>NC_035161.2:32120404-32721297 GCF_001659605.2 Manihot esculenta
GCGTGTGTGTTCTTATAGCACTAGGAAAAGAGAAAATAAGGGGAAAATGTGTTCTGCAAAGGAGATAGCAGCATGTTGAGAAGGGGGCTCTGGCAGGTGTATTGGAATTTAAGGTGATGAAGAATTTGGGTTAGAGAGAAAAAATTGCTTACAATTTTCTGTCACTAGAAAGGAGAGCTAACAATGGTATGGATAGCTGCTTGTTAAGCATGAAAACGTGCCACATGCATTCCAATACTCCAGTGTCCATTCAAAGGCATAATGGCCTGCTAGGGAACAAGTGGGGAACAAGAGCTGGACTAACAGGAGGCCTGGGAGCTTGAAAGTTTATACAAGGAGGCCGCAGATGAGAAATGTTGACATCTACAGACAGAAGAATGTGGAAGAAACGGGGATGGGAAAGCAACAATTCTAAAAGATTGACTCAGCTGGAGTTGGCTACGGAATAGCTGGAGCTGGAGGCTAGAACAACCTGTGGTGCATGTGCTTGGAATTTATAAATAGGAGGGCATGGTGAGAGAAATTATGTATTTGGCTTATACCTGACCAAGTAGTCATCTCGTGGATTGTTGGTTGTTTCCTTTTTGTTACTTATCTATGAGACTGGAACTGTGTTTCTTTGAATCCCATTATTACCAATTCTAGTTCTTCTGCTTCTATAATCCATCAGTGTTCCTAACTCTATCATGGCCATGTTGAAGTTAATAGAAGGGCCTACTGAAAGTTTTAAAGCCCACGTATAACAGCAGCTTTTTAGGCATTCAACCTACAATAAAATCGGCAATAAAACACAGATGGACTTTGTGTGTTTATTGTCTGTTTATGGCACATTTGGATGCCTATATTCATTACAACACTTCCTTAGCTGGTAGAGTCACTAGCAACAATAGAAGTTATTCCTAAAACTGCAGGAAAATAATTCAAAGTGACTTGGAGTCTATACATCACCATGTTTGTTGATTCTAGAAGACATGTGTATCCATCCAAACATTTTGCACGAGTTACTGAATCCACAACTTTGGTTGGTACTCCTTCCACTGTTAATGTCGGAATATAGCTGAGAGGGACATGTAGAAATAAAACATAGTTTATCCGATTTCTTGAATTTCTTTTTTTTTTTTAAAATACGCATAATCATTGACTAAAATCCATAACAAAGTGTTGATGACACTTACGAATTCCAGCTAGGAATCTCCGTTCCAATGCTTTTTTCAGCAATCAACTAAACAGAATGCAGCAATCAATAATAATTCAGAGAATAGATAAATGTAAATTTTAGGTTAACATTTAGACAAATTTGCATAGTAACAATCATTTATGCGCAGAACTATAACAAGAAATTATCATTCTTTTCAACACAAACAAATAAATATTGAGGAAAAAGAAACATATAAAATAATAATTTTACTTCTTTATCAAATAAGTTGGTCACTTATAGCTATGAGCTTCACTAGGAATAAAACCCCATAATTTCACCTTAATTTCTCATCTTTCCTTATTTAATTACCATATGAATTGAGGCATACAAAATCACAGAGATAATCCAAACAATATGAAAAAATATATTATTTTATTATTTTTTTCTTTCGTCAATTTATGCCTATTTTCTAAAATTGTAACTAACATGAGGGTTGAGGTACAGATTGATAAAATCAAAACAAATGGCTAAATTCAATAATGCACACAAAGGTTTCATCATTTTGGCTAGTCAGCCATTTGATAGATGACATCCAGAAATCAGTACTCACAGGTCCAAGCTTACAGCTAGAAAAATAAATTTAAAATATAAGCATACCTCGACCCATCTCTGGAGAACAATGGGTTTCTTAGCTACAATAGCATCAACAACATCCTCATTTACTGGCATTCGGTCATCAATAAGTATATGTGTGCACTTTTCACTCAACTGAAAAGTAATATGAGCGCCTGTGATAACAATAAAAAAAAAACACCAAAAATTTCATGAGGAAATGTTACATACTGAGCAGAATTAAGAGTTCTTGGCAAAATTAAGCTTTGCCACATAATAAAAAAAAATAAAAAGAGCACATATCAATTTTGATAAAAAATTTTATGTGAAAGGAGCATTTCATTCCTAAACAACCACTGTCAAGGGCCATCAGATTTTTTCTTTAAGAAGTAACAAGAATGCCTCAGGTCAAAACAAAAGTTTTCAGAATATAAGAAGAGAATCATGTAATCACACATCAAACACTTCTGAAGGAATTATTAACCATATTACACGCACAACATCTATAACCAGCTTAAGAGTTTATTTGCATAGGAATCCAAATGATAAGTTTATGAAGCAGCATGACACATAGCTACCATTAACCATTGCTTTTTTTTTCCCTTCTTCCCGAAGTCGTAAACTTGCTGTTTCTAAAATCTTCATTCAAAAGGCAACCACATCCTAGAACAAGAAGCAAAGGAATACAGCTTCATAATCAAACAAAATCATGCCTACTGCTGACCCATCCATGACAACTGACAAAACTACTGACCCATCCAAGACAACTGACAATAAAATCCCTTGAATCTACCATCTCCCTTAGTCTGCACAAGGGAGGTCAAATGTGCATGCGTATGTGTGTGCATGTGTCTGTGTATAAATGAAAAGACAACAACAAGAAGTCTCACCCATCAGGTGGGGAGAAAAGAGAGAAATCATAACTCAGAATTTTGGCATTACAAAGCACTGTGGTATGGATCAGAATCAATGCTCAAAATCTGGAAAACCTTTATTGGACATCAAAACCTTAGACATTAGCAGCAGGTCATTGCTATCATCTCAAATAATATCCCTTTTTTGCTAGGTTTAGTAACTACAACTATTCACCCTATGCTATAAACTGTACTTAAATGCTAATCATAAATTGTGGAAAGTATGACTTCACGGCCAACTTTGATTCTTTTTTTCATGACACCAAAAATCGAATAGATTTTATCCCAAGGCCTACACGTAAAAAAACATAGAGAACATTTGATAAACTAAAAGGAAAAATTTTAAGATAAGTGAGATCCAATGATGTGAAACTAAACAGTATTTACAAAATCGCAGCACATAAGTATCTGAAGTATTTCAGCTACATAATGTCTTCCAAACTAACCAATTGCTGAAACTTTGTCTTCAAGGGTTTGATTGACTTGAAACGACTCAGAGCAGCAGACAAAGAAAATGAGTGGAACAAAAGTAAACCTGCAGATTTTGTCCCAAAAGAAACACAATTACATTTGAACAAAAATTGGATTTGAAATTGTTTAATCATCTTAATCCAAAGCATACATCAACTTCTCATTTCAGTCCACGTACTGTTACAGTAAGAATAAACCTATTGAGAACCAAAATAAAATGAAAACCTACAGAACACTAAAGGCTAAACATAGAAGAAGACTTAACTCACCTTAATGTTGCATTACCAGTCCCAAAAGAAACCAGGTCCCCATCTTTCAAAGTAGTTTCCTTATTTGGGAACTCATGAACCTTTTCCATTGACCCAAGATTCTTGTTAATGAATGTGCCATACTTAGAAAAGTCTCTAACTCGAATCCTTGAGGACCACCTATGCTTGCTTTCCATGGGGTTAGACGAAGTCATTTCATCAACAACTATCTCCGCATGGATTCGGGAAACTCCTTTGTCTTTGTTAATAATTACATCGCAACCTGAAGAGAAAGAAATAGTCAGTTCACCATGACACAAACAACTGCAGCAACATATAAAGTTTTCAAAGATACTTTCCTTGGCTGGAAGAGCCAACAGAAAAGTAGAACTTTTGAAAATAACTACTCTTGGTAGTTTGCCTTGCATCTTAAAACATATCATTGTTAACTTTAGACATTATTAATCATCAAAGAATTACAGAAAATAACTGTTGATCAGTCTCATAGAAATACTCAAAGGTCAAGGAAGCCTTGAATGCAGTAAGATTATCACTAGTGGAAACCTAGGCAAGCACCGGCAGAAAAGTGAACACTTCTTGTTGATATAAAACTTACTCCCTCCATCCCACAAAGATAGGTGGACCTACTTGGTTTTTCAAATTGATAAAAGAAAATATAGTTAATACAGTTGAACAATAAATTTTACATTATCTTTGCTTATATTCGCCATACTCGTATCGCTTTGATACTGATTATTCTTGGAACTAATAAATTTCTACTTTTTTAATGGGTATTGAGTAGGTTATATTATGAAGCCAATATGTATTAGCATCTTAAAACTAAAGTGGCCCATAATTTAGGACGTATAAAAAAAGTAGATCAGGGCTATTTTTATGGAACGGAGGGAGTAGCGAAATTAAGTAGTCAAGCATGGGCTCCCACATTTTATAAGGAAACAATACACCACCAACAACAACAACAATTTGATGTAACCAAAGTAACACACCACTGTGGACTAGTACCTTTCCGACCAACTTTGTATGTTCCCTTAGTAAAAATATAGTATTTATCTTCCCCTGTCACAACAATCACGATATAATCACCAACAAACTCATTACCAAAAACAACAGCATATTATTTTCTACTGAGAGAAAACCTAATCAATCCATTCCAACGTATCCAATTTGTTGTTTTAACTACTTCTGATGATTTTGTAGGGCTGGGAAAATTATCATCTTTATATGAACCCAAGATTAAAAATAACAATAATAAAAAAGAACTCCATTTCAGATGCCATTTAACCAATTCCATGAAGTTGCTTTCTAGATGAAAACTCCTTCAGACCTACGACTTTAAATTCACAATCAAATAGAAATTTCTGATCATAATAGAAATTGAAGAGGAGTAGGAATTGGAAAGCGCATGTGACCTGAGAGAGGATCGGCAGGAAACAGACCCCAAACCATTGTCTATACCATACAAGCAATCGAGTGTAGTATAAATAATCCGGTACAGCGTTCCGCCTGCGAATTTTGAGCTTCAATGCTGAAAATCTACGAGGGTTTACTGCTATTGCCACTACTCTGGCTGAGGTTAGGGTTTAAGGGTTTATTTAGGCAAGTAAAATTTAGGTACAACTGATGTTGAGCTGAAAATTTCTAATGCTTTGTTTGGATCGATGGAATTGGGGGAAGATAAAAGAAAAATAGATTTAGTTTTTTCAAATTATCTTATTTAGAAAGAAAATAAATTATATTTTTTAATCATTTAAATAGGACCTAAAATATTTCTTTGGTAGGAAAATGGAAACAAATGAAAAAAAAAAAAGTTAAGATTATCCATTTGAAATTTTTTAATACCCTCGACATTAAAGGCTCTTCTTTTTGAATTGTAAAGATATAATAACTATTTTTCATTTTTTTTTAAAAAATATATATTTATCTTCTCTTCTAAATATATTGTCAAATAATATAAACAAATTTAGATGATAAATACTTATCTTTTATTTTCATTACTCCTTGACTTGTCTTAGATTCCTTATGCAATTAAAAGTCCAGACAGATGATAAAATTTAATAAATTTATTTTATTTTATTAGTGATAAATTTAAAAAATGATAAGTTTTTATTTTAATTTTTAATTTAAATAAAATTTAATTTTTAATTTTTTCAATTTGATTATTTGGGTTGGATAGGAGCCTGCATATGTTTCAATATTGCCAAGATGAATTCATTTCAGTATCTCATTGATTGAGCATAATGGCAAATTTAAAGAGGTACATAGTGTTTCTTTTCTCCACCCGCAAGACACAACCAAACAATAGGAAATCTGGATACTTCCCTTCTATTTTTTGGTAATTGCTAAATGAACAAATGATTAAACATTACCTCTTTATTCTTTTCCAGACCTTCCTACTTATTTTCCATCTTTACAACAAAAGGTGACAACTTTACAATTGCAAAGGTAAATAAAACTTTACCTCACACCAGTCAAGACAATCAATTGCTTTCACCACCAAATCTGAAGAATCCTTATATGTTATCTCACGAAATGCGCACCACATAACCATTGGTTCCCAGCTCAAGCCAGAGGTTAGTTAATTTGAGAACATCTCTGACAATCACTGGCTCTCCCCTAATCCAATGTGCCTGGAAATGGTCCAGATCCCCCTGTTGGATATCAATAGCTGAGGGGCAGTACAGGTAGTTGCTAGAATCTTCTCGTGATGCAGCATTCCGCAAATTCTTATTAACCGATTTACTGTCACCAAGGTTTTTGGTGCACACGGGATGTCACCATTTTCCTTTGCGTTCCAAATCTGATTTAATACTGATGTCTTGATATTATTGCATCTTTTATTATCACTTGCAGTCATGCATAAAGGTTGCACTTGACTTTGTTTCTCCTGAAAACATCCCTGAGTGTGTCCTTTTGACGGACGAATTTCGCACTCTTCCTCATAACCACAAGGCTAAAGAAGACAAACTTGAGGTATGTTGATTGCTAATTCTTGCTCTGGAGGGTCTTTGCGAGTACCATGGTTTTATTATGTTTGTGGTTTTTTTTTTCTGAAGTTGAAGGTCATTCATTTTCTAGTTGTCTATCTTGCAGTTTTTCCTAATATAGTGTAATTCGTTTGGGGCCTCTAGTATGAAAGGGTTTCAAATAATTGTACTCAAGAGAATAAACAGACTAAACCAAGTGTGGGACAATTAGCTCATAAAGATGGTAATTTACATGTACTTTTATATGATATGGAAAGTAGCACATTTTTCTGCTATTGAGATTTTGTTTTTTCCAAATTAATTGTCATGCACTCCATAAGAAACTCGATGAAACCATGGGAATAATTTACATCTGTTTTTTCCAAAGTTGCAATAGGTCATGAGATATATATATAATATTATAATTTTCATGTTATCTAACTTATTTGAGTAATCGACGATCATGGTTTCTGGCGATGGGACAATTATTAAACCATATTGTGATCAGTTTGTATGATGTTGATCGTGTATTTTGGCTTCTAAGGACGTTGTATTGCTTGATAATGAAGTAGAGTCATGAACAAAGAAACATGAATTAGACATATTTATAGAAGAAATCAAGCAAGCATGCATATATTTCTAGTGAAGGATAATTTCTTTTTATTGTTCAATCACAATAAAGTTTCAAGGGAATAAGAGAACAAAAATTGAACAAATACTTGGTTAAATTTAGGCAGCCAACATAGAAGTTTCTCAAGTAAAATAGAAGAGTTCAATGCATGTCCTCTATCACTATTATGGAAATTCAGTTGATCACGATGATGATTTCGTTCAAGTTTTCTCCCTTGATTGATGAAAGTTGTCTGACATTTAGCTTCATGGAACATGTTCAAAAGATTGCCCTTTACGCATTAAGCGTAGCTTCAGAGGAATTGAAGCTGCTCCTGGATGAGTAGCTGTTGTGGATGTTCTCATAGTAGTATATTATGAGAACATCGATTTTGTCTTCCTTACAGATGACTTGCCAATGGGATCTTTACCTTGTCCTTGGAGGCCTTTTGTCATTTTGTACAGCCCAGAAACATCTTTCGCATTGTGAATGAAGAATTAAATGCTTATATATGGTTATATTCTTGACCATACAAGTAATGGGATGCTGGGTTCAAAGTGTTTGTGGCTTCAAGTTGATCAGAGTTGAAGGACTTGACAAAATTGAAACTGATTTGATATTAATTCTGAAAATTTTCTGGGTATTAACAGTTAAGAAGTGGGCGAGCTGGAATTAGGACCTTCTTCACGCCCGAGGCTGAGAACCCCCGATCCCTAGAATTGACATATTTCGATAAGCGAGGGCAAATGGGGCTAGATATTCAGAGTTAGGAAGGCCAAGGTCATGGAAAGGCTTGCAGAAAAGCAGGAAACGCTGAGAGAAATAACACAATGCAAAGCAGTTCCAAGAACTTGGCTCACAAACATTGACCTGGTGAACTAATGTCATGTAAATTGTCTTGAAACTCTCCGCGTAAGGTCAGACGCTGTGGATGCTATGTGCATCATGCTGGCTGCTGAACCTGCATTAGCTAGCTGCTTTAACGTGGACAATTATTTGAAAAATAAAATAAAATTGTCATGAAAAATAGATATATTTTTATGCCTTAACATGTTACGGAAAACATACATTTTTATTTACCTGGCCTCGCGTCAGATGAATAGAAGTCCCAAGGGGTAACCATTATCGACTTCCATTTACCAAAGTGAACCAGCACAGAAAAAAAAATTAATGAGAAAAAAAAAGAGGACGGAAAATATTTTTAATAAAGCAAATGGCAAGGTTCACTACAAGCAAACCGGAAAAAGTACGAAAATCCCAACCCTGTCTTTATCGTTTATAATAAAGAGCTCAAGAGACGACAGATTCTAGAAGATCCCAAGAAAATTAATCAGTTCAAAGCCAAGAAAATTGAAAGAGCAAAACAATCAAAATCCATCAAGCGCTATACAACGACATATGTATATATTGTGTAATTACTAATGAGAAAAGGGTACTAGGGAAGGAAATCAATGTCCTTGAAGTATTCATGCTCAAGAGCACTTCGGGCTGTAATCCTTTTGCTGGGATCCAAGCAGAGCATTTTCTGTCATGTTAAACAGCACATATATTAAGCAATTGCGAGGACACAAATTGCAATATAGATTTAAAAGTTTCGTAGAATTAGTCCCTCAGTGATTCACCACAATGGGCAATTGTGTTTGATTCAGCAAAACTTACAACTTAATCACTACTTCTTTTAATAATACAAACTAATGATTCTACTAAATTTACTGTTTGTCTTGTCATAAAAAAAGTAAAATTCGATTGACTAAATTGAATGTATAATAGTAAATTTTAATAAAATGACTATTTTGTTAACATAATAAAACCTTAGCATTAGTCAAACCCCAGCCCTAGAAATACCCTCAACCTTCCCCAGCACTAAAAATACCCTCAACCTTCCCTCTATAGAACTGTTTGTTGAAGCATGTAGCACATTGAAATCCGATTCTAGTTTTGAGAGAGAGATTTTCATTATGATGCACAACAATAAAATTTAAACGTACACTAAGAAGGTCAACCCCAGCTGGTTCAAGAGTCGGAACTATAGTTGCCAAGTCCTGCAATGTAAACGTGCTTAAGAGTTGTCAAGAAAATAACCTATGAAAAGAGAAAAACCTTAAAATAGCACAACATCATAAGCAAAGAATAAGACCTTAGACGGCCACTTGGGGAAGGCAGACTTGAAGTCAGGCAAAGAAGTCACCCCAGGCCATGTGTCCTCATTTGGAGTTCCCAAGACTCTGCATGTGAAATCAATATTAAACGGTAGAATGTTCAGTTAAACACGTTTGGTAACATTTTGTAAAGGAAACCAAGAGTAACCGACCAGACAAACACAGAAAATAGATTAATCATGGGTAGCCAAACAATAAATGCACAATATAATCATATATATCAAGGAAACCAGAGAGTTGTTGAGAAGATATAGCACCTGAAAATCTTGAATAGTTCATCAATCTCAGAGTCCCCAGGGAATAATGGCTGCCGGTTAACCATCTCAGAAAATATACATCCAACCGACCACACATCAACAGGGGTTGAGTAATGTCGAGCTCCAAGCAGAATTTCTGGTGCTCTATACCACAGAGTTACCACCTAGAGAGTTGATTCAGCGAAAAATCCAGAATCAGGAATTACCAAAGATTTGTAAATGTTAGTCACTGACAGTGCTCTTTGCTAATTTCTGTTGTCCAGCTCTCAAGAATTTGTTCTATAAATTTCAGTGAAAACAACAAAATACCTTGGAACGGCCATATTTTAGTATCTGATTATCTGGATTATGAAAGGGTTATCAATTTGACAAGTCAAAGTGTAGGCCCAAAGCACTCCTATGATGGGGAAGCCACATTCAAGCAAATAGACAGTGAAGACTGTAAGAGTCTCTATTTTGTTTTACCCTTTTCTCTTCTTTCAATGGATCCAGCTAAAATTCCATGCTCATTGAAGTTCTCCAATACTATGAGAAGAGAGAGAACCTTAGACTAGTCAAAGTACAGTGTGTGTTTTATACAGATCTTTTTTCACAATATTTGGTGCTTTGCATCTTTTTACAATGTTTAGAGATCTTGATTCTCAGTTTTAAAACAACATAATAACACTGGTGTGATTGATACCTCATGTGTAAATGTCCTAACAGGAATACCAAATGCTCTGGCCAATCCAAAATCTGCAAGCTTTAGCACATTGGTCCGGCGGTCTATAAGCAGATTTTGGGGTTTCAAATCTCGATGAAGAACTCTATGAGAATGGCAGTAGGCAATGCCACGAAGAATTTGATAAAGGAATTGCTGCATAAAGAGATAGAGAAAAATGCTAAGGCAAGCTAACCTAAAAGGCAATAATGGTTAACGGTAATAGAAACCCACAAAGAAGGAACACAAACACATAATACAACCATTAGATATAAATACAAAAGATGCACAAGAACTGCTGCATGCACAGGTGACAAATCTTGGTTTCTATCAGGCTTTAGAAAAAATAGTTTACAAATTCATTTATGCTTATGATATATGTATATATTATATCCAAATCTTCATGTATTTTTTCATCTTCTCCATTCCCTTTAATTATAGTAAGTTTTTACCAAGTTTAACCTTTACTTGCAATTTCCCCTGGTCAATTTTGAATAAAAATGTTATTTTAAATATTCTTAATCTTTCCTTCTCTCTCACCATGCTCTCTCCCTCTATCCACTAGTGCCCCTCCCCCATCCACTTTCCTCTCACTCATCCCTCTCCATCACCGCCATTTATCACCATCATACTTGAGCCTTGAAATTCAAACAATCACATGCAAACCATCCAAATTTCCTTCCTAATAAAAAAAATAAAACTTAAAGGACAAGAACCCAAAAGGTTAGTAAAACGAGGGACTTCAAAAGTTTCCATCACCTCTCAGCAAAGAGCACAGAAGGAGTGCTCACATCATGTGAATTAGCTGATCTCCACCCCCTTCAAAAGCGGACATGCAAACAGCATATTCAGTCACATCATGTGAATTAGCTTGAAACTACACACATTATCATCCTTTGTATGCTTGAAAATGCACAACTCCTCTGGTTACCCGTAGTTGCCTCTATAACCAGCTTTATTTATGCCCTGAGTGATCCTAACGTTGACAATGTGAGCACCACTTAGGAAAGGCAAGGGGATCCAAGGGTGGTGAGGGAAAAATGAAATATTAAAAATAATACTTATTTAATTTAAGGATCAAAATACTAATTTTTATTTTAATTTTGACCATGGACAAAATTGCAATAAAAATCAGAAAATTTGCTAAAAATTAAAAGTACAGGACAAAATCGCAAACGCATATGAAGGCTTAGATTTTCTTTTCTTTTTCTAATATTAGGCCCATCATAAACTTGATGGTAACTCAATTATAACTTTCAAGGATTATCAAACCCAAAAACTGCCCATGCTCTTCCAGATATGGAAGAAGTGCTATAGACGGAAGAGGGTGTGAACGTCCAAGGAAAAATAAATAAATAAGTCAATAAATAATGAATTCTCAGTTACTTTTATCAGATGAGGATTCTTAGCAAATTCAGGACAAGAATCCATGTGCTTCTTCAAATCCAAGTCCAGATACTCAAAAACCAAATATAGTCGCTTCTCACAGTGCACAACATCCTGCAACCTGCCACCATAACATGAATGAAATAACTTGTTAAATTATGAACACGGAGGCTGCGGGGGAAGATATTGGTCAGCAGCATCAAATTTCATGGCTGTAGTGATGAGCATTGGGCATCTGGGAAGTTGAACAAAAAACAAGTGCATATAAAATCCATTATCTGATGATGTTGATAATTCACAAAGGAAAAAGGCCAGAAAAAACTAGGTATTAAACAATAAAAAAACACAGCAGTCGCGAAAATAATTTTCTTAATCATTTCGATTCATGGAAATATCATCTGCTTACATTATAAACTTCCAGGAACACAAACTTATAATTGACTTTCATATTAGAAATTCCACTAAACCCCAAATGTAATTTTATCTCACTCACTGGAGTATGTCAGGGAGCAAAATTGTCTTACCAACAAATGAACGCAAAGGGTTACCGCTCAAGAGAATAACATAAAAACTGAAACAAATAGTTCTTGGTCTACCTACACATACCCAAACTGGAGACTCTCTCTCCATTTGCCACTGATACCCTTAACCCTTTGCGTGCTTTGTACCTGAATACCCTTTGCGTGCAAGGGCATTGACAGTATGGGTTAACCAGCAAGTAGATTTCTTCAATGCTGGGTTGGTTGAATCCGTGCGCTTGGATGTGGAATTGCAGAATCCACAAAATTTAGCTGCCGCAATAAACTTGGCTCGCACTTTTGAGAGGAAACAGCAGAGCTGGTCGGTCTTGAAAAACGAAGGCAATCCAGAAACCATCCATGGGGGTGGAAGGGACAAATATGGCTTTGAGGGCATCAGCAATTCGAGGTTGAGAGTAACAACCTCCAGCATAGGAAGTGTCTCTACACCTTTCATTAAAAAATTTAGTAGACCAGAAATGGCATAGCAACGCGCTAAAGGATCATGCTACAGGTGTGATGAGCCGTATTCCTTTAACCATCAATGCAAGAAACTATTTTGGCTAGAAATGGAGGAATCAGAGTCACCAGATGAACCGGGAGACGACCACCCAAAAATCTCTATGCATGCAATTTCCGAGATGCAAGGTATGACCCAAATAACCAATATAAGAATGAGGGCAGGTGTTTGGCTGCCTATTTTTCAAAGTTTTATATATTTTCCCACTAAATGGAAGTGTCAAAGTGTCATACCTATGTCCATGTAACCTTATCCAATACAGGTACTTTAGAGAAAAGTTAAATAAGTAATATGCTCCAAAGCTTAATGTGACCAACAATATGTACAAAATACCTCACAATGTTCCCATGCTGCATCTCTTTCAAGAGAGAAATTTCTCTAATCGCGGTGCTTGGAACACCTTCATCTTCCTGCTCCAAGCGTATTTTCTTCAGAGCTATAGTCTCATTGGTTACACGATTGCGAGCCTTGTATACTACTCCATATGTTCCTTCACCAATCTTTTCAACTTTCTCATACTGTTATATTTGAACACTAAAATCAGCATGACCACTACAAGAACAATTAACATGGGTCCAGCACAAAATCACAATAAACCAACTTGTTATATAAACATAAATGCAAATCTTTTACTAACCTGGTCCATCCAATCTGGGTCAAATGCCTCTGGAAAGAAGCCCACAACAAATAGCAACAAATCTCAGGAAAATTAGCAAATTTTTTAGGAAATGACATTCACGATGCAAATCAAAGCAAACAAGTTAATTTTACAAATTAATGTCCGGAGTGCTGAGTATCCACCTTAAAACCTATAACTAGATGACTTTTCACCATGGTAAGTCAGAAGTTATTCATTAGATCTGATGGAATATCTACATGCATCCATACAGGTAAGTTTTGAACTGTGAAAGAATTGAATAGTATTTGTCTGACAAATGATGAGGATATGCTAAATGTTAAGGGCAAGATGGGAATTCAGATGAGCATACAGCTGTAAATTCTTGTCTCCAAGTCAAGGCAGTTGTAACGTTGCTTCTTGCTGTGCAGGATTGACATCTGCAACATCGATCATTAACTTTCAGTACAATAGTATGGATGATTCTAAACATGCATAATGTGCTTGAGTACGTAAATAACAGCAAGAAAAAAAGAGTTCAAAGCAATGTGAGAATAAATAAACTTAATTCTCAAGCAAATAGGCTCTCTTCGATTATTATTTGTAATTTGAATCATGGTATTTGTATAGATGATTTAGATTTCCAGCTTAATTTATTTTTTGATGAAGATTGATAAATATGCTCCAGTACATACTATATCAGCATATTAAGTGAAGAAAGGGCAAAAGTGAAAGAATCAGGACATCCTTTTTATTCCTTCTAACAAATCAAGAACCCAACAATAATAAGCTAATTGACAGATCATAGAAAATGAACAGAACCTTGATATTTGTTTTGAGCACACAAATAGACTAACACACTTCATGCTTAATACAATAAAGTGATCAAGAAAAAAAAGGCAGAAAGGAGAAAAGACAATGGTCTGTTACTGCAAAATTCAAATCCATAAAACTACGTGATTTGAACCTAAATTTAATAATTGAAGAAACAATAAGACAGGAAAATCCAGAAAGAAAACAGAGATAGAAAGAGCTAGAAGAGAGATGAATCAAGCTTTCTAGCTCAAAACCACACATAACAATACCACCCGCTCAAGATTTCTTGCCCTTGAGGAAGATGACCTAAAGAAACTCTCCAAGGAACTTCTGCTAATTGAACTAAATTCATGCAGGCACAATTTCACTTCTCTTGCATTTAGCCTAGTCAAATACAAATTGACTTTCCACCGAACATCTGTTTCATCTTGCACTTGATTCTGTTCAAGAATAAGTTCAATACCAAAGCCCTTTGACTTCAACCAGATTCTTTTACACATTTCAAATGCTGTACAGAAAATGATGCAATTTATGAGGTAGTTTTGGTACCTTCATAAGGTATTGGATTGTTTTTATCAACACCACACACCAAGATTATGGGAAATTCTTGCACATTCAGCCTGCTCATTAGAGACTTGTCAGCATCATAGTCAACGTGGCTTAACTTCACCTTCACCTCAAATTATTTGCAGCTTTCTGCCACTTAAGAGCTAATTTTTTATAAAATCCACATCAAGGTGCAAAGAACTCTACAATCCAAAGTTCCTTACTTTTAACCATCAACTCATCAAAATTGCTGAAGTTCAATTCAACTAATGCAGGTTCTTCAACAACAATTTCATCCAAATCTGATGCTTTTTCCCAATTTCTTCCTCATTGCTTTCTTTTATTTCATCAGAACTTCCTTGAATTTTTTATTTAGCTGGCAGGACCAGGAGAAGTCTTTAACATCATCTTCTTTTCATCTTCATTGCTGAATTCAACAGCATCAATGAGCTCCTCATCTTAACACCACTTATGATGGTAACCCACATTGATCCAATGTATACATATCTTCACACCAGAGACGAAGACTCATTTCCCTTCTTCCATTTAATTCTGACAATTTCTCGTTGACTGCGAGATGAACATAACCCACGGTAGAAATTTTGTGCAATCAGATGGGTAAGTGCTTAGGGATACGATGAGAGGAAAAGAAGATGAATCTTGATACAACCAAGAATGTGAAAGAAAATGACAACAGAAGAAATAAAACAAGAAAGAGAAAGAAAGAGAGAGGAACCCTATATGCAAGAATGAGGAAGACGAGAAGAATTTGCAGCAGAACCGATGGCCAAGAATCATCAGCTCTGATGCCATCGGTGTGGACGTAAATTGAGTAATAGAAGAAACAACAAGAAAGGAAGATCCATAAAGAAAAAAGAGATAGAAGAAAGAGGAATCAAGAATCTTGCAATTTCATTCATATCCAACTTACAGAGAAACTTCCCTTCTACACAAGAATTACACATTAGCAAATCTTACTCAGGACGACAAGTATCACTAAGAAATTTAATACAAACTAGAAATCAACGAATGCATGAAATGCAACACTAAAAAAAATCAGTAATAGAGTACCTTCAGTGATCCAGCAGTAATCAAACGGAGATCTTCGATCAAACCCAGCTTGCATTCAACCCCGGGACAGTCAAGAAATGTAGGAAGCAAGAAAGCTAAACGGTTTTCTTTTCTTGGAAAAAAAAAAAAAAAAAAAAAAAAAGAGAATCACAAGGGCAAGGGGAAGGAGTGCTGCTGCAGTAGAGCTAGGGATTTGAAGGTCTGTGCGTTATGCAGGGAGATAGAGAGAGGGAGAACGGGGTTGTGCAGAAGGGACCAGAGAATCAGAAGGCATATAAAGATAGGGCATTACCTAAAAACGACTCGCTCCACAGTTTTACTCCAGTGGAGTGCCGTCGCTTTTTATAAGCTAGTTTTCTATGACATGGCGGCACGTTAATATTAATTAATATATATTTATTTATATTTATATTTCATAACCAATTAAATTTGATGTTCTATTATAAAAATGCCTAATTGTTAGAACGTTACTTATATCTCATTAAATTTTCTTAAAAAAACATTATAAGATGAAAATTAAAAAATTATATATTAATTTATCATTATGAACAAAATATTATAAATATGATATTAACAAATAAATTTTTATTCTATTCATTAATATTTACTATTTAATAAAATTATTATCAATATATATTTTTTTAAAAATCATTATAGTCTAACTATATAATATATATTAAATTAAAAAAATTATTTATACTTAAGTTTATCCTAATACGGTAAAAGTTTTAAAATTAATAATTTTATATTTTCCTTTCCTTTAAATTATTGGTTTTTATTAATAAATATTTTTAATTATTTATAATTTAAATCTTATAATTAATTTTTCGCATATATTTTTTATTGAGAATAATTTTATTTTTAAATTTATTTTACACTCTATTTATTTTTAAAAAATAATTTATATTTAAAAAATATTTTCTTTAAAAAATGTGAAAATATTTCTATAAAAATATTTTTTTAAAAAATAATTTTTTATTTTTAATTAAATTTTAAAAATAGCGATAAATAAATAAATAAATATATATATATATATATATATATGTGTGTGTGTGTGTGTGTGTGTCAATAAAATTCTCAAATTACAGTGAATTGTCTTTCTCTTTTCAATAAAAGAGTCATTTTGTAAAATAACTTAATTTTTTTTTTGATAAAAAATATTTTTAATTACTAATATTTCTAAACGTTTCAAATATTAAAAAATATATAAAAAAGTAAAATAACTTAATTTTTTCTTTTGATAAAAAAATATTTTTAATTACTAATTTTCCATACATTTCAAATATAAAAAAATATAAAAAAAAAATTTTTTTTACGTGAAACAGTCTTAATATAATAAAATTTGAAAGGCTTAAATTAGCTAAATATATAATGTACTTTCAATTTCAATTTGTGTTTTTTTTATTATTTTATGTGTCAATAGAAGTTTAAAATATATAATTTTTTTAATATATAGTATATTACATAATAACTTATAAATAATCATTTTAAAATACGGATATACAGGCAAACAATAGATGAAAATTAAAAAAAAAGATTAAAATATTAAATTAAATTAACTATATAAAACTTCTATTATTAATGAATCATTAGAATATAATAAACATTAATCGTGAAATGAAATTTTATATATTTTAAATTGAAATATAAAAATAATAATTAATATTTAAAATTGAAATATAAAAATTTATATTTAAAACAATACTTTCTAAAAGTTCGCTTTTTAATCTATAAACCGCAGTTCCATGCAAGTATAAATAATATTATTTATTTAATTCTAGATGATCTTTAAATATTAATTTATTTATTTAAAAAAGAAAGTCTTAAAAGCAATGTCAAGTCTACTACATATATAGAAAAACATTTTTCTTTGAAAAAAAATATCTTCACTTGATGTATATTGTGTTCTTATTATTTTGAAAAAGAAAGGGAAAAAAAAAAAAATCAAGTTCAACCTAGGCACAATCGATTATGGGAGGGAATTTTTTTTATTATTTTATATAATACATTTGATAATCAAGAAAACAATTTAGGGGAATAAATCAAGAAACAAGGTTGTACAGGATTGCTTGAATTTAGCATGTTCATCCCATATCACTTTGCTAGAAAGTGATTCATTTCGAATTGATTTCAAGAAACATAAAAATTTCATATTCTATCCTACACCTGAATTAACTAGTGTTAATACATTAAAGGTACAACTTACACCATAATGGGGATAAAAATTATACAACAAACGAAATCCATCCATGCAATAATATAATCTCAATTAGAGCAAATAAAATTGTGAATAGAGATACTCCCGAATCTTATAGTAGTCTTCGCATAATGGTCCTTCAATAACAATTTGCTGAGTGCCAGAACCACCACCCTAAGAAGAAGAAAGATGCAAGCAAAATAAGAAGCAAATCCCATGAAAATTAGAAGAGATGCAAAGAGAGGTGTCCAAACCCCATGTAAAAAGGCAAATCCCCAATTATACGTTCAGAAGAATAATAAATCACACAATGGCTCATTTGCCATCTTCAAAAGGTGGCGGCGACAGAAATCATTGGAGTGAAATAAGCTCACCTTCTGGCTTACATTCCCAACTTTGCGAAGAGTGACATACTCTCCACATCGTAATGCTCCACCAGCAAATTCAACCTGAATAGAACAAGTTGCAACATCTTTTTTTATAAGCTCATTGATCTTTGCCAATATAAGTTTCCTACAGTCAGGACTCTAGATCATAGCATGTAGATCATTTTGGGAACAAAAATACAAACTAAATCCTCTAGACTACTTTGTGGTGAAAAGGAAGAGGGAAATAAAGAAGTACCTGGACACCCTTGCTAGCCAGGAACTGTTTGAAATCCGCCATTTTTAGATCACCAACAAGGACAGATTTATGTGGGGGGGCTGCAGTTGTGATGGGCAATAATGACAACGTGCCACTTTCTGTTCTCCCCACCTCAGCATCCACCCAAGCAATTTCATAATCTCCCAACTGAAATTGCAAAGTAAGAAACAATGGTTCAGAGATAATAGGCATGTTAGAATATCAGTAGTGTACTGTTCATGCAACTGAGAAGATACCTTTTTAAATAGCACATTACTCATCAGCTTCTCAGACAGTTGTACCTTCATCCAATAAAACGGGAAGAAAGTTAGTCCTCATCTATCTGAAAATTATGGATAAGACTGAAATCAATGTTTTCTGGCAGTGTACCTTGTAAGCACACAAATCAGAGGTAACATCAATGGTCTCCTCAATTTGAGGAGCAAAAACTTGAGGACAGACGTGTTTTAAGCAGTGCTGCTTCAGATGTTCTGTGGACTCGGCTGATCCATGCACCAAAACCTGTGAGAAAGAAAATACACAACGTGGTTAATTTTGTTTGAGAAAAGCATCTTATCACAGTAAAGTACTGGAGAGGGAAAACTAAGCTAGTAAGAACTGGATCATCAGAGATCTACTAAATGAGGACTAGGTGGATGCAAAACCCTGGGCTTTTTGCCCAACAAGGGTAAAAAAAATTTAAAAAAAAAAAATTCTTAAATCCTGGTCTGGAAAAAATTATTTCCCAGACCAAAGCAAATTTGAGGTTTACCGCACTAAAGCTTACTTCACCCTTTTTTTTTAAAAAAAAAGTCAACTACCACATGTATAAAGTGCAGTAGTTAATAAAAAAAATTAAAAACAAAAAAATATATATAATGTGCGATAAGGTATTTTATATATATATAAAAATTTAATTTACACTATGATCTTTAAAAATTTAATAAAATTAACAATTTAATTTATACTTTTTAAATAATAAATAATTAAATTCTTAAAATTTTATTTTATTAATAAATACGCATTTTCTAAAATTTACTATTAGTCATCCGACAAACTCTAATTTTCTCAATTTTCAATACATATCAAAATATTTTATGGTAATCTTATCTTAAATATTTTCTCTGCTAAATAAACCCCAAAACCTTTAAACCATAAATTTTCTAATTTATAACTTATATTAAGATATTTATAGCAGTTTTATATTAAATATTTTTTTCACTAAATAAACCTAAACTCTTAACATCTAATTTATTAATATTTAATTTATGCAAAGATATTTTATTGTAGGCTTATATTAATAATTTTTCCAACACTATTAAGGTAACAATTGCTTTTATAAAATTTATATAATTTTTTTAAATATAAGAGCTAAACTGTTATAAAAAATAAAATTCAAATGACTAAATTATTATAATCTATCAATAAATTTTAATGAAATAACTGTTCTATTAACAAAATAAAATTCTTTCACATATTATAACAATATTCCATTAAATATTTTTTATCATGTTAATATAAACAATTTAATTTAAGTATTTGTATTAAATATTTTTTTATTATATAAATATAAATAATTTAATTTAAGTGTCTGTATTTTATTTTTATTTTTATTTTATACATATGTTTATTGCAATATATTTTAAAAAATTATATAAATTTTATAAAAAATAATTCCTTGAGTTGTATCAAATTTACTTACCTTAATAGAGCTAAAAACAATATTTAATACAATACTATAATAAAATATCTTGAAATAAATCAGAGATTATAAAATTTAAATGTTAAAAATGTGGGGCTTATATAGTGAAAAAACATTTAATATAAGACTGAAATAAAATATATTAATATATATTAAAAATTAAGAAAATTAAGGTTATGAGTTTAGAATTTACTTACCTTTTTATGATTAATAGTAAATTTTAGAGAATGTATATTTTATTAATAAAATAAAATTTTAAAAATTTAATTATTTATTATTTAAAAAATATAGATTAAGTTGTAAATTTTATTAAACTTTCAAGGGTCAAAGTGTAAATCAATTTTTCATATATATATATATATATATAATATACTTTACCGCACATTATATTTTTTTTTGTTTATCAAACTACTATACTTATAAAGTGTGGCAGTTGACTTAAAAAAAAAAAAAAAAAACTCTACCGCACTTTAAAAGTGCAGTAAGTTTCAAGTGCGGTAAGCTTTGCTACACTTTTAAAGTACAGTAAATTTCAAATTCGCCCTGACCTAGGAAATAATTTTTTCTAAACTAAAGTTTAAGAATTTTTTTTACCCTTATTTGGCAAAAAACCCCAAAACCCTCTAAGGACATTTCAAAGATAATTGAAACTCCCCAAAAAGGACAAGTAAGAAAAAGAATTCTCCACAAAACCATTGAGACATTTCTCAAGGCTACAAACACATGGCCACTGGATATTGTACCATCTATGAGGAAGTAATTATCATGTTCATGATAGCACAAGCAAAAGCCTGAACATCATGAAAAACATGCTAAGTAACAAAATATTATCTCCAAGGAACAACATTATCCAAAGTCAGTAATTAGATGAAGAACACTATCCAATGCATTCATAATCATAAAAAGCTTCTTACAAGCTTCAGAGGAGCCACATGGGCGAGAATTGATTTAATTGACCGTCCATCAGAACGACCTTCATAGTCTATATAAACCAATGAACACTTCACTTGAACCTGATCACCATTGAAGAACACATTCAGTCAACTGCAAAATGGATAAAAGATATGACTAATCCAAACTAGGAATGATTTGTCAAGAATACAAGTTCTAAATCCAGAATTCAATCTGCCAAGCCACTTCATGTTTCGTGGTGGAACAACAAAGAAACAGAGGCAAAATCCAAGCAGAATCAATAAAAGAACAATCCTAAAATATCAGACAATCTAAATCTCCAGATATATCAACATGTTATACAAAAATAGCCAAAATGTTGGTAAGAAGGTGTGAATCTACAAAATGCTCCCATATTATCTGGCATTCATAGGACTGTCTTGGCCATATGAAATTATATGCAATCATTTGTTATGACTAATAAGGATAATATGGGGCTGTTATTGCATGTGAGGGTCGCAAAGAGAATGCTCCTTTTCTGTCTTCCTTTAAGGAAAAAGTCCCACAAAACAAGTGACTGAAGGAGTCAGAAAAGAAAGCCCTACAATTCACCTGTTATATTGGGACATCTATAATTGCAGTTACATGATTTGCGAGATCCACAACAAAACCACTGCAGCAGCTAATAATATAAGTAAGGTATCACTGTAGCCAACATTTTTTGTAACTACTAGAAGAGAAACTTCTTAGCATAGGCTGTGTTGACTGGACTCGAGTGTAATACCCGGCTAGACTCCGGCATCGGAATTTCAACCTTCCGACAGAATCTCCGTTGGAATCCGGAATCTCAGATACCGAAACCTCTTAGAAGGGTAAAATATGTTTTTACAAAATGTTTTTCATGATTTTATTGTTTGGGTTTGAGTTAAAGGTTTAAAATGAAAGAAAAATGTTTTTGAGGGACAAGCCCGAGTTCGGCCGCCGAACATGGTGCTGCCGCGGGAACTCTCCTTTCGGCCGCGGGAGCTCTCCTTTCGGCCCCCGAAGGTAGTCTGGCCAACCACCTATAAGAGGCCTCCAGTCCGAAAATGGGAGAGTTTCTCTCTCCATTTTCGGGCAAAGGTGAGTTCTTGCCCTTCCTTTAATGATTTTATGTTTTTCCTTCAAATTTTCATGAGTTTTCGCTTGTTTTTTAAGTTTTGAGCTTGGATCAAAGACTTTAAAGTTTGGGAGACCGTTTCTCCTCAACTCCAAGCTTGAGTCGCATCTACCTTAGATCTTCAAGAGGTAAGTGTAAATCCTTGTCTTTTTATATGTTTTAAGTAAGTTTTAAAAAGGGTTAAGGGTTAAAAATGCATGTTATGGCTAGATCCAAGGTTATAGGCTTTGAGTTGGGTTTTGATGAATGTATGCTCTCTCTTGTGTTTTGTTGTTGTTTAATAGGGTTTAGACTAGTGTTTATACCCCTTATGCATGTTGGAATGAGTATGCATATTGCGGGAAGTAGGGTGTGAGGATTTGAGAGTTTTGGGACTAAAATGCATAAGGCAGAATCGGGTTCTGCCATTCTGGAGAACCCAGGTTTGGCCGCCGAAGCAGGGTTCGGTCGCCGAACCTACATGGGAGGCAGCCTTTTGGCCGCCTAACCTGCCCCCGAAAGCATGCACTTTCGGATATGTAAGGGAGTTTCAGCCGCCGAACCCGCCCCCGAAAGTCCCTGACTTTCAGATCTGTGGAGGACCTTTGGCCGCCGAACCTGCCCCCAAAGGACACCGACTTTCAGATCTGTAGAGGACCTTCGGCCGCCGAAGGTGCCGCCGAAAGTCCTCTGCCCAGCCTTCCTTTGTTTGTTTTACATGCATGTTTTGTGATGTTTTAGGGGAGTTGTATGGAGTCAAGTTTTAGCTATGTTTGGTCCCTCATGGGAGTCCATATGTGTAGAATCGGACCTGGGAGACTGTAGAGGCCAGCAGTGAGCCAGCTGCTACAGTTTTAGTCAAGCGTCAGCCAGAGGTGAGTAGAATTAAACTAATCTATTGTTTTAAAGTAATCAAACTTTTTAAGCATGTTCATGCATCACGAATGCCATGTTATGTAATAGGTTGCTTGCATTAGAATTCACGAATATAATGCATTGCATACTTGCTGTTGTTGTGGATGGATATTGGATAACTCACTAGCCCTCGAGCAGGTTATGTTATGACGGATACGGAAGACCAGGGCTGCCCATTCTACGCGCCCTGGCACTATATAAGAGAAAGACCAAGGCTACCCATTCTACGCCCCTGGCATTTATGGATATGTTATGTTATGTTTAAGAGGAAGTTCTGAAGAGCTCCATCGAGGGCTGGGCATTTATTTGGAATATGTAAGGGGTTACTGGTGACAAGTCCATCCTTGATGTGTATTGTTTGTGTTGTGATGCATTTCATGAGAGCATATATTTATTAAACTGTTTTTATATTCTGCTCACTAGGCTCTAGTAGCTTATCCCTTTCCCCTAACCCCAGGTTTGCAGGGTTAAGAATAGCTCGGGAAGTCGGCTAGAGGCTGGTATAAGTTTATGCAATAGAATAGTGGTGGACATGTACTATGTAATGGATTAGATTTGTACTTTGCCCTAGTTTATGTTTTGTATATCCCTGTTTGTCATGATCTTTATGTAAAAGTTTTAATGTTAAGTTATGTTGAACCAAGCTTGAGGCATGTGATGTTTACCATACTAGAGCATTTGATGAGGGCTTTAGTGTGGGTTTTATGTATACATTTTATTGTGCATGCACAGGTTGAGCTTGGTATACGAAAAGTTTAAATTTTTATGAAAATGTATGAACATGTATGGGATTTTATCAGGTACGCAGGACGCATAGTAGGCTTGCTACGGGTTCCGGCGACCTTAAGTCGGTCTGAATCCTAGCGCCGGTAGCGGTTCGATTTCCGGGTCGTTACATCGAGGACATGAGCCTTGAACAAGGAAGATTACGTCCAACTTTCCCATCATTATTTTATCTCATTGGGAGTATAATACTCAGGAATCCAGGTTCATTTCAGTGTTTAACATATATATCTATAACAAGGGTATACGAAATCTCAAACTATCCAAAGCTGCAGGTGGTAGAACCAAAGGAGCGTGGTCAACTGATCAAAAGTTGCTTAAAAAAAGAAGAAAAAGATAAAGAAGCAATAGTACAGTACTTCTTGCATCCAGTCAAAGAGAACTAACAAATAGACTGAAGTCAAACTTACAGTCAATTCATTGGACACTACTTTTGAAGGCTTTGTGTCAAGTATCAAACTAGCAGATCCTTCATCAAGTTTTCCATCAATATCTCCTCCAACCTGACATGAAAGACAGACTATTATCTAACATAATAACCATTCATATGATCAAAAAAGGTAAGTAGACAGAACTCAACTTGGGAACAACTCGAGTACAATCCATTATAGAGATTACATATGCAAAACATATAGCAAAAATAGGAAAGCAAAAGAGAGTTCACATGTTCAAATAGAGATCCAGTAGGTAACTTGAGAGAATACATAAGAATAAACATCAGAAGCAGAACTTTAGTACGTTATTTAATGGTTAAACTGGGGAACTATGTCTCTGTGTTAGTCATCTTCACATATTAGGACCTCTACACTACCAAGCAAACTCACAATTGTCTGTTCTTGCTTTTTCACAAGCAATCTAGCACTCAAACAGGAGATACCTAGTAATTTGAGGACTTGTCCAGTTCAGACTCTTACTGTTAGCTCCCTTAATCAATATTCTGCTATATATATAAATGTCATGTTTATGATTTTGACAACTAACAAAATAGTTTTTTTTTTTTTTGGCAAAATGCATAATTTACCCTCTCATTTTACCGCCTCAACTTTAACTGTCCCATTTACTCGTGCAGCTTTCAAATGGTGAAATAATTTAATCTTTGGTACGTGATATTCACACACTACTATATCATAGGGATTAATTCACACACTACTATATCATAGGGATTAAGTTATTTAATAATTAAAAGTTGAAGGGGTGATATGTATATTCTCTCATTTTATAGATATTAAATTATTCAAAATTTAAAAGTTAAAGGAGTAAATAGGATAAAAATAAAGTTTTGGGGAGTAAAATGACTTCTCATGAAAAGATTAGGGGGCAAATTATGCATTTGGCCTTTTTTTTTTTTTTCGCCATATGGCAAATAGATGTTGACATGATATAATTAAACATTAAATTGTTTACAATTATTATTTTTAACAATCAACACTGCATGACCTCACATTCCATTTCAATAATTCATATAAGGCAGGTTTTTTTTCTTTTTAAATCTAAACCAGAAAACATACCTTATGATATGCAAAAAATGAAATAAATAATGAAGAAAATTGCTGACATATAGCACAAATATAACAATCAAGGAAGCTAATGTTTTGCATCCAACACTTACATGCATAGCTGCCTGGTCCATGTCATCATCCTTAGTTACATAGTCATCGGGATTTATGACTTCACCAAAATCGTCCCACTCGGTTGTATTTTCATAAAATGGGAACATTGGTGCAACGCTAGTGGATGGAGGAACAAATCCATCAATGAATATGTCCCGGTATCCAGTCCCATGTGAACCAACTGCTGCAGGGTTATAATCACTCAGTGGTGAACTAGAGGAATGATACAATGCACAGAAACTAAATATTATTGTTTCGCATGATAACCGACAGTAATGATGGTTTATCAGAAACTAGAAGAAAATTAGAGGAATACCTTCTAGGGAAGCACGGTTATTGCTAGCATCAATGACCATTGGATCACTTGTATTGCTATCGGGTCCAAGAGATGCCTTTAATTCTTCCTCTTTGATCATGCTAGCTTTCAGTTCCTCCTCCTTTTTCAATCGCTTTTGCTCTTCTTCATAAGCAATTAGCTCATCCCCAACCAAAGGAACCCTCCTTGACATGGTAACTTTAACAGCCTTTGGAGGTGGATCAGCCTGAAGCATACGAGCTAAGGAGCCGAACTGTGTTAACAGGACAAACTGTAAGCACATACACGTGGTACATCAAAAACAGAAAATACATCTTCATGCTTGAGCCTTAGAAGCAGTAGTGACGGTGGCCTAGCATGCAAACCAAAATGGGATGAAATCTAAACGAGAAAACCGTGCATCCATTTTCTTCATCTTTCTTTCTTCCTTGACCCCAACAAATATGATGAAGACTCCCATTCAATAAAGTATAAATCATTCAAATCAAACAATCATATTTCTAGCTTTAGCAGTACTACTAGTTTGAAAACTACATTTGATAATGATAGTGAAAGCATAAACTTTCGGCTTTAAGCATAATACGCAGAATCCTATAAAGTCAATCAACTTTAGGTTCACAACAGTCATTACGAAACTGATTTATCAGTTTTGCACATGAATCCAAACAAGGAATTAACTGAAAAAATAAAATGCTTAATGCACACACTATGTAGGACAAGAGAAACATACTTGGCCTCTTTCTGTGAAAAGCACTTGGTTCTTAGCATCTGCTGCCCATTCAACAAATATGTCATGGGAAAAACCTGCTTCCAAACTGGCCATGGATGCTAGAACAACCTAAAGCAGACATGTAAAGTCAACTTGCCAATGCTAATGCCTTAAACATAGAAAGATAATTTAATCTTGAGCATAGCAGGAAATCACCTTTGGACCATTTGGAGCATTGTCAAGTTCACTCTTGTTGATTAGAAGTGTCACATGCCTGCAAGTTTTGGAAAAAAAATAATTAGTAAGCACATATCATATAAATCATGTGTATCAGTGTATCTACATTATAGTGATAAAAATCCAAGGCAGCATGGCAATATTTACAACTTGATTTATGGAGCACAAAGATAACATAAAAAAATATATTTAAAAAGCACTTACTTTAGAAGGAAAGCATTGTCACGAGAAGTTTCAAAAGACTTTGCTATTGAATCACTCATCCACTCTAAGAAACTTTTGACATAGTCAATGGTACTTGATGACACATATGTGAGAAAGAATATGGGATAGTTCAATAGACTTTGTGCCCAAAACTGCAATTTTGCATAAAAATTAGACCAGTACAATGAAATATGGCTATCGAAAACTAGGAAGATGCAACCTGTTCCAATATTAAGATAAGCTCCAACACTCGCCCAGCACTATCAACTGGAAGTAATACATTTCCACCCGCTTCAAGAGTCTTTAAAATAGTCTTCTCTACATCAATTACAGTAAAATAACATTAGGTATTTACAATCCTCATTAGTCGTGAGTGTAACCAACTAACCATGTCTCGGAAGCTACATAAAAAAGTTGTTGATGGTGAGAGATGGTAATCATGTAAACCACAAATACCTAGAAATTCTTTGTCTCTTTGCTGTCTAGGAGGCTGATTACTCAAAGCATTATAGGCATCAGTTATGAGAACAGCAGGTCGGACAAATGATTCCAGAACAGTTCCATTCAAATGCCTAATAAAAACATTAATAAAAAAACAGTTGACAAACTCTTGTTTCTCAGATAAAGGTTAACTAAAGCAGAAATAGGAGCACTTCCATAATTTGCTCACAACCTCATTTACCTTTCTTTACGGTGATTGAAGTCAACAGCATATACTACATCCTCACCATCCTTGGTTATCTTCCAAACAGTACCTCCTAAGAGATGTCCGGCCACATGAGGAGCAATCACAATCCCCTCTCCTTTTCCTGTTACTTAAAGCAGACTCATAAGTTTTTTTTTTTTTTCGGAAGGATTTTGATTACTCTAAAAGCTAACTGATATACAAACCCGAAAGATGATGATTCTGAGAGTAAGTTAGCCTGGTAAAATTCTGAAAAGCAGAGTCAATATCATCCAAAGTAAACAAATCGAACTCCGAAACAGCCTGCCAAAGCAGTGACGAAACACGTCAAAATGGGAAACAAAATGAGTATCAATCTGAATAGAAACTCTTTTGAAAGAAAAAAAATATATTTACCTTTCGAGAGAGATACTGATCATACATAGTTAGAAGACCTAATCGGTAGACTGGCTCAGTAGAATACACTGGAGCCGAGAGGCCGAGCTGTTTCATGGCATAGGGTAATGCGCCTAGGTGAAGCGTATCGGAATGCGACAACAATACTGCATCTATCGTCGAAGCTACCCTGAAATAATAGAGTGTTAGGGTTTTTAAAGATTGAAAAGGAAACTGAAATGAAATGGAAAGAAAGGAGCAAGAGAGGAAGGGACCTAGATAGAGGTTGAAGAAGAGATGGGTCGAAGTGGTCGTTCCAGCCGCAATCGATTAGGAAATTGAAGCCATCAATTGAGACCAAGTAGGATAGTGGATTCTCGTTGTATA
The DNA here is from genome assembly GCF_001659605.2 of Manihot esculenta. Lineage (NCBI taxonomy): Eukaryota > Viridiplantae > Streptophyta > Magnoliopsida > Malpighiales > Euphorbiaceae > Manihot > Manihot esculenta. The sequence goes on from NC_035161.2 coordinate 32,148,744, forward strand.
CTCCGCATAGTGGCGTTACCTGCACCGATGTTCCCATCCTCCTCTTCCCTGCTAGTGTTTCTCCTCTGAAAAAACTGCTGTCTACCGAGCCTGGTTGAGGCTTTGGTTAGACCTGTTGCTGGGAAGGAGAGAGAGATATAACGACGTCGTGTAAACAACAATAATGAAAATGGCCGATTTGGGAAGGGTCATTAACAAAATGACGACTTTGTCCACAGCGCTTAAGATGGCATTTTTTTAACTGCCTTATAATGCAATGACAGTGCTATTATTAACACTATTATTATTCGTGAATTTATTAATATATCTTATTTATAGTATTACAATTAAAAAATAAAATAAGTCATTATTAAAAAATACTTTTTATATAAAACATTTAAACAAATATTTTATAAGTATAAGTTATTTTTTAAAATAAATAAGTCTTAAATAAAACAAATTTCTCTTTTGATATGTTAAATTTTAATTAACATGTGTTTTTAATATTGTCATGCTTTTTAACATTGTGACTAAATAAGGATGATGATTTTTTTAAATTTCGTATAAATTATTTTTCAGAAAAATGAAATACATATTTTAATTTCAATTTATTTATATGGAATTATTTTTAAACTTAATTTGTTATGTATTGATATTTAAAAATATGAATTTATTTTTTGCATGTATTTTCATCACTCATCCTACCATCAGTGTTATGTTTTTGTACAAAAATGTTTAGATTTATATATTAGACATGTTGAAACTATTTTAATCAATACTGTAGAGTGGGTTATGTACTATGTGAAGAATGTGATGAAAAAACATGTAAAGAAAATGTGATGACTCTCCCAAATTTAAAATGTAAAGTCATTGTTTGGTATGTAATTTTTTAAGAAAAGAATAAAATTATATTAATAAAATTTAATTTATTTTTATTAATGAAAAAAATTATTTGTTTGAAATTAATTTAAATAGAATAGAATTCAATTAAAATATTTTATATTAGACAAATTAATAATAAAATTTAAATTGATTTAATTTATTCATCATGCTTATTATTCTTATAAATAACAATAGTTTTTATCACTTGAAAAAACATTATTAATATTTTTGTAATATTTAAAATCTAAAATTTACATAATGTTTTACCATTAAAAATATATTTTTTTTTAAATTAAAAAAATAAGATAAGAAATTTTAAATAAAAATATAAATGTATAAATATTAATAGTCACTATAAAATTAAAATAATTCTTATATAGACAATTATTAGTTAAAAATAAGAAATAAATTTAAAATTTTAAAAAAATCAAGGATAGGAAAAAAATTTTAAAGATTAATTAAGTAATTTTGATGTAAATAACTTTAAGTAAATTTTAACAATTTTAACAAAATTTACTTTTAATTCAAATTTAATTTTTAAGAGAAATTAATTTTTATATTATTAATTTTGTCAAACATAAAAATTTAAAAATAATTATTCATTTCTTTAAAAGTTTTTTAAAATTTAGAATAAAGCGAACGTGATAAAAAAAATAGATATATAAAATAATTTTTGTAAGATTTCAGTTTGTTTTATTTCTAAACTTCCTTTTACATACCTATCTACAAATGAATATAAGTAATTCCAATATTAAAATTGATTGAATTTAAATGGATTTAAGTTTAAAGATTAACTATGGCAACAGTCAATTATCATTAAAGTCTAATAAATAACAATGAGAGTAAAAATTACTCTTTTCGTGTTCATATATATTTTTTTAAATTTATTATTATTATTTTTTTAAATTATTATAACTGATTATTATAATTTTATTTTAATTTTAATTTTTTTTTGGAAGTAAAATTTTTTTTAATATTTTATAAAATTTAATATATTTAAAATAAATATAATTAATAAATTAATAAATAAATTATATTTTTTAATATATATATATATATATAAATAAAATGTAGACTTAGACTAATTGGATTGAGTAGTCTATTTCAATTTGATTCCGACCAAATTTAAAATGGCCCTTTATTTAAAAAAAAAAAAGATGTCCCTTCAATTATTATTATTATTAAAATAAAAATATTGATTATTAATCTAATAACAATTAAGTCAAAATTAAATTAAAATAGAGGAATTGGAGAGCCGCCTCTCGCCTAAGGCCTACCCCGAAGTATCTCGCCAAAAACCGAAGTGTCTCGACCTGAAGGTAGGGAATAAGATACCCAAAACTAAGTCGTTTTGATCTTAGGGCTATTCTCTCCTTCTTTCAGCTCTTTCGTCTACCCGTCACTACTGCACTGCGGTTATTGTCACTCTCTGTCCTGGGTACTCCATAGACGGTTGTTCTCCACGACGATGGTGCTTTTCCTAGGTTCCTCTCCTATCTCTCTTTCCGAATTATATTCCTGTTTGAAACTTGTGGATGTGATGTGAGGCGTCTGATGGAACCTATGGGCGTGATCTTGAGGTTGCCAGAGGCCGTAGCACTTACTGCTATAACTGTTTACGGTGTAACTATGTTTGGAAAGGATAGGATTTCTATGAATTTCTTTTATGCTTTGTTTGATGAGCTAGAATATGCTACAGTCTGTTACAACTATAATTTAGAAATGGAATGATGTTATTGTGTGTGTGTGTGTATTTATTTATTTCATGCAGCATTGAATTTTTTGGTGAGGGGTTGTTCCAGGTTCTGTTGTACTATCTTTATTAAATTTATGCTTGAAAAAAAAAAGAGATTTTTGGTGGGGTGATTATCTGGGTTTGGGACATTTACAGGTAATCGGAATGTAGGAATGTTAAGCAGGATTTGTCATGGGCAGTGTAAATTTTGTGGTACACAATGTGCGTCAATGCATAGGTTGAAAGAATTAATTTCGAGCAGGTTTGGGATGTGTACGCAGTTGGAAGAGTGTAATTTTTGTGGTATCCTAACCACTCCAATCCCCCTAGTAGCAAAGGATTAATTTTAATCAGGTTTGGGACTTGGAAGGGTAAACAGATTGGCGATATTTTTTTTATGGTCACCCCTCTGTTGCCATTCCTACGGTTCATCAAATATAAATTGCAAAATTTCATGGGCTTTTCCCTTTGGTCCTCAGATTTATTTCAGTCTTTGCGTTTATTTGTTTTTTTTTCAAACATGATTTATTTTTTAAACTTTGTTTTTCTGTTTAATACTAATTATTCTCTCTCTCTCTCTCTCTCTCTCTCTCTCTTTCATAAGCAATAGCAATAGCAAATGAAATGTCTGCTTCTGTTGGCTGCTTGAGAAATTGCAGGAAATGAGAAGTCACTTCCCCCCACCCCCCCATTTCTCAATTCAAAATCAAGAAGAGCAACAAAATTATTTTCATTTTACTTCCTTAATTAGCACCCTCTCTCACTCTCGCATTCACTGCATGGTTTCATTTGAAGTACCTTTTTTTTTTCTCTTAAGTGGGGCACTTAGCTTTGTATGCCTGGTAACATTATCATAATTTTATTTGTGAGCTGTAGTTTTCAATAGTTTGAGTTCCCCTAATTAGCAAGTTTCTGGCATATTTTGTGTGAGCAGTGACATCTGAATAGAGTAAGAAAATGAAAACAACAAGAGAAGATAATAATATGGAGAGCGGTAAAGGTGCCACAAAGAGGCAAAGAATGGTTGAACACAATTCTCCTTCACTGGTGATGGATAACCCACTTGTACCCTACAATGATGTTGATGATGAAGATGACGATGAAAGAAGAGAATATAGTAACCTCAGTGGAGCTGGGAAACACGGACAAGGTATAGTAGGGAATGTCTTTCAAGATCCAGGGGAGGAAGATGATGACGATGATGATGACAATGGTGATGGACAAGGGTCCAATCAAGAGAACAGGAGGAGCCAAATTGAGCCTCGTGAAGACTGCCCTTATCTTGATACAGTGAATCGTCAGGTAAACTATTTATTTTTTATAGGAAATTTTACTATTTAGTTCCAGTGGTACAGGGAAATAGTTCTAGCGGTATAGGAAAACTTATTAGATGGTCTTTTGGTTTTAAAAAATACATTAAACATCTTGAGAATTTAAAAATTATAATAATTAGTTTTTTTATTAGTTTTAGCTGTTAAGTGTTTTACTATTTAGTCTCTGTGGATGAAAAGCTCATTAGTTGATTCCTTTGTTCTGTAAAAATGTCTATTAATTAGTTCCTCCCATTGAAGGCATTTTTAAAATTTTTATGCAACATTTAACTGTTAAAATTAACAAAATGACTAATTAATTGACTTTTTAAAATCTCAGGCATGTTTAATGTATTTTTTAAAACTGAGAGACTAACTAATGAGTTTTGTTATACCACAGGGACTAAATAGTAATTTTTTCTTTTTTATAATATATGAGTTGTTCTTTACACGATTATACTGTTTATCTATTTACATGTTTTCTTTTTGGGCTTCTTTAATGCCTCCTGTTTTCAGGTGTTGGATTTTGATTTCGAGAAATTTTGCTCCGTCTCTTTGTCAAACCTGAATGTATATGCATGTTTGGTTTGTGGGAAATATTTCCAAGGGAGAGGGAAGAAATCTCATGCATACACACATAGCCTTGAAGCAGGTCACCATGTCTACATTAATCTTCAGACTGAGAAAGTTTACTGCCTTCCTGATGGATATGAAATTATTGACCCATCTCTTGATGACATACGGCATGTTTTGAACCCAAGGTCGGTCCCCCTTTCTCTCTCTCTCTCTCTCTTTTTGTGTGTGTGTGTGTGTGTGTGGTGGATTATATAATTTTTTCATACAGAAATCATCTTAATCACTTCTTTCATTTGAATTCTAAGATACTGCAATATGGCTAGTCATGGAATTTTTTTTCTGGCACTTGTGTGGCTGACCTGGCCATTTCTTCTCCCCTCATCCCCTCAAAAAAATAAAAAGGGAGTAGTGCTTTCTAGGCTTATGGCACGTTTAAAATGTTGATCCTACTTGATTTTACTATACTCTGTGTTGGCCCCTTCAAAAGCTCTCCAATTCCATTCTATCAATTACTCGTGCTCATTTTCAGTCTGTTGTTGTTTTGATATTGGGAATCTATTGGATGTTGGGTGGCCAACTACATATGGGACATGGTTTTTTTGCTTGTTTTGCTTGAGATTTTCTGCTTGCTTGCTTAAATGAAGAGGTGGATTTAGGTCTATTTGTTAGCATTGATATTGGAGATTGATCATAGATATTTGATAGTATCAAACCTTCATAATCACGTGGCGAGAGATGCTACAAGGGAATTTTTTTTCTCAGTTTGATTTACTCTTAAAGTCAAAAAATAATTGGTTTTGGTGTACCAGTAATGGATGTTCCAAAGAAGGGAACAAACTCCTCAAAACCCCCTGCATACTATCAGTTACTTATGAAAGAACGTCTGCAAGGAATTCATGGGTTTTTGCATAAATGCATTTACCACTTGTATATCAATCTCAGACGACAATAATGAATATTTCCATATGCTTTTTCATTTTTTTAGCTATTTGAATACTGATTAATAGTTTTTTTTTTCCTTCTATTGCTTAATCAACGTTTATTTTAATAGGATCTGTCTATATAAGAAAATGTTTAATCACTGTACTTTTATTGTACCAACACAGCCAACAGGGGGTGAAAAAGTATTGTCTAGCTCTATCATTGTCTGGTGGCACAATGTTATTTAGCCACTCTCTTTTTGACCTCCTGATAACTAGTTAAATAGTTGTAGGTAATAGGTTTCATATCTGACATTTACACATTCAATTTTTCATTTAATATTACTGGCTAGTCTGAAGAATTCTTTAGCACTATGTTGCAAATTTTGGGCTTTTTCTCCATGCAGGTTTACTAGGGATCAGGTTGAACAACTTGACAAAAACAGACAATGGTCCAGGGCACTTGATGGGTCTGATTACCTTCCTGGAATGGTATATACCGGTTTTGACACATTTGCACTTTATGATAATTCCCGAGTTATTTGCCTATTCAAAGTTCAAATTTGGATATGTAGTAAGGTGCTATTTTTGGCAGTTGAACAGTGCTAACTTTGTTCCTTGATTTTGGAATTCTACAGGTGGGCTTGAATAACATTAAAGAGACTGATTTTGTCAATGTCACTATTCAGTCTCTAATGAGAGTTACACCCTTGAGAAATTTCTTCCTTATCCCCGAAAACTATCAGCATTGCAGATCTCCTCTTGTTCATCGCTTTGGAGAGCTCACGCGGAAGATCTGGCATGCTAGGAACTTTAAAGGACAGGTTTGATATTTTTGAGATATTGTGATTGAAGTTGTTATTCTTGAATACATGTAGATTTTTTGTATTTACAGGTGAGCCCACATGAATTTCTCCAAGCAGTTATGAAAGCCAGTAAAAAACGGTTTCGCATAGGGCAGCAGTCTGATCCTGTGGAGTTCATGGCATGGCTTCTTAATACTCTACATGCAGATCTTAGAACTTCAAAGAAAAATAACAGCATCATTTATGAGTGCTTTCAGGTTGTCGTCTTCTTTCTTTCTATCTTTAAGAATTTCTTGTCGTATAAAATAAAATTAGTTCATTACATTATTTCTTGAGTTAATCATTTATCTCAGTTGTGATTATCTGACACATGACAGGGGGAACTGGAAGTTGTAAAAGAGATCCCTAGCAAAGCTATTGCTGATAAGAAGGAAAATAATGATGACCAGAATGGCATTCAGCAAAGTGCTGATGGTGGGAATGAACGTGATGGTGTTGTTACAGAAACTTCTAGAATGTCATTTTTGATGCTTGGACTAGATTTGCCACCACCGCCTCTATTTAAAGATGTGATGGAAAAAAATATAATACCCCAGGTACTTGTTGTCCATCATCTTTCTTAGTATGATGTGGAAGTCTTATTAGAATTATATTTTGGGTCCATCCATGATTTCCCTCATCTTAGTCGCTATGTGGATTCTGCCATGATTTTGCAAGTAGGGGGTGTTTACAGTATGGCTAACTGATTTGCAGGCTATTTTTACGAATGAATTCAGTCAGTTTGGTGTGAATAATTTCCGAAAGAGGACCTGTCTCTATTAGCTAGCTGGTTTATCCAAGAGAATATCACAATCAAGCAAGATTATTCTCTGAGAAATAAACAATAAGGGGGAAAACAAGTCAAATTTATGTAATGTGTACGTAATAAAGAAAACCCAAAATGAGAAAGGAATCAGCTTCCCCAATTCATCCATTTCAAGTTCTTTCAACTTGTCAGTGAAAGTACTGCCAATAGAACCTTTTCTAGGATTGTCTTTAAAATCCTCATGATTGTTATGTCCCTCACTCATATGTGCTTAGGAACACTGTAGATGTAATGACCCGAAATCGGACCGCTACCGGCGCTAGGATCCAGATCGACTTAAGGTCGCCGGGACCCGTAGCAAGCCTAACATACAACCTGACATACCTGATAATCCCATACATGATCATACATTTACATAAAAATTTTAAACTTTTTCATTCACCAAGCTTGACCTGAGCATGCATCATAACCATAACATAAACCCCATACAAGAGCCCTCATCAAATGCTCTAGTGGGACATCATTACATACATCAAGCTTGGTTTACATCAAGCTTGGTTTACATCACATTAATAAAACATTACATCTAGATCATGTATCAAAAGGGATTAACCATAAACTCTAGGGTCAAGCACAATACTAATCCTCAATACAAATTTATACAATATCTTACAATACATTATATTACATCATCTTTCATGTCCACAACTAACTATTACATACTTTAGACTTTTTACTCTTGCCGACTTTCTGGTCTATCCCGAACCTGCAAACCTGGGGGTTAAGGGAAAGGGGTGAGCTATTAGAACCCAGTGAGCAGAATAATAAAACAATATAGTAAAACATATGCTCTTATGAAATGTATCACATTACAAACAATTCACATCAAGGATGGACTTGTTACCAATAGTCCTCTACATATCCAATAGTGTCAGGGGCGTAGAATGGGCCTCGATCTGGACTTTCTCTTAACATAACATAACATTCCAATGTGACAGGGGCGTAGAATGGGCTTCGACCTGGACTTCTATACCATACCATATCATATCATATCACATCGAGGACTAATGGATCATCCAACATCCATCCACATCAACAATAATTAATGCAATGCATCATATTCGTGAATTCTAATGCAAACAACCTAGTATATAACATGGCATTCGTGATGCATGAACATGCTCAAAATTTATTTACTTTGAAACATAAAGATCCATTCTACTCACCTCAGGCTGATTCTGAGAAGACTCTGAAGCAGCTATCTCACTGCTGGGGTCCTCGGTTCCTCGGGTCCGAACCTACACAGGTGGACTCAAATGAGGGACCAAACATATACTAACATGACTCTAAACATCTCCCCAAAACCCCCCCTAAAACACCATAAAACAATCATAGAAAACATGCAAAGGAAGGCTGAACAGGGCACTTTCGGCGGCACCTTCGGCGGCCGAACTCCCTTTCAGATCCGAAAGCCATGCACCTTCGGCGGCAGAAAGTCCCTTCCAGATCAGAAACTCATGCACCTTCGGCGGTACCTTCGGCGGCCGAAACTCCCCTCCAGAGCCGAAAGTCCAACTTTCGGGGGCGAGTTTAGGCGGCCAAAACATGCCACCACAGGCAGGTTCGGCGGCCGAACATGGCTTCGGCTCCAGAATGGCAGAACTCAGCCTCTCATGCACGATTTGCCTCCCAAACCCTCCAAACTCAAGCACAACACTCCCAAACATGCACAAACATGTACACAAGCATATAGGGGTCTCAAACTATCCTATACCCCAACAAACATCACATTGCAACACAATAATCATGCCTTTCATCCTTAAACTCACATAAACCCTAACCTTTTATAACTAAGCTAATCATGCATCCAACACCCTTCAAACCCCACAAAACTAACTAAAAACATAAAAGAAAGGTAGGATCTCCACTTATCTCTTGAAAATCGAGAGGAGAGACGATCCAAACTCGGAGATGGGAGAAATCGAGCTCCGGGGTCTCCAAGCTTCAAAACTTTGTTCTTTGCTCAAAAATCTTCAAAACCAAGTTAAAACTCATCAAAAACATGAACGATTTGAAGGAAAACATCAAAACTAACCATGGAAGGGCATGAACTCACCTTTGCCCGAAAATGGGGAAGAAAACTCGCCCATTTTCGGACATGGGGCCTTTTATAGGTGGCTGGCCAGACCACCTTCGGGGGCCAAAGGTGCTCCTTGAACTGCACCATGTTCATGTTCGGCGGCCGAACCTGGATTTCCTTCCTTGGTGCTTTTCTTTCAAAAACTCAATTTCTTTCTTACTTAAAACCTTAAAACACCTGAAAACATTTTAGAAAAACACACTTTACCCTTCTAGAGGTTTCCGACATCCGAGATTCCATCGGAAAAATAGGAATTCCGATGCCGGGGTTTAGCCGGGTATTATAGTAGAAGTGAAATGGAGTGTATTTGTCTGCTGAGAAAAGTGATGAGAAAATGCAAGAGAGAGAGAAAATACAAGAAAGAGAAAATAAAAGAGCAGTTGAGAGAGAAATCCGAAGAGAGAGAGAGAGTTGAGAAATCATACCATTGACAAGCTACAGTTCCCCTTTCGTATTTCTGTTTCCATTGCTCCTGATTGCTAATAACCTGATGCAAATGCTTCTCATAACTGTTGATCAATTCTAACAATCACTATTCCCAACATTGCCACCCCTGGTATTTCTCAAATTCATTTATCAACTCTCCGCCTATTGCTTCTTGTATAAAGAACTTTATAAAGCTCTTGCATCATTCACTCTTCCGACCTCCATCTTACACAACTTTTGAGATTGCACATTAGGTATGAGGATGAACCATAAGGTTTAATCGTAGAACCAAAGTTGTAATTTACATTTTTCTGTAAGGTAAAGAATTTGAGCATTATCACCAGCATATGATACATTACTGGTCCAATTGACATATTCTAATTTACATAGAGGATTAAGAGCTACATTAATTTTATAAAGCAGCATGATGTTGCTATTGTTTTGGCCAATACCTCGTACTGCTCCTTTCATCTTAGAAATGATTAATTTTAAACCCAAATCATCACTATTCCTCCATGAAGAGACTTCTATTCCAATACTTTACTTGCTTTTTATACTCGTTACTTACAATATCCATGTCAAAATAGTCTCACAAAGAACTTTAAGAAGCCAACAACCTTATGGCATATCACTAGGTATGCTGTACACCTTTCTTTTGAGAAAGACCAATTCCATAATATCAATTGTTTCTAATGGAGCAAATGCCTTTTGAAAGTTCAAGGACAAAATGTTGGGTTTGGCGTTTGTTATAACTTTATATCAATCACAATTTAGAACAGTAAAATGTTGTCAGATTTACATAAATCACCATTTAGCACAGGAAAATGTTGTCAAATCATTACCCAACTGACACTGGCGGATCTCAGTGTATCTACATTTTAATGGCAACAGCATTTGACTTATTAGCAGCATTTGGCTTGGTAGTCTGTCTGTAGCCTGTAGGATTTTGAGAAGAAATTCAATGTAGGGAAGTTGTTGCAAGTTGATTGTTGTTAAATTTTTTTATTTGTTTCTGAGTACTATGTTTCCAACCTATTACTTGATCTGCTGGTGCCTTTATTTTTACTTTCCCCCAACCCTTGGGAACTGATTTTGTTTGTGCTCTTATTTGAGGTTCCCCTGTTCAATATACTGAAGAAATTTGATGGTGAGATGGTGACTGAAGTTGTCCGCCCTCATGTAGCCCGGATGAAATACCGAGTCACTAGATTGCCACAGTATCTAATACTTCACATGCAGCGGTTTAAAAAGAACAACTTCTTTATTGAGAAAAATCCAACCTTAGGTGAGCTTTATTTGGCATTTGTATAGTGGATCTAACAATTGAGCGAAAAGAAAAAAAAATCAACTTGTGTTGGTGGCATATTGACCAGCTGATTGATGTTAATATTGCAGTCAACTTTCCTGTGAAGAACTTGGAACTGAAGGATTACATACCTTTGCCGATGCCTGAAGAGAATGAGAGATTGCGCTCAAAGTATGATTTAATTGCGAATATTGTTCATGATGGAAAACCCAAGGAGGGATTCTACAGAGTTTTCGTGCAGCGGAAATCAGAGGAGCTATGGTAATCCCATTCCTAACTCATTATATAGGGATTTGAATGTGAATTAGTAACTATTAACATTTTCATATTCTATGCTTTCAGGTATGAGATGCAGGATTTGCATGTTTCTGAAACTCTTCCTCAAATGGTTGCGCTTTCTGAGGCGTATGTGCAGATATATGAACAGCAGCAGTAGTATAGCATGTAGAGAACATCTGATTGTTGTCTGTAGTTCATTATAGTTGCAAGAGTTATTAACCTCTCCATATGGGTTGCTAGGAGATTAGAACGAGAATACTGGAAGAATGTATTGAATTTTGATCGTGCAAAGTAGGTTAAGAGTTTTCTGTTTAGTGGAAGTATTTTTTGACATGGAAAACAATCCATGTTTTGGAGCATGTAATTGGTGTTGAAATTGTAGGATCCTGACATGAGATGTACAGCATTACAAATGTTGCGGCTATTATGTTTTCAAAGGAATTCAAATAACTGGTTTTGGGAGTTGCTGTTAGTATGGTAAATTTCTAGTTTCAAAATTTAAAAATAAAATTATCCATTTAATAAGAAATGAAAGTCAGATATATTATTTTACCAATCAGCTATGATTTTACTAAAAAGCATTTCCATATTATGTTTCTTGAATGGGCAAATATAGGGACAATGTTAATAAGATTAGAACATAGTTTCAGCGTGAAAAATTGATCTAAGAATATCTTTGATCATAATCTTTTTGGAAAAACTACTATTCTCAACATTTATTTTTCATTTTTCTGTTTTTCTTAATTACAATAATTTCTTCATGATTTTAAAATTTTTATCTTATCTAAATGAATTTTTTACTATTTTTTCAAAATAAAAAAAATAAAAATCTCTAAAAATTAAAATATATATATATTTTTGATATTTTTGTCAAAAATATTCCATTTACCTTCTTATTTTATTAATTTTTGTGAAAAAAATCCCCACTCCAAGTTCCAAGCAAAAATTTTCAGGGGGGAAAAGGACCGCCATCGTCCTCTGGCAGTAGTGCTCGTTTCCTCTTCTAAGCTATCAGCTTTCAGTTCCGCACCGCAGACGAATACAAGGTGTCCCATGTGAAAGGTACATCCGTAAAATTTGTCTTTAAATCTACTTGCTGTTTCTTGCGATTTATGCTAATATGGTTTGCGGGTAGATTTTCTTACTGGCTTTATTTTGCTTTAATAATGTGGTGTTCTAAAAGTAAGTACGATCTTGGTAATTGAGATATATCGATTGTTAGTATTTACATTTATTTCTTCATTTGTGGTTCTTAATTCGCAGGAAGGATTTGGGTGTCTTTGAGAGCGTGTTTGTGGTCGTTTAATGGCATTCTCTGCAATTAAATCTGGGGAATTGGTGACTTTGAATGATTTGCACCCATCATCTCCTCTTTTTAAGAATGGAGCTTCACTTAGAGTCACCGGAAAGTAAGCTTTTTTATTTTTTGCCCGTTTCTTTGTATTTATTTGTAATTTTAGTGTTTCTGCCTACTATGTTCGTTTTCCGATTTCATAGTACTATATCGCTCTTTAGGTCTTTATTTCCTTTTCGACTTCAAAAGTTTATCCATTTTGTGTTTTCTTATACTCTTGTTGGATTTTGAATTATGCTTGTCGAAGATCACAATTCACACGAGTCGTGTGCGCAGTAGTTGCTATGAACTCGTTTAGTACCCATTGTTGGTCAAAAGCAGAATTTATTTGAGGTAGGAGTTGATAATGTTGTCCAGTGAGGAAACTGGAGGTTGGTGGCAATGATGATAGGTTCTATGTTGCTTTTTAATGATGATGAAATGGTGTTTCATTTGTGTTGGGAGGGTTGCAGTAGCTAACAGTTGTACCTGGCACTGATAACTAGGTGGATATGATGGTGGTAATGTCAGGATGTAAGAGGAGGTAGAGGATTTAATCGTAAAGATAAGGTGGTAAATGGGTAGCAATGGAGGCAGTGATGGTTGAGGCAAAAGGGCTATGGAGCGGTGATGGTTGAGGCAAAGGGGCAATGGAAGTGATGTGGTGTTTGTGGCATGTCATAGGTGGCAGCATTTTTCTCTGAGAAGCTAAATGTCACAGCAAGGAAGCCCTTGGTATTAGACTCTGTTGGAATGAGTTGATTCAATGGGAGTGCCTGATGCACAAATATTGGAATAGCAGCTCCTGACTTGCAGTAATGGCCTGAAAATTATACATATCTTGAGGTTATGAAGAGTTTGTCCTAGAAATATCACATATCAGATGAATTATAGTATCATAGTCGTAGCCATTAAGCAATTGATAATGTAAGCAGCGCCCCAGTGGGCACGTGAGGGATCGTTGCTTCACAACAGTAGCTCATTGCATCTCACGTATGGATTGTGAGACTTGTAATTTTCTTTTTCAAGAATCATCCCTATTTAAATGTCTTTAGGTTTATTTGTGAAGAAACAAATTTGTGCCTGTCTGAGGTGTCCTTAGTTACACACTCTCAAAAACTAGAGGGTCCAAGACATTGAGTAGAGTTCACTATGTGATTGTTTTAATGAGGGATTGAAGCATGTTGACTGGTCCTGGAATCATGGGTTTATGAATACTCTAGAATCAATACAAAAACAATTACTATATTATGGATCATAACATACAGCCCTGGATATTTTGATATTTGGTGTCATACATGATATCATCTCTCAAGTCTCTGCATATTTCATTTACAGATTTTTTTTGGAAAATTTTTTAATTTTTCTTATAGGCCAGGTTATAAAGCAATGATGTGAAATATAATGAACTTATTTTGCTTCATCGTTTGGATGTGGATGAGCTTATGATTACACCATGTGTTGTATGTTCTGGTAGGAGATTCTGAATGGTTCTGCAAATGCTTTTACATAATTAGCTGATTATATTTTTTGTTGCAACATATTGGAAAACTTAAATCTGTAGATCCCTTTGTAGGCTACAAGAATATACTGTGGAAACAGCCATTGCTATAATTGCCGACGGAAACAAAATCCTGAAGATCGACACTCAGCACTTAAGAGACCTTAGCTTTCGAATCGGTTCTGTTTACCAGTTCATTGGTGAACTTGTTGTCCAACCTGATAATGAGGTAAGACACTGGAGCAGTTGAATTGAAGTGTTGCTGCACTTGTGTATCTCTCTAGTTTCAATGTGTTGTTAGTCTAAACTGGCGGCATTTTGTTTTAGGCAATCTTGCAGGCACGAGTGGGTAGGAATGTGGATGGCATTGACCTCAACCTTTATCATCAGTCTCTACAAGTATTAAGACAGTTTCAAGCCGACCACCTAAAGAATTCCACAATATGATGCACATTGAAGTTTATATATCCACTAGTTTGTCTTTAGATCTAGTCTAACCAACTTATTCTCAAGACGACCAATTTGTTCAAATTCTGATCCCTTTGCAATCAATTTCAATATGTAACATTACTCAATAAAGAGACTCACGTAAAGCAAGCACTTAAGCCAGTCGAGCTCAGATTCATGAGCCACCTCAAAGAAACCTCTTAAACCCATAATGAAACTCCCATCCACTCTTCTCAAAATAGTCGCCTATATAGATGGACTACTCTTTTGATAGTTGGTTAGCAAATAGAATATAAAGAAAGAAGAAATAAAAAAAAAAAAATTATTATTTTTATATTTTATAAAATTAATAAATTTAATGAAAAAAATCTTGAGTTTATCAATTAAATTAATTAATTATGGTGTAAAATAATATATGAGTTAAGTTAGAAAAAGAAAAACAATTTCATTCTTCTAAACGTTGAATGCATTTTTGCCAAGTTCAACTTAATCTATCTCTATACATGTGGTAAGCTAAGTTTTCTTATGAATTTCTTTCCAAAAAAAAAAAGTTTTCTTAAGGAGTTGTAATTAAGAAAACTATGACTTGCTATTTCTTTTAAGAATTGATTGCTCTCTATTATTCTTTATGTCTATTTTTTTTTAATATAAAGTTGACTCTATTGACATTTTAAAATAACTACAATATATTGAATTAGAAGTTTTAAAGTTTGTATAGCAAAATGATAATAATTTCATGAGAATATGAAAAATGATTTTCAAAAAATATATTAGAGAATAATCAATAATTTTAAAAAAATGGAAGCAGATTTTTTAAATGAGAAAAGTATTTAAATAATAATTATAAAAATAACTGTTAATTAAATAAATAATAATTTATTGAACTAATGAATTAAATCTGAAAACAATTTATTTTAATAAATAAACTACTTTACTATATTTTAAAAAAACATATATTAAAAATCTAGTTAAGTTATCGAATAAAGTATTTTTAATTAATTATACCACAGTAATTAAAAAATATTGAAATAGGAGAAATTTTATTTAAATTAATTTAATTGAAAAATTAAAAAAATAATTTAATAATACTAATAATTAACTTTTTAAATAAATTGTAAATTAAAACGATAATATTAAAACATAAAAATAAAAAATTTAGTTTAATAATTACATCAAAATTCCTCAAACAAAGTAATACCAATTAGTTTTGGTAATAAAATTCTGTTACTTCATATGAAAAATATTTCTATCATTTTATTAATTTATAATGAATTTGCACACCGACAAGATTAATAGTTATCTAGATAAAAGAACAATTATTTTGTAAAAAATTAAGTAATTTTTTATTTATTTTTAATTATATATCTTAATATCATTTACCACTAATAAATTTTTTTTGAAAAAAAAAAAAAAAAAATTCTTGAAACGCGCCTCACGTAATTAGCCGTTTTGTAATGGAGTTACCCTTCCGAGCTTCTCTGGTGTCTTGTGAGTGCTCCAATTCACAGACAAGACAACCAACATTCTACAGTGTCTCTCTCTCTCTCAAAGCTTCCTCCTTCCACCACAAGTAACTCATAACTGTAAAACGTTTCAGTGACCATAAATAATCATCTCCCTTTAAACGTTTTAAGTGCCATAAACAACCATCTCCCATTCTCCTCCTTCTCCACCGACCTTTCAACTTCATTTTTCTTTTCTTCTTCTATTTTTCTTTCTTGTTTTCTCTGACTGATTTTTCTTCTCCTCGCTTGTTTCCAATCTTTTATTTACTCCCTGTTGACGAGATTTTTAGTGGTGAAACTTGAAAGAAACTCCCTGAGAGGAGAAGTCACCGTTTCCTGCTTATCATAATCGATGGAGGGGTTTCCATTTGATGTGACCAAGAAAGTCACCAATGCTTTTGATGATATCAAACATGAAGCTGAATCTGTGAAAGACTTTGTTACAGGTGACAAGTCCAAGTCTGAGAGAGAAAATAATGATGTGCTGAATTCTGAAAGCGGTAACACTCCAGAGGAAGAGGCGGAATCTAAAGCTGAGGAAGAGGCAGAGCCTAAAGCTGAGGAAGAGGCAGAGTCTAAAGCTGAGGAAGAGGCAGAATCTAAAGCTGAGGAAGAGGCAGAATCTAAAGCTGAGGAAGAGGCAGAATCTAAAGACACGAGTGACGTCGTAGCTGAATCAGCTGAGCCTATTGAACCTGCGCCTGAAGAACTGTCTTCTACTGTAGAAGCATCAGTTGAGAAATCAAACGATTCTGACGTCACTGCATTGGAACAAGAAGAAATTGAAGAGAAAATCATCCCATCTTCAAATGAGACTGATGAGGTGGCCCCAATAGCGGCAGATGAGGTGTTGAATGAAACAGACAAAATAATGTCACCATCAACAACTCAGGATGAGATTAATGGAGGATCATCTGAAGATAAAATAAAGCTGCCATCTTTTGATACTTTTTCTGCAATTGCAAGAAACGTGGTATCGGAAGTTCAAGAAGTCAAGGAGAGAGTGTTGCCATCTGTGGATGAAAATGGTGGGGTTCCTCCAGTAACAGAGGTGGAGCCAAAAGGAGTTGAGGAAGCAAAGATTGTACCTTTGGATGATAGCACAGGGGACTCCTCTGGAGTTGTTGATAGAGAATTCGTTAACGATTCATTGATTCCATCAGTGAATGCCACTGAGATTGGAAGCAATGATGGTGTCCCTGAGACCACAGAAAATCCTGTCAGTATCATTCTCCGCGATCCAACGATTGAGATTCATTTACCCTTTTTTTACACCTTAATTTTAGCCTTAGATTTTCGTCTGATGAGTTTGAATTCCATTGCAGTCTGTTACACCTCAGAACCAGCGCAGCCTGCAAGCTGCATCTTGGAGAAATTGCTTTGGCTGGTTTGATACTCTCTGGCGCTCAAATAGGCGACTCAAGGTAAGCAAACTCCATTAAGAATAAATTCATTCCATTTCTTTCTGGTTACGGAATTCAATTCTCTCTTTTCATTTTTAATTTTTCCAAACATAAAATGCCCAATATTTATTTTCTTTTCCCTTTGTGTAATGCAGATATGAGGCATAGCTTCAGACTGCTACTAAGCTATGAAGCTCACAAAGCATAATGGATTGTTTGGTTTCTAAAATTTTCCATACCTTGTGTTTGTCCTTTGTTTGGTGTGTTTGTGTGGTTAAACAGTTCAAGTATGATCTCTTTGTAATCTAATTTGGGATATTGGATTTCTATTGTTTTGATAGAGATTATAGTATCACATGTTCTTTTTTATTAAATTTCTGAATTCAAGTTATCCAGTTTTGCATATGCTGTAGAATAAAAAGGAAACAAATGAAGTTCATTTACTTGCAAGGAATCAGACTCCATTTTACTTACACTGTAACCCTGCCACTCTGGGCCTCAACTCCAGCATTTGGGGAAACAAGGCTTTCTATGTATGCAGTTGCTTCATAGTAATCCCACCCATTGGGTACTGTAAATTCTTTTACAATCTCTTCTTCAGGATTGAACAGAACTAATTCCCATCCATCAAAAGCCAGCAGAAAATTACCATTCTTTGCAAACCATAGCACCTGAAGACAATATTTACATCCTGGTAATGGGTCGCTGCAGAAACTGAACAATCTAGTCCAGGAAGCCTCAGGGCCATATCCCTTCATTATCCAAGCCTCGTAATATGGATCATAAGTCCCATTACAGACACAAAGGAATCCCTTTAGAACATTTAAATTCAATTGCCAGTTTTGAGAAATATGATATGGCACTGTTACCATTTCTAGGAATTTCTCCTCTGCCAAATCAAATGAAACGATCACAAACCTTCTGTCCGGATAACTCTCCTCAACCAGCCAATGCAGAATTCCATTTAGATGAGTAGCTGGGCCCATGAAAGCAGCACTACAATGGAGATTTGGTATTCTTCTCCACTCATTACCTTTCAAGTTAAAGACCTCCATTTCAACTTCAGAACTCGAAGCAGAGATGGAACCTCGTACTATTTTGTAATCATCAAGGTGAACTTATCGTCTGGAAAACAGCAACTGGGCATTGCCAATTCCCCGGATTCCCAGGTAGACGGATTCCACATAATGATTTGTGGGTTAGAGTCCAAAACTGCAGCAATCAGGCCGTTGCAAGATCCCACGAAACGGAGTTCACTTCCGCTCCTCACAGGATAACCGAGCTCTCTAGTTGCTGTACTGTCATCGCCATCACAGTAAGCTTGGAGATCTATGGACTGTAAGGGAAAAGTCGCGAGAAAGAGCCTGTGGCGGCTGTCGCTGGTGTCTTGCAATTCTTTTCTCCAGATGAATTTTGTATTCTCATTCTTGCCAAGTTAATGACTTTAATGAATTTTCTTATTTTTACAAAAAAAAAAAAAAAAGGAATAGAACATATCTTTATTTTTTTTAATTTGATTTTTTTTTATTCAGTAAAGGGCGAATAAATCAAATAGTAATAATTAATAAAGTATATTAGCAAAATATAGCTCTCACCTTTGCTTATGTTGTTTTGAGCGTGCTCTCCTGCCCCACTTGAGTTGTTTATTTTGGATTTACTCTCTCCACCAAACATAAAAATTCTGATTATTAATTGTATCTTTAAATTATGTTTTTCTGAAATCTACACTTGAGATGGCGAGAGAATTGATATCTAATTTAACTTGATGTCATCTATTGTATTAACCTTATGTGCAAATGATGTTAAAGTCTAATTTTGTTGTTGTGGCAACCCAAGGTTTGCCACTATGTCGTTGATCCGTCCACCTGAAAGTTAAAAGAGATTGAGATGCCATGAGTTTTGCTTCATTACAGCGCTTTATAGTCTAAAGCCTGAAGATCCTTGGGTCTCCGGCTGTTTCTTTATTGTTATCTGTGTTTTGACTTAAAATGTGTAGTTTGGAGACTCCTCAAAGCATAATATTTATTCAGTTGGATTTCCATTGAATGAAATGTTGATGGAGATAAGTTCTTCAGTATTGCATTTACTATAGAAATTTTTTTTAAAGAAAACAATGAAATTAGTTTACTTGTAATGGAATCATTAAGGATCCCAAAGACAGGAAGGTTACTAATACTAATATAATCTGTGTCGATTGCTTCATTCTGTTGCTTGTTCTCTCCATTTTAATTACCGGCCTCCACTGCAGCATTTGGGGAGACAAGGCTTTCTATGTATGTAGTTGCTTCAAAGCAATCCCATTCATTGGGTACTGTAAATTGTTTTACAGTCTTTTCTTCAGGATTAAAAACAACTAATTCCCATCCTTCATAATCAAGCACAATATTACCATTCTTTGCAGCCCATAACACCTGAAGCCAATATTTACATCCTGGTAATGGGTCACTGCAGAAACTAAACAATCTAGTCCAAGAAGCTTCAGGGCCATATCCCTTCATTATCCAAGCCTCGTAATATGGATCGTAAGTCCCATTACAGGCGCAAAGGAATCCCCTTAGAACTTTTAAATCCAAGTGAGAGTTTTGAGAAATATGATCTGGCACTGTTACCATTTCTAGGAATTTCTCCTCTGCCAAATCAAACGAAACGATCAGATATCTTCTGTTTGGATACTTTTCCTCAACCAGCCAATGCAGAACCCCATTTAGATAAGTAGCTGATCCCGTGAAAGCAGCACTACAATGGAGATTTGTTTTTCTTCTCCACTCATTACCTTTCAAGTTAAAGACCTCCATTTCAACTTCAGAACTCGAAGCAGAGATGGAACCTCTTACTACTTTGTAATCATCAAGGTGAGATTCATATCCAAATCCCGAAAAGAGCTTATCATCTGGAAAACAGCAACTGGGCATTGATAATTCCCTGGATTGTCCAGTAGAAGGATTCCACACAATGATTTGTGGGTTAGAGTCAAGAACTGCAGCAATCAGGCCATTGCAAGATCCCACGAAACTGAGTTCACTTTCACTCCTCAATGGATAACTGAGCTCTCTAGTTGCTGTACTGTCATCGCCATCACAGTAAGCTTGGAGATCTATGGACTGTAACGGAAAAGTCGCCAGAAAGAGCCTGTGGCAGCTATCACTGGTGTCTTGCTTAGCACGTTCAAGGTGAAACTTGGCGAATTCAGGATTATTGGAGATCAAAGAACGCCAAGACTTGCATACAGACTTGAAACGTAGCAGAGGTTTAACAGGGAGCCTCGAAAGGATGTCGATGAAGATTTCAAGGGGGAGTTGAGGGGGAAGTCTGGACATGGCTTCTTCAATCTTCACTTTGGTTTGGGTTGATTCTTGGTTGTTGGATGTGTTGTCTGAGGTTTTATGCAGACATATTACACATATAAGAGGTCTTCGCCGTGGAACTTCCTCTGTAAGCCAGAGTGAATTTGGGAGATGGGACCCCAACCCTTTCTAGAAAGAGTGGACTTGTCAATGGCCCCAATAGTCATTCCAACATTGGAATTAAATAAAACAAGTTGGAATAGATTTGACTTTTTCCAACTACGTTAAGGTATGTGTTTGCAGGGAAATCTGAAGTTATCCATGAGAAATGTAACAAAACAAATTTACCCATTTTTATTATAAAATGAATACATTAAAATTTATAAAAACAATACAACCATATTAATAACATATAATTTGAATTAAATATTAAGAGATGATTTAAATTTTTAATTGAAAAAATAAATAAACAATTAATAAGAGATTGCATTAAAAATTAAATTAAATTAAATAAGATTATAACATTCAAATAAAGGTTAATTGTAATAATAATTGCCAAATTTTATAGCAGAAAATATATTTCTCCTTGCTCATCATAAAGGTAATTATAGATTAACAACAATCAAACCTTAGAGAGCGTTTAATTTATGCGTAAAATATACATATAGAAAAAAAATGTTTAATAAAATCACTTGAAAAATTAATTCAAGCAATTGATATGTTTAACTAACATTTCCTAAATCTGTCCAAATGATAAAATAGAACATACTATATATTTAAATGTTGAAAAAGTTTAGTAAAACGGAATTAATATTGTCCTTTTCTTTAAAAAAAAATACTATTAAGATAATTTAGTTTTCACTTCGTCAAAAAATAATGTCTTAAAGTCTATTGACTTAAAAATATTCAAACTTTATAAGTCTATAAATATCTATAATCTAACCTTTTAATTTTAAATAAAAATTTTCAATTTTTAAATTCATTATAATTGTAGCAACTTTTTAAATTAATTTTAATTATATTTAAATTAACCATATATTATTATTTTTATCATATAAATAATTTGATTAATTTAAATTAAACTTTAATTAAAATTTTAAATTTCTTATTACCTAAAATCTTCCATTAAAACTCTTATTTAAATATGAAATAATTAAATATTTTAATTACATAATTTAAAATTTTCATGTAATTAAAAATTTAATATTTTAATTAAAATTTAATTTCAATTAATCAAATTATTTTTTAATAAAAATAATAATATATAATTTAAATTTAATTAAAATTAATTTAAAAAATTACTACAATTACAATAAATTTAAAAATTAAAACTTTTTTATTTAAAATTAAAAATTTAAACTATAAATATGAAAACCCTATTTCAAAATTCAAAATTTAAACTATATTTTAAAATTAAAAATTTAAACTAGTGAAAACTCATACAATTTGAATTTTTTTGAATAAATAGGCCAATTGTTAATAATATTTATAAACACATTTTATAAGCAAAATAAATCCCTTTTTTTTAATCAGCAAATTAAATGCATTGCTAAGCCTATAATAGGGCAAGGATTACATAGGATAGGAATGGTCCCACACATAACCAAAGTCTTTCATCCAAACGCCCTATCCAACCTAGTGCAGCCTAACCAACAATCCAGCCCTACCCGTAATGGAACCAACAGCCACAGGGAAACCCTTCGTTTGATCCCTAACCTGTGCGACGCCACGAATGCAACATCACCCAAACTAGCCCAACTAAATTTCCATCTACACAGCAACTTTGAGAATGGCTAACCACCTGGATACTCCATCAGCGGCAAAACAGAAGAGGCTTGCAGCTTTACTAGGATCCCAAGAGATCCAACTACGCTTTAATTGTAAACCAACTCTGGCATCACTCTTAGCCTGAGGGAAACAAAATATCAGACGGCTTGGCCGTTTTCTCTGGGAGTGACTACCATCACACACGCAAGGAGCCCCAACCGAGCAAAAAAGCTGAACACAAACCATCACGAACCTCGGCCCCAAATCATCTCTAGAAAGCCGTCTAACAGGTAAAATCCCAGATCTGCAAGACTGAAGACACCAACTGACAAAAAAGAAAATAGAAAACACCACCAGAACAAGAAGAGGGCACCAACTTCGGTGATCCAACACCACTATCTACACCAAAACACACCTCTTCTGCCCAAAAGGAAGGGGAAGCCGAATGGGAAAACGTCAGCTCAGTTGGGTTGAGAGGGGAGGAGACAACGAGATTCGAGAGAAAATGTTCTCTCAAAAACTAGAGAGAAAAGAAACTTATTATTTAGGCTACTGCCTAACTTTTTCCAAAGGTTATCGCTTATTAATCCCCACAAGTCTAATCGAGCAAAAACTACAAATCAACGCACAACTAGACAGCAAATTTGACGTTAATGTGACAGTACAACTAGGAAGCAGAAAGACGTGTATAGAACTGAAATAATCTAGACTTTGATGATATCAAATGGTTTCCTATGCGATTGACAAGGTTCCTGTTCAACAAGCAATCAAGAATCACCATATCACCATATAAAACCAATCATCTGGGAACAGAATTCTATTATTCCTTGTATGCTATCAGTTTCAAGCATCTAGCCACGAAAATAAGCAATGCCAAAGAAAGTCTTCCCTTGGAGATTTTAAAAACCAATCACCTAATATATTACATAGATATAATAATGTCATGCACAAAGGCATTTAATAAGAATTCCCAACAGATCAACCAAGCAACAGGAAAATAATGGAGTGACATGGTAAAACAGTTAAGTCACTGCTTTTAATGGCATAGTGATATAAGAAGCACAAATGAACACACAATACACCCACACACCAAAAAAACGAAAAGAAGAAAAAAGGTATGTGATGTGATGCTTATTACACAAACATAACATTCAACAACGCTGAAGAAACATTCCCTAACACATGTTTTTATATCTTCTGGATTACTCAATGATGCAAAGACGTATTGAAGAACTCGGGAAAAGTTCTGTATGCAGCATATCTTAACTAAAAGAACTCGCACATATTTAGGCAGGTAAGTATAGTGCCTGATAGCTGCATCTAAACCGATACAAGTAACTCCTCTAACTCTCCAAGTATATTGAATAATTTAGTATTCCCAAAAACAAAAACAAACAACTGCACCTTTAAACTTCAAAAACACGCCAGAAATTAGTGTAACCACTACGGCACTAACCTTAGTAAGCTCGAAAACAAGCCAGGCAAAATGACAACCCACATATAAAATATAAAAAAAAAAAAAAAAACTTTTCCTTCTCTTTTTCCTTTTTTTTTTTTTCCTTTTTATTTGGGTGTTGAACAAATCCTAACCTCTGAATTACGTCCGCCTAGCATAGCAAATATAAACCACAGCAGCTGCGGCAGCGATGGCACCGGTCGAACCCACAGCAAGCACCGGCCATTGCACCTTCAACCCCTTAGACTCCTTATCCATGCCCTCGATTTGAATGCCATTAATAGCCCTTACAGTCCTCTCCTTCACTCTACCATTCACCTTTTCTGCTTCCTCCACCTTCTTCTGTAGCTCTACCATCTTCTCTTCTATTTCCCTCACCTTCTCCTCCGAGGCTTTCAATTTCTCCTCCAATTCCTCCTTCCTTGCCACCTCCTCCTCCAGCACCATGAATCTATTCTTATAATAAAACATCTCTTTCTCTTTGTCACTTAATTTGTCTCTCATTTCCTCCTCAATCCTCACTCTCTTATTCCTTTCCTCGATTTCTTTCACTTCCAAAACCCCAATCTTTTTTTCCAGTTCCTTAACCTTCTTTTCTGAATCCATTTTCTCTTTCTTCAACTCCTCAAGCTTCACTTCCTTTTCTCCCAGCACCCTCTTCAGCTTCGAAATTTCTGTATTCGCCTCCTCACCTTCGCTCATCGATGTAATCAGATCATGTTGGAGCCTGGAGACCTCAGTCTCGAGCTGCACAGCTCTCTTAGAAATGAATTCCAACGCTCTCTTCCTCTCCTCCGACACCTCCATCTCTTTCCCCATTGCTTGCAGCCTGAGTTTCAACTCCGACTCTGCAGATCTCAATAATTCGATATCCGCCCTCAATTGCAGCATCTGATCTTTGATTTCTTCGTTTTCATTGGACAGGGATAACTTCTCCTTCTCTAAGGCTTCGATTTTTTGCGTCAGCTTGGCTTCGTTCACCCGCTGATCGACATCGTTGAAGCTCTCCGCAGCCCGATCATCAGTCTCTGAAGCAACACCGTTTATGATCGTCTTCTCATCCGCCATTTGCTAAGCCCTAAGACTACACAGTCGAAATCAAAAGGGAAGAAAAAGAAAGAGAAAAAAAAACAAGGCATTAAATAATAAATCAGACAACAAGAAATCCAAAGGTTCATAAGCAAACTATAAAATTCATAGTGGTGAGTTTTCCGGGAAACCAAACAAACCTTAAAGGACCTTTGTTAAATTCGGAGACAGAAAATTGGAGGAGATTTTCAGAGAAAGCGAGAATGGGAAAAGGACAAAAAAGCCTCCGCCGTTCCTTTTGAAGTGGAAATGTGGAATTTGATTCGATATAGTATAGGGTTTGTTCTCTTGAGTGGAACGGACGGCTGAGAGGGGTTCAGCAGAAGAAGAGGCAAGTTGATGTTTGTGAGGAGCACGTGTTTAAAGGTGTAGGATTCAATAGAATGCGGAACATCCACCTTCCTTTTGAGCCATGTTTGGAAACTTTCCTGCGACGAATTTAGGCTAAAACTATCTGGAGGTCCCTTCATTTGTAGCTTTTTATTTATTAAGCCCCTGGATTTTAATTAGAGAAAAAATTATTAATTAATTTATCAATTTTAAAAAAAATATTAATATGTACCAAAAATTTTGAAAATTTTATTAATTAATTTTTTTTATTAAATTTTAATGATAAGTGTCATATAAGAGTGAGATTATTTAATGGACATATTTATAAAAATGAATGAATAATTAATGAGTTATTTATTTTATAAAATTAAATAGTAAAAAATTATTTAATATAATTTTAAAAACCTTTTCAATGAATTTTTTAAAATTTAAAAATTAATTAATAAGTTTTTTATTTTATAAAATTAAATAGTAAAAAATTAATTAATAAATTTTTTAATATTTTAGGCCTTATACTTTTTTTTTTTTGAATTTTTTATAAGCCATTGTTTTTTTCACTTTGTAATATAAACATAACGAGGAATTAAGTACAAAATGAAAAGGGGAAATTTTATATCTTTACCCTTTTTACCAGAAATTTTATTAAAAGCACAATAAACATTAGTACAACCCTAACAGGAAATAAATTAGCAACCCAGAAGAGCAAGTCCCGCTCAACAAATAAGGAAAATTTTATTTCTCCTTCCTTACATTATCTTTGATTTTTCTTATAATTTTTATTTATTTTAATTTTTACATATATTAAAAATATATTTTTTATTAATTTTCTAATTATATTTATTTTAAATATATTAATTTTATTAAAAATTAAAAAATAATTTTAAAAATAAAATTAAATTAAATAGAGTTGTAATAATCAATTTATATATTATTATAATTAAAATAAAAAATCATCAATAATTTTAGAATGATTAAAAAAATTATAAAATGAAATAAATATTATTTATTTAACTTATGCAAGAAAATAGGTAAATTTATAATTTCTATTTTTATTATTATAATCTTGTTATGTATCCATTTACTATATCTATCATTATTTAAATAAAATTCTGAAAAAAATGACATTCATTGCCCTTTTTCAACCGTTTCCTTCAAAACAAATGAAACCGATTATTAAACTCATAAATAGTATTTTATTAAAATAACCATAATTAATCATATTTTATGAGACCCACTATTAGTTATTTTTATTTTATTGAATTAATATTTATATATCTTTCTTCAATTAGATTGCATTTCATATATCCCATTTTATACAAAAATCATTATGTACCGTATAATTTCTCGTACTCATACACTATTAAGAATTTGGAGCATGTGGATCGAAGTTATAGCTATTAGAAAATCAAAATAATAAAAAAATCATTTTTCATCTTTTCATTATTTTTTCATAATTATTGTGGAAATAAACATATTTTTTTAATAAATTTTATTAAATCTCAATTGGTCAATTTATATCAAGGAAAAAGTGTGAAGTGAGTGTGATGTTTATAATACTCTATTTGATACTTAAATTAATAAATTAATAAATGAACGAATGTAATAAATTATTTAAAATTTAAAAATAATTATATAAAAATATGTATTTTAATTTTTATATTTATTAATTTTTATATTGAGTTGATTATTAAATTTTTTAAAAATTTAATTGATACTAATTAATGGATTCTATAATTATAAATATAATAAAAATCTACTAAATTATATTTATAATTTTTCATAAAATTTCATCTTATTTAAAAAAAATAAATTTTAATAAAAAATAAAATATTACAGTCCGAATCTTCTCGTGGGTAAAACTATATATCAATTTATTAAACTTATCAATTTATTAAATTTTTATCACATGCGATCAGTTCATTATTGCATTAAAACCTATCAATCTCTCAACCAAATAAATATTTAAAATTAGTTAAATGTGTGAAATGAAAATTTATTGAATACTATAACTCCTAAATTATAATAATTAAATATGATTTAGATAAAAATCACTACTTAATCATATGCATGACAAAATTACTCTAACTTTGTCATTTATAAAAAATTTAAAATATCATTAACAAAAATTTAAGTATAATAAAAAAGATTGAGATTATTTTGTAATTTTGTTTTAGATACTACATGACTAATCTGTATTAATTTTGTGATTTTTAGATATTTATGTTTAATAAGCCTCATACTACCATTCTTTATAAACATTTTTTTTCTTTTGCTTTGTAAGGTAAATAGAAAATTAAACTATTATTACATCTGTTCTAAGAAATAATATAACAAAGAAATAAAAGCCTTGTTACTGTATGCAGTGCTTGTTGAGAAGGTCAACTTTTTACCAAACTTGAACGTTTCAGCGTTACTATAACAGACAGAAACCACCACTCGTCCACATTTGAGCTGGATGATAAACAACCGAATGCGACAACGCCGCAATAATAATAATAATAAATCTAAACCTTTAAAAACTTTACCTTTCTTAGAAAATCTTCATCCTCCCAAACATGAAGGTAACTTTCAAAAACCTCTTGCTTTACCTTTCTTAGAAAATCTTCATCCTCCCAAACATGAAGGTAACTTTCAGAAACCTCTTACTTTACCTCTAGTGTAAAATACAGGGGAAGACAAATTAAGGCTTGCTTTACATGGTTTTCTTTTTCTTTTTTTCCTTTTTTTAAAAAAAAAAGAAAGTTATAAAAATGGGAGTTCTTGTGTAGAATACATATGCACCTTTATTACCTTCGGTATACAGTTTCTCATGACAAAAACTAGTTTTCAATTTTCCTGTACATGGAATTCTCTCCGTTTTAGCACCAGCCCTGCAATGATCCTTCCACTGCTTTAGTACATTTTTGTCATACCGTATTGAACCGTACCAACTTTTCTGTGAGAAGCTGCGACAGTCGCAGGAGTGCTGATCCCAGCGTGCTGAGCGTGAGCCTGAGCCTTGACGTGCAGCAAATTTGTATTGATTGAAATTCGGTCATCAACTTGTTCCACCTTATTTATTCCAGCCCGGGTCAGAAAAAATGGGTTGGAGTCGATGTTGATAGCTATATCTGGTGCATATTTAGTAGCTATGCCGCATTGCTGGACTTGCTTTTGTGAACACAATTCCCTCTGGGTTTCTGAGGCAGACCTATCTTGCTTCCCTGTGCTAGATTTGCAGTAGCCATATGCACCTGGAATCGCCTGAGAAGGAAGGAACGAACCTCTCACAAACGTTCTTGGGTCATAGGGATCTTTCATCATACTTCCATTGTCGTATGGAACAACTGGCCCCACGACTCTTCCTGGTTTGGCTGTTCCAGTACATTATAAAATCAATATTTACATATTAAATTATATTTAAACCCATAATAACTTGGAAACAAAGACCCAAATTACCCAGAGGAATCCTTTGCGGAGCCTGCAGGGTTGATATATTTATACGAGTTCCCTCCGAATCTCGGTAATTTTTGCTGTATGTTTCCTCCGTCGTCTGTCGGTCCCTGGATGAAGGGATATTCTGCTCTCTGGGAGGAATCGTGTTCGCATGTATAACTGTGGACCTTCAAATTACAGAGGGAAATTTATTGTGATCATTAAGCAATGCAAAAGAAACACAAGCCAAACACAATGCACAAGCTAGCAAAGTGGTCAAGGATTATTTATAAACACCAATTAGAAAACCTCCAACGGAGGCAAGAAAATGTACCAGTTTATATTTCTGTCAAGGAGGAAGGAAAGAACAAGAGAGGGATAAATAAAATGCAAGAAAGGTCAGGATTTATCCCTCTATCTTCTCCTCTTTTTTTCTTTGTTCTTTTTTTTTTTCTCTTTCTCATTCCTTTTACAACTATAATGCTTAAATAGTTAATAGTTACAATCACAGAGCAAGTGCCCAGCTTGAGCGCCAATCCCTTCATTCAACCATCCTTGGTTGTGCGCAGTCCAATTAGAAACAATTTAAAGAAAATCTCAACTCAAAACTATAAATTACAGTACATGAATTGCACAAACCAAACTAAAAACATCCACACTCTAACTTTTTACATCATTGTCTAATTCATCCAACAAAAGATCATGTTACTCCTATGTTCCGACCAGCATTTAATTCATTCAAGAAGAACTAACCTCTCCCAAATCCTAAACCAAACTTCTAATTCATATTGGTTCAGTTTGATTTAACGATTACATGTGGATGAACACCCTTGATCCATAATTCACCCTCTCCTTTGAATTACTCGCTCATTATTTATGTAAGGCTTTTGCTAAAATTTCAGTAATTACTGCAACTTTTGCCATTAAAGGCATTTGCTTTACTAGTAACTACATGTCATGCTAATGCACACATGTTCAATATGATCTTCTTTAGTTCATTGTAATTCATCCAACATGTGTTTGTTCTTGCATTCTCACCATTGTCCAATTCATCCAACTCAATTGGGGCTTAAATAACACTATTCACCCATGTATATTACTTTAGGCAAAATAAAGTAACAGCCGCACATAACTTCCATCAAGTTCCGCTTAGATCAAAATAAATGACACCAGTATTGTATCAATATAGGGTATATGACACGTGATTCTGTGAATCCAAATCCAATCCCACATCAGAAAGCCCGTTTCGTGCTGCATCGTATTCATGGGCCACACAAGATGCAACAGACAACTTAAAACTAATAAGAACAGCATTGTTTTATGGCCCATGCTGTTATGCGGCCACAAGTTTATGGAAAAATTGTAAAACCTTGTTTCATCCTTGGCTCTCAACAACTTTAAGAAATTTTTGAAGTTTAAATGAAACCAACAGTACGCAACATCTGATTGTAACGACTGCTAACACTAGCTGTTAACATTATCACCATCACTGTCTAATTTCACTAATCATATATCAGAAAACAGCAAGAAATTAGTCAGTAAACATAACTTGCACAAAAAGCTAATACCTAAAAAATATAAGAGCAACAAGAAGAATAAATGCAAATAAACAAATAACATAGCTGCAGAAGAAAATCCATATATATTTACCTAGGAAGAGATGCATGCTTTCTTTCAAGCGGAATTACTGGCCCACTACCACCATTTTCTTCAAGATGTGCAAACTGTCTTCTAAATTGATCAACGGCACTGTGGTGCATAACACATAAAATTAGAGCAGAGTGGAAAAAAAAGAGATGATTATATTGACTACACCTATAAGATGAAAAATATTTGAGAAAACCAAGAAATGTAGAACCTTGGTGTGCTTATCACCAGAGGTGTAGATAGAGAGTGATATGGAACCTTGGATAAAGAAAGTTAGTCCTCTCAGTTCCATTTATGTAGTCCTTGAGCAATTGAGGATGGTATTCCAGTATCTCTCGAAAAATTAGCTCTCTTAAGTCCTCCTTTGTAACTCTTCGCCTCTCAAACTCAAACTCCATCTTTGTTATTGGTTGACAGGATGGCTCCCTCTCAACTTTTGCCAGTCCCTTGAAGTAAGGATCTGCTAATGCCTGATGTAAGGCAGAAATTTGATCTGTTAACCATTATAAAGCAAAATATTCCGATGCCCCACCATAAACTGGCCACATTTTCCATCAGATTTGTTTTGAGGAAAAAAAGAGTGAAGAAGCAAACCTCTTTAGCAGTTGGCCTGTCTTTTGGATCAAAAGCAAGTAGCCTTTCCAACAGACGCAGCGCCAATGGATCACCATTTGGAAATTTCTGAGCAAATGGCACAAGCTGCTTTTTCCTCATGGTAGTTAAATATTTCCTTGCTTTGTCATTTCGAACCTAGAAAAATGAAGTTGATATTGTCATGCAGGACTTATTGTTAAAGGTTTTAAGTTTCTTCTCTTTCAATCATTTAGTCAAGTCCATATTCCTTTTTCTAAAAGAGGACGTTTCTTCCCTTAGAAATTGTCTAATTTCTCCTTTACTAGGAACATATTTCCCGTTGAACAATATTCTTAAGTTCCTTATAGACCAAAGGAATGCAGAAACTATTTTCTGAGAACATAATTTCTATAAAACAAATGAAACCTGAGTATGAAAGTCAAAGTTGAACAACATGACCAAATACTTATACTACTGAAAAAAATATTTGACTTACCCGTGATATTGTATCTAATGATGGGGTACCAAGCAGATCTGTCATCAAATCCAGTTGATGAACAACATTTTTGCCAGGAAAGAGTGGTTTCCCAGTTAGTACTTCAGCAAAGATGCAACCTATACTCCATATATCAATTGCAGGTGTGTACTGTATCCAGATGCATCAGGTTAATTAAGGAAAAGCAAAATGAAAGCAATGCTGGAAAGAAAAAATTGCAAGAGAACCAAAATCATCCTTTACAACTATATTGGGGTAAAAAAAAAAAGAACACATTTCCACACTCCTCATATATATGATAAAACCAAAAACTGCTGCAGAAAAACCTACACAATTCTTTTCCTAGCTTGCCATGCTAATTATTTATCACATTTAGTGTATACTCACTGCCTCAGGATCAGCACACTGTATACACTAACATATAGAAGAAATATATTTCTATTTATGCTTTTCCATATAAGGTGTCTTGCATGTGCAGGAGCATGCGGTGTATGAACTGCCATATAAGATAGGATAAGGCAAGGGGTCACATGGTGAACACCTTCCCATCTATCATGCAGGACTATAGTGAAAATTGGATATCTCCATAATGGTGAAGAGGAAACCAAAGAAGATGGATGGAAAAGAATAACATAGAAATAAAAAAAAAAAAATTATACTATTTGATTGCAACATTGAAAGTTGCAACATGGACAATTATCTGGATTAAAGAAGAGTAATACGAGACTTCAATCTCATCTCCTAGTTATTGGCCCACGATATGTGATAATCAAGGCCATAAAATGAAACTTTAGTGCTGTCTTGCAAGGATCCAACTTTAGAACAAGGGCAACATTGGATATGGCTTGAATAAAAAACGATAATGATTTTCCTCTACAAAAGGAGGGGGAAAAATCAACTTCCATTCTCACATGTTAGAGAATCAAACATGCAAAACATGGCATTTGAAAAACTTGTTATCACCAAGCAGGAAAAAAAAATTACTGAATGAATTGCTTACCTATGTCCATACAAAAAATAATGTTAGCTCACAAACAAATTTATAACTTAAGTACTCAGCAACCTTAACTGTCAAACCAATATTTTATTGTCTTCAAATCGTAGAAATTAAAATCATCAAGTAGGGGATTAACCATTGCACAATTACAAATTATATATCCATTAAATATGCTAATACTTGCTTCTTTCTTCACCCAAAGTATCATTCAATAGAAGAGGAAGTAAAATAATTAGAACCAACCTATAAAATCGCCATTTTAAACTTCATATCTGGGACCCCACTCCTATACAAACACAATATGCATGTGGAATAACATATTTTATTACTATACAAACAAATGAGCTTGGAAGTCATAGACTTTGATACTAAATCAACTTTAAATTTGTCAAAACATATAGTCAAGAACAAACCTTGGAAAAAAATGAGCCACAGAGTTCAGGAGCTCTATACCATCGTGTTGCAACATAATCCTATAATAAACCATGCAATTTGAAACAATCAGCTACTCAATTCCTAGATATATAAAGATAAATATGCACAATTTGGTTCTATGCCCAAGTGTAGTGATTACAATAGCTCTACTAAGATAAATGGCATACCGTCCAAAATACTGTTGTAGGGGTATCACTGAAAGCAACTCGTGCTAGCCCAAAGTCACAAATTTTAAGTTTACAGTTTGCATTTGCTAATATATTCTTTGGTTTTAGATCTCGATGATAGACATTTGCTGCATGCAATAACATAAGGATCAGATTTGTACCATATTGGCAAGACATTCTGACAGCTCAATGAAAAAGGAACTAAGAGAGGGAAGGAGTGAAAAAAGACAAAGGAAGATAATAACAAACAGAATCTTAAATTCCAGGAAAAATCACAGTGAGACCGAGAGAGAAGTTCCAAACAATACAACAGTAATAAAAGGGTTGACTTATGAAGGTAGTGAGTTTGTGGCTGATTTAAAGATGGTCAGATCAAAACAAGGCATCATTTTGACTTCTTCGATCCACATATGTCATCCATGACAATGGCCAAATGGAAATCAGTCCCCCATTTTAACTTTGGCAAATATTAAGTCAAAATGTGTAATGAAGTACTAAAGTAATAGAGCAATGAGAGCGCTATGAACCTGTGTGGATATACTTTAATGCACGAAGGAGCTGGTAAAGAAAAAACTGATAGTGCTCTCGCGTCAAGTCATCATTGGCTTTAATGACTTGATGTAGATCTGACTCCATTAGTTCAAAAACAACATAAATATCTTTAAAATCCCTTCTTGAAGGCGGAAGCATAATGTGTTTAATTTCAACAATATCAGGGTGTCTTAGGAGTCTAAGCAGCTTTATTTCACGAAGGATGCGAGCCGCATCTGAAATGTGTTCAAAGATATCATGTATTTTTTTTATCGCCACTTTTTCACCAGTGTAAGTGTCAATTGCTGAGCAAACGACGCCATAACTGCCTTTGCCAATAACTTCCTGAATTTTATACCTATTGGCATCACCATATTCAGAGAAGAAGTCCATCTCAACAGAATTCTGAAGCATAGAATTCCAAGTCAGTTCACAGTACAAACAAATAACATGGTAAATACAGTGCAGAGCTCATTTCAAACCTTACATATTCAAATATGCATGCATTTTATGTCCAAAATCCAACTATGTACATTCTGTTATCATATCCAACTGAAAGTTGTATGTCAATCAAGATTTATTAGATTCAAAAAGTGCCCAGTGTTATTTAGCAGGTAAAGGACTTGAAGTATGTCCATCTAACAAAGCCATGGATAACTTTTTAGTGGTTTATTTCTGCACTTGAGAAAAACAGAACATGCTATCCTCATCAAAAGCCCTACTGTCATAAATAAAGCTTCCGAAATTTTAATTTATAATGGCCAGGTACAGATATGTGCCAAAAGAAGAACAAGGGGAATCCTAATAAGAACAATCAAAATGAAAATTTCTTTTAATGTTGCCAAATCGCAGCAATAACAAGATTGGAAGTTTTCTTTACTACAAAAAATTTAAATACATCTTCCCAATAGCTCCATTCCACACTATCTAGAAGTCATCATACTTTTCCCTTCTAGACAATTGTAATAGCAGGAAATAACAATGGGAATTCATCAATTGCACATCAAGTAAATGACACCATTAAGATATGGGAAGGGCTGAACACAAGCTTGTGCAAAAAAATCAGAAACTAAGAAAAAAATTTTGAACTAGAAATACAAAATTACTATGAGCTTATGTATCCTGAACCAAGACCTATCAAATCTCATTTTTTACAGATCAAATATGGAGAATAATAAGGTTTCTAATTCCTGCTCTGGATCAGAAAGAAAACAAAAGCTACAATGCAAAAGCACCAGTAGCCACCTCAAACCACAATCCAACTAAACCTCAACCTTCAAAATGTAGGCAATTAACAAATATTGAGAAACTAGAAAATTTTCAAATTCATTTAATCCTTGACCCTTGTTGTAGAAAACCAAAAGTGACGAATATAACACTAAATTTTTTTTAAAAAAAAAAAAAAAGAATGAAGATGATTTGATGCAGGAACTTAAAATTTAATAGGAAACAAAATTTTGATAACTGGTAAGGAAATCCCCTCATTAGGCAGTACCTGATCCACCTGTATATATAAAGGAGGAGAATAAAAAGGAAAAACGCATCTAATGAAATCATAGAAAAGGATTTGCGTTTATGCCAATGGATTGCATTCCAGAAATAAAATGAAACCCACTGAAAAATAAATTTCAGATTCGATGATGCCATTATCCGTATTGGCAATGCAAAAGAAAAAAAAAAGGAAAAAGAAAATAAATTAAAAGCACTATACATGTATATATATATATATATATATATATATATATATATATATATATATATATATGCTGTTAGCACAATTTCATAACAAAACATACCAGAAAAATCTCACCTACCTACCAAACAGATTTTTTTTTTTTCGCCGGCATTAGGATTAAGTAGTTGAGTTTCCCTTTTTACATGACATGAAACTTGCAAATGATTTTTGTTGAGACATTGAAAGGGTTAGCTAATTAACATTCAAGAATAGTGATCTCCTTATTCCCCAATTTATCAAAAAGCGACCAATTCCCAATCAGATACATAAAATTTCTCAGATTTTTCTCTCATTGAACAGGAAAATGAAATAGAAGTAAAGAAAGAAAGAAGAAAAACACGCGATACTTTCTAAGGTATGAAAAGGCTTAGGAATGAAGTTAACACGAGAATAATCCATTACCTTCTTCCAATGATCTTGCTGCATTTTGTTTTCTTTCTCCCTTTCAAAATCGCCAAACTTAAAACCGTTTGTCCAATCGACAATCTATTCCGGCCAGTTGAGATAAAAACAAAACAAGAAAGAAAAATAAACCTCAACAATAAGAAAAAAGAATCAACCACATTTGCCCCACCTACCCCTGCTCCTTATGAACAGCCCATAATTCAACCCTATTCTCTTGCACGAATCCTTCACCACCGCACAAAAAATCCACACCACAACCAATTCCCTCATACGCACCTCCACCTCCTCCGCCTTGTTCCACAATCCCGCCACAAAAGTTAGCATAAATCAGCGAGCGCCTCTCGAGAATCCAGTAACAAGAACAATAACTCTAGCATTTCCTCGACCTTTCGGCCTGCCTTAGCGTACAGATCCAAATAAATTAAGAAACCCTAGACCAGAGTTGTCATATCTCTTTTTCTTTTATATTATTTTTAACCTTCAAGGAAGCTGTAGTGTATGGCTTAGAGTGCAGAAGCTGCAAGATCTCAACACCGACAAGAGAGAGAGCGAGAGAGAGCCAGAGAAGCGTATGGCGTGAATCTAGAGCGATATATAGAAGTTAAAAAAACAAGGGGTATTTAGGTGCCGTAGAAATATACGGATAAGGCGTATTTCAATACGGAAGTGGCTGTATTTTGTAATTATTATGAAATACCAGGGGCGTTTATCGCGGGAATTTCATCAATAGAGAAAGTAGGAGTTAAAGAATATATACAGCCGTAAAGGTATTTCTCCCATTTGCTAACGCGTGTTAACACGTGGCAAGGAACTGGAGGTTAGAGTAGGGAAGTGTGGGCCCGCGTGTTTGATACAGGAACGGCACGTTTGATTGATCGGTGATCCTGGCTTCTGGTGCTGCTGACGCTAGATTTCTGCATGGTTTCTCCCTAATTTTAGGGAATTTTCCCTATTTTTATGTTATACTATCTACTCGGATATCTTCTTTTTCAAAAAAAGGTAGAAATTTCAAGTTACTAAATAAATTTGTTGCTTTATTTATAAGAAAGAAATATTTATTTTTGAATTTTAAAAGTGAAACTACTATAATTATAATGAAAAATAAAATAAAATTCAAATGATAATTGATAAACCAAATAACGGAATGATGTAATTGTAACTCCTGGTATTGGACACTTCCTTATTAGTTTTAATTAAAAACTCATAATAATTTATTAATTTTATAAATGTAGATTAAATTAGTTTATTAATAGAATAATAAAATTACTGACATGATAATTAATTTTATTTAAAAATTATTTAGCAACGATATAATACATTAATTTACAGATTAAACAAATATATAATGATGAAAAAATAAAGAATATAAAAATGCGTGCATTAGTGAAATCTAATTATAATAATAATGGTTTTAATTTAAATTAAATTAATATGCCAAAATGAGAATGATGAAAAGGATTGATTATTATTATTATTAAGAAAAATAAATTAGTGTAGTAAAACAGAATCAATTAAGGAATACAATACAAAATTATAGTCATAGTGATGGTGGTATATGATAGATTAAAGAGAGTGGGTGCACGAAAGCCAGCTTCCCACCAAACACTTCCTCCAGTTCGGACGTCTTATCTAACTATAATTGACTTTCAAGCCTTCAACATTTTGCACTAATATATATATATCATAAAAAATAGAAAAAAAAATAATTATATTTTTAAGTATAAATAAATGCATTTGAAATATTTAATAAACATTAATAATAATAATAATAATAATAATAATAATAATAATAATGAATTCCGTTAAGGTCAGAACTTACACCATATTATCCATTTAATTCGACAATAAAAACTCAATTTGTAAAATATAAAAATCAGACTTTTGATACCGCTAACCTTACCAATATTTGAAATAAGCCGATCGATCTTTTCTAAAATTAAAATCAATGAATAAATTTTTTCAAAATATATAAAATCTCTTCAGAATTATGATTGCACATACAATAGAATTAACAAACATAACACACGGTTAAATATTTATTAACAGATTGCACACTAACGAGTTATTTAACTCATTTATCATCAATCCGATAAAACTCCAATCAAAATGTTTACAATAATATTAAAATATAAATATTTTTAGACCAATCACATTAAAAAAGCATATTTTTCAACTTCACCAATTTATTAAACATACAGATTTCTCTTCAATCTTTATATCAAAAATTCAGCACTATTAACTCTCAACCATCCACTTCAAATTTTTTAATTTTTTATGAATTTCAACCCCTAATCAATGTGTTCTCTTATCTTTATTTCACCGCATTTGAAGTCACTATTATTATTTACATGGAGAAATTCAAATAGATAACTAAAATTTCAGTAACATTAACTAAAATTTCCCAATTCAAACACGTGGATTAAATTTAAATAACAGTATGTGACCTTGCATAACTCTATGTTTTAAAAAATATCATATCATTATTTTTTTAATTTAATTCATATGTCTTACCTATAATTAACTTCACCGATGATATAATACCTCAAATATTGTGTATGAGAAGTGCTTTAATATAAATAGTTATTGGCAACTTCACACACAATTAAGGAATGCCTTTTATAGCATAATGAGCGACAATGTCATCAACCAATCATTGCCTAACGGATCAATTTTCTTTCCATTTATAGATCTTATTGGTGATTTTTAAATTAGGGTTTAATATTTTAATTTATTCAAATATAAATTTTTAAAGATTGAAATGTATATTATGAAAAAATTATTAGTATCAGACTAAAATATTATTAAAATAATTAATATCGTTGAATAGTCCCTGTACATCCAACCTTCCCAAACAAACGGCCAGGATTAATATCTACCTTCCCAATGCAACGATTCTCAAACAAACTGCTAGTTTGGTAGGTGAAAGATGCAAATATTAAATAATTTTTATAATTTATGGGGAGAGAATTGAAAGTATGGAATGAGAACCATATGATTCACTACTAGTATAGAAAAATTTATTTATTTGTGTTGTTGGGGATCCCAAATCTTAGTAATATTATAATTAATAATTCTACAAGAAACAAGAAATATGTATGTCTTCTATTAATATTTCGAGTATCGATTCTCATCACCTCTAGAATTGTATTTAGATAAATATGTATCTACAGCGCATGGCAATGATAGAGGGACCCGATCTCTGGACAAATAATTAGATACGTCTATAATACCATTGATGATGTGATACACCAACCCAATAATATCACAGCATATTAATAAAAAAATTAATAAAATTTACTTTTTTAATTAGCGGTGATGTAAATTTAATAGTTATTTTTCAATAATAATAATAATAATAATAATATTATTATTATTATTATTATTATTATTATTATTATTATTATTATTATAACATAATAATTGTCTAATTGCCAAAATAGATCATAAACTCGCATTCTAATATAAGGTCACATAACAAGGGTAGCAGGTATCTACCATACTCATAATTGAGTATTAGTTCCGCTAACTAAAACATTTTATACGAAAATTATAATGCGAGTATCCGCCAGATTCATAACCGGGTGTTAGTCCTCTTAACTAAGCCATTTTATGTCAATATTATAAAGTGGGTATCGCCAGACTCAATAATCGGGTACTAGTCCCTTTAAATAAGGCATTTTATACCAAAATCAATAGGCGGGTATCCACTAGGTACACGACTGGGTGTCAGTCCTGATTAATAAATATTACAAAGGCATTTTTATGTCTAAAGTCACAAGACGGGTATTCGCCAAACACATGTATCAGTCTCAATTAATAAAAATTGCAAAGATATTTTATGCCTAAAGCTACAAGGCGGGGGATCCGTCAGGCA
This sequence comes from Manihot esculenta, assembly GCF_001659605.2. Classification (NCBI taxonomy): domain Eukaryota; kingdom Viridiplantae; phylum Streptophyta; class Magnoliopsida; order Malpighiales; family Euphorbiaceae; genus Manihot; species Manihot esculenta. The sequence continues at coordinate 32,188,297 of NC_035161.2, forward strand.
CACGACCTGGGTGTCAGCCTTGATTAATAAAATGCTTAAGTCATTATCGTAATCGGGTGTTAAGTTTGGTTTATTATTTTTTCAAATTATTTATTCCACAGCCACGAGGTGGGTATCCGCTAGGATAATCACAAGACGGGAGTAAGTCCCGTTAAAAAGTTTAAGTTATTTCATGACAAAAAGTGGAGGCTGCTAGGTGCTTGATTGGATGTCCAAGCAAATAGGAATTACCTTGAGGCAGTAAAGTATGAATAGAAAAGAAGAGTGATCGAGTCTTTTCTAAAGTGCAAATATCAATTGTGAGCAAAAGTGGTATTTGAAGGAGATGAAAGATTTTTATATGATGGCTTTGTTGGCATATTCTGAATGCAGTTTGAAAAACAAGGCAATCGTCATTTATGGATAGGGACAGGCAAAGCGATGCAAGTGTGGAAAGACAATCCAAACAAGTTATATGCTCCAAATCGTGAAAACAACTGTCACTTTCGAATATAAAGAATAGAAAACCAGCGGAAGAACTTTTGATATAGCACAATAATCGTCTAAAATAGACCATAAGCTGGCACTCAAAAATAGAAGCATGTGGTAAGGGTCTTTTCAGATTATACTCGGCTCCATTGGTGGAAAAGAAGACCTGGATATCGTAGGTTTCAGCTCTTCATCAAGACTTACCTATAGCGTGAGACTCCATTAAAAGTTACCGTTAGATAATGCAATCTAGTAGATCTATATTATACCTATAATTATGAGATTCTATATCCACTAGCCGGTACTAGTCGAATTTTCAAAAAATGTGATAACCAACTCCAACTATTTACAATAAAAATATATGAATATAGAGATTAAAATATGCATTTTTATACAACTACTATTGAATTCAAAATATTTATTTACACTTGCTCTTTTCTTTACTTTACTGACTTAAGTGTCGAAGTGACTGCCATAAGTGCTAATCGCTTCGTTTTTTTTTTTCAAATTGACCATTCGCAACACAATTTCATTTCAGTCAAATTAATTGTCCTAAAATTGTTGTCAACTTCTCTTTTTTATATTATAGTAATATATAAATTTACTATTACAAGCCTATTTAATTTTATTTTATTTTTAAAATTTTTTTAAAATATCTATTAATATTTAATAAAATTTAATATTTTTAAAATAACTATAATTGAAATATTAATAAAAGAATTATTTTTTAAAATTTTATAAAAAATAAAATGAAAAAAATTGTGAAACACATAAATCTGAAGTAATCGGAATATAAACGTGTATTTACCCATTTTGCATTTATATATTATAGATGTAACATAACAATTTAATGATAATAATAAAAATAATTATAAAAAAATTTACCGTAAATTCACTGACCTTTAAAATTAACAATTTTATGAGAATTTAATTTCATTAATCTTTTAATAATTTTTTATTTATATTAAAAAATTCAATTTTTATAATTTAAAAATATAGTTGAAATTCATGCAGAAAAGAAATAAAATAAAATAGATGTGCATGAATGATAATGCGCAGAGGGAGAGCGCTTAGGAAACCTATGCACTCCACCCAAAAATGAAAAAGATAAAACAGTTAGGCCTAATTTGTTGGGGGTGCGTAATACCAGTCTGACCACAAATTAATTAATATGAAAAGATGGGGTGATTTTCAAATAAAACTGGGACAAATATCCTCCATAATGCTGATAATTAAGACATAAAATTCTTTTATAAAAGACAACAAGCATGCTCAATCAAATGTCAGGAGTATATACTGGAGGAATATTCAGGTGGTTAAGCCACTCGGTGCTGTCCCAGTAGACAAGCATCTTCCATCATGTATCATCACCATTGAAATACATACAGTACATAAAAATAAATTATTTAATAATTTTACTGGAATTCCACACGCTCTATATATATATATATTTTTTTTTTTTTTTTGACTGGGAGGCTGGAGAAGGGAGGGAAATGGCCCCGAATCGAATCAGCAGCGATTTTCACATCCCATCAGGCACCGCATTTTTGTTTCAGCGTTTTCCTCCTCAAAGATTACTGTCATCCAACCTAGCAAAAATGTGACAAGTAATGCCAAGCAATCACATCACACATCTGTCTCTCTAACAAAACTAGCTGTTGAAAGGCTGAACTGTACTTGTTGTAGTAGATCGGGCCCAGGCACAAGGCACGCACATGACCACATCCACACAGCTATGGCAAGCCCCAAACTAGAAAACTGCTACTTCTCTCATCAATTAGAGTAAAGGCCTCAAATTGTCTTATTCCTTACCATCCACCTCCTTTATATTATCTTGTTCCTCATCTATGATTTCCAAAGGAAACCCACAAACCTTACACTATGTTTGGATAGATGATAAGGGAGAAAGGAAAACAATAGGAGGATAATAGTTTTTATTTTTTTATTTTTTTTTTCATGTTTGGATATATTTCTATATAAAATTAAAAAAATTAAAACATATGAATGTAATTTTAATTTTTTTTATTTTGTAAAAAACATAATACATGAGCTAAAAAAGAAAAACACTTTAAGCAAAATAAATTTTATTTTTCTTTTTTCTCTTATTTTTCTTTAGGGGTGTATAGGCATTTTATTATATATAAAATATTACTATTATATCATTGTATGTTTAAAAAAATTACTACTTTATTATTATTTTAAAAATATTCCATTAAAATATTCTCATATTTTATAAAATAAACACGGTTCATTTATCAAAGCAACGTTTATTATTTAATTTTTTTTCATTTTTAATTTAAAAAATTTAAATTTCATTTGTAAGATTTCCACTGTAAAATTTCATATAAAAATTTTCTTAAATTATTTATTTATTATTTAATTTAATTTTAAAATAAATTATATTTTGATTTTTAAATTTTAATATAATTAATAGACCAATTTTTATATCTTTAAAATCGAATACTTAATCTCTTTATAATAAATTCATTTCTATTTTTACAGTTAAAAATATATAAATATTTTTATTATCCTTTTAAAATAGATAAATTAAATTTAATTTTTAATTTTTAACATAATTAATGGATCGATTTTTATATTTATAAAATTATACACTTAAATTTTTCTATAATTAGATCGTTTTTATTTATTATAATTTAAATATTTAAATATTAATTTTTTATTTAAAAAAACACTTCAATCTCATTAAAAAAATAATTTTTCCATAAATTAAAGATGATCCACTTTGAAAGAGAATTTTGAGATAGATATATATGAGCTAATTATGATCACAAATAATGCTTAGCCTCTGAAAATCCCATACCTTTCTTCCCATCAGCGGCCTTTTAATAAAATATATTATTATAAATCACTTTAGTGGTGGAGCTCTCACTTTTAAACCAAGAGATAGCCAATATGTCAATATCAATAATAATAAATAAATTTAATATTTAACTATCCAATTTATGAAAAACTTCCACCCTAATCAATTACTACATCAGAAAACAAAAAAAAAATAAAAAAAAATCAATCACTTTTTTATGTCCATAGAAATTAAGCTTTTGTTACCGGTACACATCATTTAAGTTTTTTTTATTATTATAATTTTTAAGTCTAAACTCTTTTAGTTAAGTTCAACGGTCTAAAACACTTGAGTACTCCTCTTATCACAGGATCTGAGTAAAAACAAAACAAAAATCAATTCATAATGTTTATAAATACATAAATATTATTATTATTATTATTATAAATTATATCAAGAAAAAATAAGATAAAATTCTCAGTATTCAACGATTTTTTGATTGATGATTTTCAACTTGATTCAATCATTTACCTATATAAAAGTGTAAACAAATCGTTAAAATTTTTTTAAATTCTAGATAAATTCGAATTTTACTCATTTCGAACTCGAATCGAATATTAAGAAGTTCAAACTTGATTTATTTAGCATGCAAGCTTAGACGGATCGAGTTTTTATTAAGTTTAATCTTAAATAGTTTACGAATAGTTTAATTTATTTACATGTATAATGAATTTTAGTTTAAAACTAATAAATTTAAAATTAAAATAATTTTAGTTAAATAAATATATTTATAAATTAACTCGTAAACTTATAAAAATAAACTTTTAAATCTTAATAATTTAAATATATGCAAGTTTAAGAGTATAACTAAATTATATATAGAGCTAAATTTTAAAAAATTTAGATTTATTTCGTGAAAATATATACAGGATTTGAATTTATTTCTCTTATAATAATAATTTCAGTTTACTTAACGAGATTGTTCATGAGTCTATTCACAAGTCTGCTCATGAACTCAGAAATGAATCGAGCTCACGAGTTTTAACGAGTGAATACTATATGGAGTTCAAATTTGACTCGTTTATCAAATTAAATTAAAAATTAAGTTCGACTTTAACTCGTTTAAAAATTGAATTGAATTGGGTCGAACTTTTAACAAACCAAACTTCGAGTAGTTCATGATTACTGAGCTAAAAATTAATTAACTGGAATATATGTGATTTAAAAAAAAAAAAAGGATTAGGCATTTGGGTGGGTGATCAAATTTAGTTGGGATGGCATATGCACCACTCTTTACAAATAGGGAATCAATCTTTATCTTCTTCCACATTGAGTGGAAATTTGGACATCAAAGTGCCATCTACATTAATTTTTTTTTAATAAAAAATAACAATAAATAAAAGCCAAAATTTTTATTTATTTTATTTTTCCCAAGTACTGCCATAAAACAATTCCACAATGAAATAAGTTGACCCCAATAACCAAAAATCACCACATAGGTTACTGTAGCTGCTGCAGCACTCACAATGAATTAAATATTTATTTTATTAATAACTATAAAGAAAATTAACTAAACCTAACTTAACTCTAAAAAAACTAGTTTAAGAGAGAAACTTATCTAAATTCTTATCTTTAATTTAATTTTCTCAGTTATACTAATTCATAATACAAAAAAGGGTTTATGCTGATAAACATTCTGAAATATAGTTCTCAGTTACAAGAAGATAGAAATGATTGAGATATAGAGCAGATTTTTTAATAAAAAAAAAATTCAGAAAAAATAATAATATTAAAAGTGAAAAAGGCAAAATGCAAACATCATCATCATCATTACAAACACCACTTACCAAATCTAAATTCCAAAATAATTCTCTCTTTTTCGACCTTCTTCCATTCACCTCTTCCCTCCTTTTTAGTTCTTTCTCTTCTACATATCTCCATGTCTCCTTTCTCAATGTTTCAATCCCTCTCAACACAAAGAATACAAAATCTATTATGCATCCCATCTATATACAACACAAAGGATACAAAATCCATACCAGATCATTGATGCCTCTGTAAATTAAGTTTTCTTATTGGAAGAAGAAGAAGAAGAAAAAGAAAAAGAGAAGTGAGTTGGAGGCTTATTCTTGCACATGGGTGGCAGAGTTATCTATTCTTTGTTGTTCTTCCTATGTGGTCTCTTTCACTACTCTTCAGCTGACTTTCAAAATTTGCCTGGATTATTCTTTTATTCTTTTGTAATTTTCATTGTTCTTCAAGTTTATATCCTCAGTTTAGAAAAAACTCAAATTTCTAACGTTGACTTCAAGTTCAGGTACGAGAATTGCAGCAGTTGGACATTCGAGCAAACAAGATAATGGAGCACTACAACTTCATCGTCTCACTTCTATTTCCACTAGCCAAAAGGATATTACTACTCCGATAACCACTGTTCCGACGACAATTCCGACCAATATTCCTACTTCGTCAACTCCCATCGTAAACTCGAACTCAGATCCCGATTCTACATCGCCGGTGATAACTCCAACCACAACACCATCACCAGTATCTCCTGGAGCTAGCTGGTGTGTAGCCAGTCCAAGTGCATCACCGACGGCGTTACAAGTAGCTCTGGACTATGCTTGTGGTTACGGTGGTGCAGATTGTTCGGAGATTCAGGGCGGTGGAAGTTGTTATGATCCCAATACTGTTCGTGATCATGCTTCATATGCTTTTAACAACTATTATCAGAAGAATCCAATCCCAAGCAGCTGCAATTTTGGAGGAACTGCTGTTACCACTAGCACTAATCCAAGTAAGTTAAATTACAATTTCATCCATAAATTTTGTCATTATATATTTTTTAAAAACTCATTAAATAATTTTATCTATTTATATGTGATTAGTCTTTGCTAATTGAATTTCAAGAATATTTTTCAGGCAGTGGGACATGTCATTATCCATCCACTAGGTAAAAAAAAAGATAATTGATTTTTTAATTAGTACTAAATAAAGATTAGTTCATATAAGTTTGAAGGGATTATTATTAATTAAATAATTAATTTAAGTATGATGAAACTGCAGCATAAGCTCGTCAGTGTTGAACATCACAAATTCAAATGGAGCAACTGTATATGGAGCAGTACCTTCAAGCCCTTCTAACCCAGCTGCTGCATCTGCCAAAATTAGTAATCAAATTAATTTTAGGTTAATTGTATTTTTCATTATTATGGTAGCTGCTATTTAATTAAATTTTATAAAACAAATTAAAGAAAATACGACTTTTTCAACCATCAATTATATACGGAGATATAGCCAAATTGTTAGATTCAAAAACATTATCATGCAGTACTTTACACATCTTCTTTTCGACGTTTTTGGTTTTAGTTTCGGTTTCTCTCAAATCACTTTGGCTATTGTTTATTATTATTATTTTTTTTCAATAACAGATAAGGAGAGTAAAAGGATTAAGCATTCTAGTCCTGAAAATGGAGCTGTAAAATAAGCTTCAGAATATTAAGCATTTAACAGATCCCACACTAAAAATCAATCAATAATAACGATTGTCACCAAAATCAATTAACAAAATAATAAATTAAAACCTCAAACTTAAATATTAATTTCAATGTTAAATTTATTTATGGGGGTATTAAAATCAATTATGGATAATCTTGAATTTGAGCTTATAAAAATTGACGCTTATGTTTCAAGGGGAAAGCAGAGGCAACGTTCTATTCCTAATATGCAGAGGCAACGCTCATCTACGACAAAAGTAATAGTGATCATGTTATATTTTATATGATCACGCTTATGTTCTATTCCTAATCATGTTTGCTTTGCTTACGCTTTGTTGAAGTGGATTGTCTCCATTAGCTTAAAATCCAGTTAAACTATAAACACATATTTTGATCATAAAAAGTATGATATTTTATGGATTATAATATATATATATACATGGAAGGAATTTAATATATTTCAAATACCTCTAAATAAATGGTCGTCACTTGGTTTCTCCTGTCTTAAAAATAAATGGAGTGTCCTAAGATTAAAGTAGCGTCTTAACTAACAGTTTAATTTTTTGTCTGGTGGTAAGCGCTTTAGACTTTATGGCTCAATGGTATCAGAATCAGGTTGCATGAGTGAAGGGATATAATAAACTTCAAATGCCCCAGGGGGAAGGTTGCATGAGTGAAGGGATATAATAAACTTCAAATGCCCCAGGGGGAATGGTCATCGGCCTTATATATATATATATAATTTATTTTAATTATTTTAAAATTATGAAATTTATTTTAATTATTTGACCCCTAAAATTAGTAATAACATTTATGTTTAAAAAATATATATATTAAAAATATTACTATTAATATATATTTAAAAACTAAAAAAATAATTAAAATTTTATTTTAAAATGCTATTAATTAGAAACGACTAATATAGTTAATTATTCATATTTAAATATTAAACATTATTTCGTTTATATTACTGTCCTTGTAATTATGGTAATCATAAAAGAAAATATCTCCAATTATTATAACATATATATATATTCTTTTTTTTTTTTTTGAAATAGACATATATATTCTTTAAAATTGGATTGAGAGATTTTTTTTATATTATTATTTTTAAAATAGAATTTTTTTATAATGTAATAATAACTAACAATTTATTTTGATACTTCTAAAATTATTTTCTACTTCCGCACCGGTTTATCGAGATTGGCTTCGTTGAGGGTGGACCCGAAAGGTGGACAGTGAGAGAGGCGTCACTGGTGAGCCATGCGTGGAATCGACAATGATATTAAAATAGCCCAGAACTAGTATAACTTGAAGTTTCATCAATGCAATTTTTATTTATTTATTTATTTTAACGTTGAATTGACTAAATCAAATAAAAATATAATATTACCTTAAAATTAATTTAATGGGACCGAGTCTGTGGGTCCAAGAATCCATCATCAAGGTCCAAGGCAATGGCCGAATCTAACAATCATCAGTGATTGATAAAAGTTAACCAACCTCATCGATCACATCATCATTCATTGCTAAGTACACAGGATTTGAACCCAACCACGCTTCCCAATGGAGCATGGGAAAGGTAACCTTCCCCATGAGCCATGAGCCATTCTTCAATTCAATTTATTACCATACACCTTTAATTTCCCTCTTCCTCTCTGCAATATATTTATAAAAACTATATACATATCGAGAGAATGGGAAAAATTTCAGAAAAAAAAAATATATGGGTAAAATTATTACATAGAAAAACGACAAAAATAATAGTGACCATGTCAAAGAATGTATTAAACTATATAGCCATGATCATATAAAATATCATATTTATAAAGAAAAAAAAAAAGGAAAGATGGAGTCGTTAACAATTAATATGGAACAAAATATGCAAAAATATCTAGGCGGGTTTCCGACTCTTATCCTGGACAACTCCTTCGTTCCCTGCTAACATCATGTACTTATCTTTCCTCGTAAGAGTAGTGCATTCAAATCCCAAAGCTTCAGCCAGTTGTTTTTGGATACAGTTCGCCACTTGACAGCTAGATATTCCCCCAGCCCGTGTAAGCTCTCTCGGTAACTTGTCAAGGATGTGAATTTGGTAGCTTGGTCTAGGGTTCATCAAGAAGAAAATTGGGTCCAAGCATTTCAACCCACTTGCAGTTGTCCCATAGAACATGCTCACTCGAGTATTAACAGCTACAGGGACTATCTCATCAGCCAACTCTGCAAACAGTGAACTAAATCTCAGCAGGTACGGCTCTCTGCATGTGGTCCCTTCAGGACACACCACCAAGTCACCTTCCCTTAACAATCGTTGCATGGTCTCCCCATCCCGTTTTCTATCTCTTGTCAACCTCACTGTTTTAATCGGTGCTAATATTTCAGACATTTTGCTCAGGCTATATGTCACTGCAGTCAATGGCTTGCCTAAACATGTGCTCAGAAAAACTGGGTCTAACAGTGTTCTATGGCTACAAACGTAGAGGACACCGGAACTTGTTGAAGCGGGAGGACTGCCACCGTTTACGCAAAGCTCCACCTCCACACCACTCTTTGTTCCCAGAAATAGAGCTACTTTGTAAGGAAGTGAAATACCAACGAGGAGTCTGAAGATAGCAAGAATTATTCCAAGCGGTAGCCACATAAACATTGATAGAGTTGCTAATGGTGTGGGCAAGAAAGCTAGCCTTCCATCATGAAATATAAGTGGCTTTGGGTATTTGTCCCTTGTCATTACTGAACTATTCCCACTCTTATTTTCTTCTACGTTCACCACATAAGCTTCCTGTCACATTCACATAATTGAAAAAAATCATACAAACAACGTAAGTAAGAACTATATAAATAGTAATTTGCAACTGGAGAATTCTTTCGGTTATTCTATTGGGGAAACTTTACTTTTTTGTTAAAAAAGGCATATTTTGCTGATAAATGATGGTCGGATCAAATATGTACCTTGCAAAGAGAGATGAAGAGATGGTCACTGAGGCTTGAACTTCCGAGGCCTATCTCAGGCTTTTTGTCTCCGAAATAATCCTTGAGAGCTCTGTGCTTTACAAGAATACCAGAATTAGACAACAAACCAGTGAAGTAATTCCCAACAGTGTGCAACTCAGTCCCAATCACTTTATTAACCCTCAAATATTCCTTAAGAAATCCTTCAACCATCACTCTAGGGACGGTTGTGAAAACTACCCTAGACCCTGTTGAAGCCAACAGCTCATAAGCCTGAAGATGAAGATTCTCAAGATAAAACTTAGGCAGAACTGCCCTACCAACACTCTGAACATCCCTTATCTTGAGTCCACAAAAGGTGATGAATATCATGACCCTTAACTGGAGCTCATAGTCCAAAACCCACAAAAGGGGACACGAAAGCAACAGCAAAAACGCTCTAAAAAGGCCACCACCTTCGAAAGCAATTAGCATGAAATAAGGGAAGAAAGAAGAGGTTCTTAACAATCCCCCCTGTATATCACACACCAATGTATCAGACCCTCTATTCTCCAGACAACACTTCCCCACATTAGAAAACAACTGAACTTGTTGGTGTGGTGATTTCAGAGATGGGTTATTGAATAAGAAACCATAACTTCTCATCTTCCTTGCAGCCCTGTAACATGATTTAGCTAAGAGCTGGTACAAGACCAACTCTGCTAGCTTGAGAATCACCATTTGGAAGACCATGGATTTTTCTTTCTATGTCAACGCTAGCTGCCTTGACAAAATAAAAAGAAAGCTGAGTGCTTCAGAGAAAGAGAAGTAAAATAAATGAAGAGGGCTGTGAAGAAAAAGGGAAGGTGCAGAGAATATTTATAGAAGTCATTGAAAGGGTAGTGCATGGGGACGAGTTGACTACAGCATTTGGGTTCGGTTAGCCACACCGCTGGCATTAATTGCAATACAACTTTCATTATCCCTTTAGGGTTTTTTTCTTCTACGATTCCTCTTGCTGCGCGTAGTTGCTCATTTGGGTCCTTTTTTTCTCTTAAATAAAATTTGAATTTGAATATGTACCTCAACGTGCTTGTACATGATGCTTCCATTTAGGGTATGGATAAATATTGTAGAGTAACAGTAGGTAGGTTGGGTTGTTGGTGACCGCCTTTTAATTTGTAATTTGGTGGTTTTTGTTTGAAATTTTCTCTGGCTTTCCATTCTCAATTTTTTTTTAATTAAGGCGATCGATCCTTCAAGTCCAAGTCCAGACTCTTGTCCCCGTGAACAAAAAGCGTAGATAGAAACTTGGGAACTGCATGCCAAGGGATTTCATATGCAATCCACATGGACCTATCTGGAGTTAGATAACCCATATTCATCTTATATTTTTGACTTTCCTCTTCAAAATGCTAGCTAGAATAGTAAAGTAGGTAATCCCTGCAACGAATATCAAATTTTTTTTAATGGAAAATTTATGAAAATTAAATTAAATAACTTTAGCCTTTTTTGTTGACATGGTAGTTAAACTCATGCTTGTATGTAGAGAATTAATTAACTAACGGATTAACCGTTTAATTACCAATCATTTGAATTTTGGCATTTGGGACATTTGTTCATCATGCATGCATGCATGCATGTGATTTGGTAATTGTATTGAATGCATATATAATGAACATGACTTGTCTGATTTTGTGTCATATGGTAGTTATGTTCATGCAGTTCTCCTTGGTTGTTCTTGCAGACCCTTTTATCACGCAACTGGCATTTGTTCAATATGGGTTGGCTCATGTTAAGCGTTTTGAGACTAGCAAAATAAAATGATAATAATAATTTTTATTTATTAAGTTAAAATAAAATGATGTAAAATTCTTTTAAATATTTAATACTATAATTTATCTTTAAACTATCAACCCAATTAGGTCTCTTTTGACAAGTAGTCCAGTCCAGTCCAGTCCAATCCAATCAAGTCTTATAAGCCTTTCTCTTTCACAGAAAATGGTCACCAAATTGTGGGACCTAAATAACTTGTCACATTGAAGAAGATTATGCCAAAAGTTCCTGCTTCTTCTATGCTTGACTGACAAGTGACAGAGTTTTAAGATGCTAACATCTAAAGAAAACATTCATTGAATCAATAATGGGCATTGATGCCTAATACAAAATAATTAACTCACGACAACATAATAAGTTTTAAGAAAACGGTGAGGCCAAGTAACTCAATTCATCATCTCAAAAACAAGAATAAATGAGAAAAAAAAAATGGTGTAATCATATGTAGATGCATCTGTACAAGAAGGAAGAAACTCTCTTTCCCCTTGTTCAACTGTTGTTGCCTTTTTTCTGTCATCAAAAAGACCTCTTCATCAATCCACAGGGATGAAGGAAAATTCTAGAAAAGAGATGGCCATCACTCCACAATCTAAGTAGGCTACTTTGTATCCATTTCCTCCTTTGCATACAGGAAATCGAGGACACGAAATTTTGGCTGTATGTTTTTCTTTTTTTGAGTTTTTGAAAGCTTTGAATCTAACAGATGAGAAAGCGACTGTTTTCCTGGATTACTTTTGTCAGTCCCATCAATGGTTTGTTTCAGAGAACTTGCTCTCTGAATCACCCACCTTGTTTTCCATGTCCATTGATTCTTTCATGGATTCAATTTCAATGCTTATACTTCGACTCTTTCTGTTCCTTCGGTCCTGATACAAAAGTTGGACAAAAATAATTATGGGCTTCTCAATAAACCTACCATAAAGAGTCTAGCAGCATCCTTCAGTGCCATAAATACGCCACTGCAGCTGGGGCATGGTGGCGTTCATCAGGATGTGGAGACAGTATATGCAAAACAATCATGAGATTTCTTCAACAGGAAAACGAAATGGTCTTACCCTTGATGCAAAAAGTTCTTTGTCATCATGCATATTCCAAAATAAATAAATCATGTCCCAATGAAAATAACAGGGATCTAGTATATATGGGCTAATGTTTTGAAAATCCTAGACCGAGTGTGTTATGTCAGTTATAGCTTATGCTGCTGATTTCATTAATTTAGTCTTAAATTTACTGATTTTATTTAAATTGTAGCCAATGGATTTGAGTGCTAATGTGACATTGAGATGGAAGATAACTAGGATGTAAGCTGCTAATTTGGATGTAGTGAGCCCCTCCCAAAACTTAAGTGCCAGTGAATAGTGGCATTTTGTAAAATTTATTGCTCATGGAGTTGCTTAAAATGTTCTTTGATATTCATATTTGCAAAATCACCAGTTTTGGAGTCTCTTAGGATGTAAGAGGGACTCATATCATTTGTCTGCATTGAAAGTCCATCTCAAATATGGGCACACACCCCAAACCAATCAGATATGATTAAAATAAAAAACAGTAACTTGTGTACCTAATTAATGAATAGGATATTGGGATATAATTGAAAAGGCAAGCAAACCCCGGAATTTTTCAAATCAATAGGTTTATGATATATTCATGATATGAAAGTTCTTGCAAGAAAAAAAGGACATTATTTTGCAGATTTGTTGAGTGATGAACCTGTGGCAGTGCCAATATAAATGTCTATCCTAGCATTAACTGCATTCAGCAAGAAACTCAGAAGAAGTCCCAGTGGAAAAGGATTCACAAATTGATCCTAGTCGGACAAATACTATCAGAATTTTGACAATACATCATGATATTAAGGACCATTTACCCTTTGAAGAAAAAGAAAAGGAATTTGATGAATTCGCAATTAAAATGTTGAAATGCAAAAGGAGAAAACATCTTTGTACCTCACGAAATGGGTGCTCATCTCCTTCAAGTATTCGCACGACCTGACTCATTTTGGGTCTCTTTTCTGCATCAGGATCAACGCACCTAAGTGCAACCAAAAGAGCATGTTTCAAAGCCCGTGTTGTTGGTTTAACTTCAAGATTTGGGTCCACAACTTCCTCAACTCTTCTTGACCCCACCATCATCTTTAGCCACTCAACAAGATTGACCTGCCATTCGCACTTAAAATGCTCAGAAAGAACATTTGCAGGAAAGTAGCTTTAGTTTTCATTATTACACACACAAATTGAAATTCCCAAGAAAATGTTCAAAGCATGTCAACAGCCACTAGATTAAAGAATCTGTTACCTCATTAGCAGGTCGGCCATAGTCCACAGGGTCCCTTCCAGTAACTGCTTCTAGCAGCAGGACACCAAAGCTGTAAATGTCACTCTTCTCATTTAACAAGCCGGTATTAGCATATTCTGGTGCAACATAACTGATTTGCAAAAGAAATGCACAAGATAAGTTATATAATATTAGTACAGAGAACTATAGAAAAAATATATATCTACACATACCCAAATGTACCCATTACTCTAGTTGTGATGTGGCTTTCTCCTGAATCTAGGAGCTTGGCCAAGCCAAAATCAGAAACCTTAGCATTAAACTCGTCATCAATCAAGATATTGCTTGACTTTATGTCTCGATGAACAACCTTTGGTTCAATTGCTTCATGCAAATAGGCAAGCCTGCAATAGGATTAGCAAAACAAATTTTTCATCATTTTACAGAATCAGTAAGTGGGGGTGGGAAGCCAAATCCTAGTCATGTATATCATGGGGTTCGAATACAATATCTAAGATGGTTGAGTAGAGATATGAACTCACGCTTTAGCAGTGCCAAGAAGAACCTTCATGCGGGCCTCCCATGTAAGGGTACCATGATGGCACATTCCTCCATGTAGCCATTGTTCTAAATTCCCATTGTTCACATATTCATACACCAGCATCCTATAGATTTGTACACAAACTTTCAAAATGAAAATCCAAATATGCGCATGAAAACCAGGGGAGATGCGTAACATAGCCAATTACAGTCATAAAAGTGAGAATGGAAGAAGATAACTATTAAATTGATGATAGAAGCACACCTGTGCACTCCTTCAATACAGTAGCCAAGAAGCCGCACTAGGTTCTTGTGTCGAACATGACCAATAGCCTCCACCTCGACCCTAAATTCTTTCTCTGCTTGTCCCCTAAAATCCCAATGCATAGTAAATTATTTAAAAGTTTACATTACAACAACACAAAAATAAGAGATGGTCCCTTTATAGCATTCTTACAGATTGTTAAGAAGCTTCTTCACAGCTACCTCAGTTCCATTGACTAGCCTACCCCTATAAACAATCCCATAACCACCCTCACCAATCACATTCTCTGCTGCAAAACGGTTTGTTGCAAACTCAAGATCCCTGAGAGTAAACCAGTGGCCCCATCCAAGATGTGAAATTTCCGGCAAGCCAACTAAGGGGGAAGCTGTCACGAGTCCTGCACATGATAATGAAGACTGCTTCCTCACAGTCCCAGAGCTTCCTTCTTCCCCTGAGTGCGAACTACATCCTCTTTCATGATGATAAATTGAACTACTCTGGCTAATGTTATCAGGATCACTCAATTTGCTTATTCCCAAATGAACTGGCGTCTGTTCTGAATTATTATTTGTTGAGTTATCAGGGACTGTGAGGCATAAACTTTCAGGGTGATCATTGACACTCTGAGCTCCAACTCTGTCAATCCTGATATCCTTTGACACATTTGGTATTTGAGAAAGGGAAAAATTGTCAATTGATCTTCTAGTTCTTCTCCGAAACATAATCCATGCAGATAGGATACAGAGAATCAAAATTATAAATGCTCCAACAGATACCCCAATTAACACCCATAATTTTAAACCCAAAAATGAAGTCTTCTTTGATAATTCTGCATTCAGACTCTCAGACGACATCTGCGATAATCCACGGCCAAAATTGTACAAGGAGGTAGTGCCTTATATTCCAACGAATCAACAAATGCCCACCTGGGTGCCAGAAACATGTCTTGTAACATCAAACAATCAAGATAAGTGACACAAATCTGAATTTATGAGGCTCCTATAAGGACCTGAAGGTTTTAATCACAACCCTCTAGATATGAATAACAAATATAACCTTAGAATATATCCATATTGCAAATTCAAATTAAACAATAAGGGGACAAAAGGTAATGAAATCCATCCACGTCAATTTCAACAAATTAGATTTTTTAGCTCAAATCTATTTCTATGTCTAGAAGTGATCACGCAGGTAAACAAATGTAATACGGGATAGTAGAGAACCCAATACGACAGCATGACTGCCAATTCCATGAACTAATAGAAAACGCACTACCGGTTTGAAGAAAAGAACTAAGACACATTCCCTCTGTAGGTGAACTATGAGAAAAGGAATAAGTTCTCAAACAGCATCAAGCATGATCCAAGTAAGAAATAGAAAATTAGAAATGTGACTACTTAAAAGACAAAGGGGAAAAAACTAACAAAGAATAAGGAAAGAAATTTACCTTTGCAGCGATCCAAGGGTAGAAGCTAGCCCCCTTGATCTTCTTCCTCGAGCACCCACAAAAGCAAATAAATGACTTCTCTTTCTGGATGCAAATGAGGTTCAATAAGCATAGATTGGCCAATGTAGACCTGAGTCCTCAAATAACACAAACCCACCAAAACTTAGAAGCCTCCAAAAGGCAAAGTTGCTCCAAAGAGGAGTGGTTTAGACGCAGCTCTAGTGGGCCAAAAAAGAAGTCGGTGAATGATAAAGAGAAACGCAAAGAAAGACAGATAAAAATCTAGCCTTTGAAGACAAATTTGTGCACACTGAGGGAGAGAATTACATGTAAATATAGATGATTTTTGAGCAAAAATGCAGAGATAAGTGAAATGGTTGGTGGGTCTTCTATCTATATGGAGAGTAGATAGGGACCTCTTAGAAAGCAGGAGAGGAAGCTTGGTTTGCAATGGAGGAAACCACAGAAAGGGAGGGAGAGAGGGAGGGAGGGAGAGAAATAGTAAAGGAAAAGCAAAAATGAGGTAGGATTTATAACTAGACCAAAATAAAGGGGCAGAAAAAAGTATATATTTGTACATAATGAAGACCCAACGGCACAAAAGCAAGAGAGAGAGTGTGTAACCCAACAGCGACAGTAGGGAACTCTAAAGCCGGAAATCTCGTTTTTACCCTTAACTTTTAGAGCGATAACTAATTTTCTCTAAAATTAAATATATACATATATATATATGATAAAATTAATTATTTTTTACGAAAAAAACTTTATTTTTAATTATAATGTTAAAAGTATAAATTAATATTTTATTGCTACAATTTTTAAAATATTATTTTAGGGCAAAAAAGGCAAATAATTTTTTTTTAGAAAATAAATCAAAATTTTAAAATAAACTGAATGGTTAGAAAATCTGTCTTTATAGGTTTTTCTTTTCTAAGTACAAAAACAAAACTCTTTTTGGCACATAAATTTGAAATTTTTATTCTGTATTAAATAATTTAAAAATAAATCTTTATAATTTAAAAAGGAATTTTTAAGAGTAGGATATGGAAACAAAATGAAAATATGGCATGCTAATCTGTATAGCACTGTTTTTGAGTTGGATGATAATAATAAAAAAAAAATCTCAAAGTATTAGGTAGGCGTACAATATGGATTAACTGTAATAAATAAATAAATAAAAAAGTGACATTTTTAAAAAAGAAAAAGAAAATATAATTAAGGAGATATAAAATGGAAAATATGAGAGAGATGTATTCATATTTATTTTTAGTTATATATATCTCAAACTTTATGTTTCATCAATGAACTTTTTGCCTACAAATTCATCCATCTGCACCAAATTTTAGGTACTTTATTTAATTATTCATATTTTATAATTATGAAATAATTTTTTAAAATTATATTTTTATTAATTAAATTAATTAAATATGTTTAGATTCTTTTAAATAATAATAATTACTTTGAAATAGATTTAATTAAATTTTAATATTAATAAATATATAAAAGGAATTTGAATTCAGATAGAATAATTTAGAGGTATACAATCCACTACTAGTATAAAGAGGATATACATAGAAAATAAACTAATAATTTGTTTTATATTTTTTCACTTTGATATGCTAATTTTATTTACGCCTATTGAATAAAAAATTTAAATTTTTTTATATTTATATACATTTTAAATTTAAAATCTTATATAATAAAGTGAATTCTTTCCTCTTTTACTTTAATTTTAACTATTAATTTCCATCAATTCTAACTAAAATTTTTTAATCAATTATCATTATCATATAATATAAATTATTATTTTTATGGCCTATTGAATAAAATAAATTCCAACATTCACATTACTTTATATTTATATCCAAAATTGTAATATTTTAATAACAAAAATAATTTTTTTCAATTTATTACGATTATAATTAAGAGATTTAAATTAAATAAATAAAAATTAATAATAAATTATAATATTTATTTGATTCACTTTTTTTAGTTATTTCAAAATTATTATCTATTTTTTTTATGTTATAATAATATATAAATTAATTATTATAATTCTATTTTATTTTTAAAAAATCTCTCAAAATATCTTTTATTACTCCTTTTATTTTATAATTTTTTTCACTTTGTTTTTTTATATGTATTAAAAAATATAATTTTTTATTAATTTATTAATTATAACCATTTTAAATATATTAAGTTTATTAAATACTAAAAAATATTTTTAGAGATTTCTTGAATATAAAATAAAATAAAATAGAATTATAATAACAGTCAATTTATATATTAGTATAGTATAAAAATATAAACAATAATTTTTAAATAATTAAAAAAATATACATAAAATTATAAGAGGAAAGGATGGTATAATTGAAAAGTTTATTAAAAAAATTATATTTCTTTGTAAAACAATTAAATGGATAAAAATTATAAAATGGAATAAATAAAATAATTACTACACAGCCTTTTATTTAAAAAAGAAAAAAAAAAGTTGTTAGTTGAAAACTCCAGATTTTTATTTATAAAATTTAATTAATTAATTAATATATGTTCCTTATTTGATGTAATTTATTATACCATAACTTGAAATAACGTTCTAATTAAGTTTATTGAACTATTATATATCTTATGGTAGAATTTTTGAGATAGCTGATTGATAAATAATTCTAAACTTTCACTTGTTGCCCACCATTCTTTATTATTATTATTTTTCCAATCTAAGAAAATGTGGTGTTGGATTGACAAGGATAGAGTTTGTCATACCCATCTCAACTTGCTATATCATCTTTGGCCTCACTATATTAGTTAGGCAAAGATGATGAGATTCTCTCCTGCAGTTTTTTTTTTTTTTTTTCAAAAAAAAAAAATCGATAGGCAATTATCATAAACAATCCCCAAAAAAATTTTCCAATTATATATATAATTTCAACATTTTGCTAATGATATATTTCTAAAATTTCATTTATATCATATGTGTATAAATTATCTTTATTAGGGATTTAAATAGACACTTGAAAAGTATTTTTGCTAAATTATTTTATATAGAAGTTTAATTTTGAATGATTGTAAATTTTAAACTCTAAAATTGATATTTTTATTAGATGATTTATCGTAATACTATTTTAGCGGCTCATATTTTGGCTAGAAAATCTATTAGATATAATCGTCTCTCTGTTTGAAACAACATCTCTCTTTATTTGATAAAATTTTATTAATACAATAAATAGTTTTGTTTTAAAAAAAATACTAACAAATTTTAATAATATTAATTATCAATTTTCAAGTTTTAAAATCTCAATTCAAATTAATTATATTAAATAGATTATTGAATTAATATAATTTTTTTTCAGAAAAAATTAAATATATGTGAAGTTATAAGCATATTTAAATATATGCACACAGTACTTTAATTGTCTATCAATTTTTTTTAACCAAATTCAAAATTAAATTCCGTTTGAATAATTTAATATTTATTCTATCCTATAATTTTGTATATTTTACTTTTTTACACATTAAAAAATATAATTTTTTATTAATTTTTAATTATACACCTTTTAAACACATTAAATTTTATTAAATATTAAGAGATATTTTAAAAAATTTCTTTTAAATAAAATAAAATTAAATAGAACTATAATAATTAATTTATATATTATTATAATTTGAAAAAAAAAATAATAATATTGTGATAATTTAAAAAAATGATAAAAATTATGAAAGGAGTAATTTATTTTTGTTGAAAGTTAATAAAATAAAAAAAAGAAAATCTATAAGGAAGACTATGATCTCTCGCCAATTAATCCTTCTAACATTGCAACTTCACCTCCTAGAGTTCCCAAAGCTATATATATATACATATATGAGCTCCATCTTTTAAATTTTAGTTCCCATTTTCTGCTTTGCCCATCTGTAGAACAAGCTGCTATCCATTCCCAGAAGAGAAATAGCATCATCGCTTGCTCATGGGCAAAGCTGACTAGAAGATGGAGAAATACATAAAGATCAAAATAAATTAGGAAAGACATTAAGGGACTCACAATACATAAAGAGTTCATGGGTGCTGTTTTGGGAGGAAGCTGGAGGGAAGTAAATCTTGCAGAAGGCCATAATCAGGGAGATGATGGAGCTGCTGCTGTGGAGCAAATAGGTTTGGATAGAACATGGCAGTAGGGTCACCATGGTGGCTGTTGTCATCTGGTGGAAGCAAGCGAGCGAGGAGGTCCTGAGGAAAACTTGGTCGATGGGGCATTATTGAAGATGTGGATGGCAGAAGCGAATTAGGTGACAGAATTCCAGGTGCAGCATTTGGTCGAATAGTTGCAGGGCATTGATGGTTATGTTTCCCTTCGTATGTGGTGATCACAATTGATGGGTCCTGGAATGATCTCTCTATTCGTTTCTTCACTGTGCACATTTGAGTGGTGCATCTGTAATAGCTTCTGCAATATAAAATGGCAAACCATATGAAATACATAGGAATATTTTCAAGTGATTGTCTAATTTTCTCTAACGAAATATACTTATTATATTAACTATTATTTTCTCTTTTCTCAATTAAATTTATATTCTTTAATCACTAGAATGCAAAATGTTGGGCAATCACTCGCTATCATTTCTCAATAATTAATAAATAAAATGCAGTCAGAGGGAATTTAGTGGAAATAGAACCTTGGATAAGAACTATTCTTGACAGCCTTCTGGCCGTACTTTCTCCATTTGTAACCATCTTCAAGCAGATCAATCTCACTCTTGGTCAAGAAGCAAAACCTTGCCTCTCTTTCCCCTTTCTCTTTCTGTTTTGTCTTGCTCTTCGAACAACTATATATATACATATGCAAAAAAAAAAAAAAGTTTGAATTAAACAAAGCAATTCCTAATCATTAAGCAATTCCTTAAAAGAACAACTCTTAGAGCTACTAGCTAGGGTTTGCAGGCTTCTTATTATATAAACTCTAATTTCCTAATTTTAATTAACAAGTATATTAAAAAGATTCAAATATTAATTTCAAAGAATTGAATATATGGCGTGCATAGAGATAAGTTTTGTTGTAATTATTATAAGCTCGAAAAGTACCATCTCAGTAGAAGAAGAAGAAGATAGGACTTTAAAACCCTAGATCTATGCATCTCCAGAAGAATAAACAGGACTACATGACTTGCTAAACTTTTACCACATGAATCTACAAAGAAGAACCAATTGAGAACCTACACTTTGTTTTTAGTCTTTTCCATGGCATCCTGATGTTGTTTCTGATGGTGGTGGTGGTGCTTTTCTTTGGTCTTGGGTGAGGCTTGTTGGGTTGCTGCATCATTAGATGAAGAAGATATTGATGAATCTGGGGTGGAAGGGTGTCCATCATTGGCGGGTGGTGATGATGATTTTCCAGCTGGTGCACCTGAACAGTGGTGGATAGAACTGCTAATAACCTCAGAAGGAGAGCAAGGCATGTGGTCAAAGGCTGTGGATAAGGTGTTATAGTCCATAGATAGGCACTCAGTGAAGCTCATGAAGGGATCAGAGCATGGTAAAGTTTGTCGTATCAGTGATGGTTGATTATTGTACATCGTTGATGGGTGGTTGTCGTCGAAGAATGGAAACTCCGACCGGCCCCCGGATCCCCTCTGATTACTGTAGTGAAAAGGATCATGTTGGAAAGGGTTTTTGTTTTCATTATTTGACATAGATGAAGAAGAAGAAGAAGAAGAAGAAGAAGAAGAAGATAGAGCACACAGATAAGTAAATAAAGCTACCAGAGAAAAGGTATAACAAAATGTTTGCTAATTTGTTCTTATGTAAACAAAAATAGTCATTTTATGTTAGGTTTTCTTTGAAAAAGAAAAACCTCTTACCTACCTTTTTTGTGAGAGAAGAAAGTAATTTGCTTACATGGCTGGCATGGCTTTTCTTGAGCTACTCATTTCAATTTTTTTTTTATTTTATAATTTCCAACAAAGAAATTTTAATAACTGAAAAAAAAAAAGTTTAACCCAGAATCTAAATTTTGCTTTAAAAAACTGCTCACTCGTACAGTGGCCTCAATAGGAACCATGCATGATACCATATAGAGTAGGAAATTCATTATAGAGAGCGTAAGTTCTGAAAAAATTAATTTTTTTACAGAAACAAAAAACAAATTAGTTATTCATATATATAAGAAAGATATATATAATATTAATAAATTTAATTTAATAATCTGAAAAGTTATTCAGTGTTTTGAAACTTGGCAGTTATTATTGGTATAAGAATTTAGAGTCTTTGGGATTTGGTTAAGAAAAGAAGAAGAAGAAAGAATTTAAGAGATGGTGATCGGAGGAGTCGATATATAAAGGAGGACGTACTAATAATGGTCAATTTTAGAGTTTGAATTGAGGGCTCTGAAATTGGCACGTGTACAAGACAGGCACCGTTTTTTGACCAAAAGCTGGCACGTGGGAGACCATTTTTCTAAGTACGCATTGCTGGCTGGACCTTCACGTCATCTTTTATCTCCTTTACTCCCGAATTTTGTGGCATTCTATTGTTGAGGGGTTAGATAATGAATCTTGTTTATTTTCTTAAAATTAAAAAAAAAAAAAAGAAAAGAAAAGAAAAGAAAGCGTGCGAGAGAAAGAAAGAGGCGAAGGTTTATAATGACTTTTTTGGTCTAATTCTTTTAGGTGAGGTCCCTTTTGGATCCGTGGTTTTGTTTCTGTGGCCGTGGACTCGCTTTGGATCTTGGTTATTTTCCCTGTTTGGGGAATGGCATTCGAATTGTGCCTGACTGTTCTATAGGTGGGGGTTAATCACAAGTGGGTTCTTACTTTAAGCATAGTTAGAATTTTGTTGCATGCATACGATAGTAGTGATTTTAAAATGTCATTGGTCAGGCCACATTAAATTTAACTTGCAGAGAGATTAGTCGGTGAACATTTCTTTTATTAAGTTGTGCTTCTAATTGTCCTTAGCTTTTAATTTTATAAAATTTACGTTGTTTTTTTTTATCAAGATTTTATAACTTTTTTCTATCGTAGTTTATCCTACTTAATGTAATGCAATTTTACATATAAAAAAAGTAATAAATAATTAAAAAAAAAACTAGAAGTTAGCGTTAAATATGTCAAGGGAGTAGATGATATCAAATATAAGTAAATAACTGACTATAAATCAGTTAAATATGAAAATAATTTTTTAAAAAGAAAAGGTATTTACTAAGAAAAAGGTGTGGTTATGAATAATAATTGAGACACATATGGACAAAATTAAAGTCAATATTCTATGAATGCTTAGAAACGTATAATATAATTATGCGTTTCCCCATATTTAATGTGAATATAAATTCAATACTTTTATAAAAAAAATTGAAAGAATTTAAAATTCTACATTATCAGTCACATAAGATCAATTTCTACCTATATAGTTTAATAATATATTTTGTAAAACTTCTGTATAATTGTATTCGGATTGAGCATACAAATTTGATAATGCACAAATGGAATCTAAATTTAAAGTATCAAATTCTTGTTTGCCTTTATTAAAATTAATTAACTTTACAAATAAATTTTACATATTAAAAATTAAAAATATCAATGACTTTTTCTTATTTTACATATAAAAAAAACGATGTATTTTTAGTTCAAATTCAACTACAACCACTTGAAGTGAATAGCGTCTTTTTCTAAAATTATGCACAGCAATCAAAAGATCCGACCACTTAATTTATAATTCATAAATATTGATAATATCTTTCATTTAGGAATATCTTAGGATGGCATAGTGTTAAAATTAAGAGTAAAATTCAAACAATGAAAAGTTTATAATTATATCTAGGCAACCAAAGACAAAGAAAAGCATATATATATATATATATATATATATATATATATATATATATATGGAGATTTTTGAATTAGTCAATCATTCTAATTGCCGCTGAATTTAGTTGAAGCCAAGATCAAGCAGAGGAAACATTTAAACATTTGGAGACGAAGATGCCTTTTAGTGATAAGGCCAATAATTTAGTTTGGCAAGATAAAAGATGAATGACATAAATTGTACACGTGATGTCTCAATCTAAATCAGTGTAAAAGAGAATGAGAAGCAAATAGGAAATAATGAGTGGCACTGTCCAATCAGAAGCGCGATCAGTCGAAAAAGTCATATCCTTGAAAAACAGCAAAAATAATAATTTAAAACTAGCAGCAATAAGAGCCTGAGTTTGTTGACTGCTGGGTCTATGGTAAAACGTGTATTTCTGTACATTATTGTTCAGCTCATGTCTCAGTAGAGAGAAGAGGTTGCTGCATTTGATCTCTGAACATGTTGCTATACAAATACCCAGAAACAGAGGTTGCAGCATTTTATCTTTTGCATTGTTTTTTCAGATTTCTAGGAACTTAAATTTGTGACCCTTGCTTTGAAATTGGATATGGAAATCCCAAAACTTGTGAAACAGAGTCCTGATCCTAAGAGACTACGGTTACGCCTAAAGTAGATAATTCTAATATAGATCTGCTTCATAATAAACTCGGACATAAAATTGAAACGTGCATCTTCCTAAACCAAGTTATTGCCGCAGAGCCATTTCCCATCGGTCCCCGCATGGTTTACATAAGTTTAAGCCTTCATTTGTTTCTATAAAACACTTAATATTTGAAAAATATTTTCTAGAGAAAAAGTTTTTTTATAAAAAAGATATTCTGTAAAAAATATCCATTGTTTAATTTTAATTTAAAAAATAAATATAATAATAAATTTATATATAAAAGCTTTAACAAGAATTTCAAAATGCAAAAAATGACTCTAAAAGTTGGCTTAATATAAAAAATATATATTTCCTGAAAATTATTCACCGTAAAATCAGCGAAACAAACGGAGACTGTTTTTCTGATCCATGAAAAGCTTTCCATTTCCAAAAAAATTCTTACCTAGCGTCATCGGAGCAAGCTAAATTCCGCCCCTTCCACAACTATTAATTTCTGATAGCTACTACACATCTTAATCATTTAATGCTGCAATAACAAGGACGAGGAGTGAAAATCAAGATATCAAAATCTGAAAACGCAATAAGCAATTTGCATGCTAAATACATACCTGCATCTTTCGGCTCTTAAATTCTCACTCACATTCGTGCTGTACTGTATAACATCCATTTTAGATAAAAATTTCTAAAACAGCAAAACAGGATACAAATACTCTATATCTTTAGCCGAAGCTGTGGAGACTGGGAACTCCATGCGCTTAAGCAGTCAAGTCTCCATCCTTGTATTGAAATAATACTCCTAAAAATAAAATTTAATGTTTGATGGGATCCATCAACATCGACCGAGTATAAATTCAAAGGTGGAATAACCCGCGCCTTCGAGACTTTCCCTTTTTCTATCATATAGATGCGACAGACTAAAATTACTCCACAGCCCATTTAAGACGCATTTCATTTCTTTCCACCCCCGGATACATTGAACTTGAAGAATATTATGTCTCCATCTTGGACAACGTAAGTCTTCCCTTCTTGCCTATACTTTCCACCAGCCTGCACCAAAAGACAAAACCAGAAATTATATGCCATGGAGGTATTAAGCTTCAGTCATTCCATAACTGAATAAAGAAATCAATGAGAAGCAATTTATGAATTTTAGTTGCAAAAATAGATTGACCTAAGATCAAGATCCTTATTGTCTTTTATTTCCCAAGACAACAAAAGAAATGTACAGATTTTCCTAGCAAAGGTTTTGTTTTGGCCCTCAGAGTGACATGTGAAAGTACATTAAGACTTGACCAAAATATGAAGTCAATCAAGCCCCTGAATTTTAATTTTATTTAATTCAGTTTAGGGCCTTTAATGGTTTGCTAATGAAGAAGATGAAAAAGATCATAATAAAAATGTTTTAAGCAGGACATGTAAAATTACATCTTATAATTTTAAATTTTTAAAAAACATAATAACAAAGGCTTTTACCAAATTTACCTCTAAACTATACAGCGGTACCAAAAGTATTAAATTTCATCTTTCAGTTCAAATATATATTTGATCTTGTTAAAATGCCAAATAAGGCCACTTGTCAAGATTTCAGATTCTGAGCAACACCCTCCTCGGTCTATTTAGCCTTGCCAAGATTTCATAATGTGAACTGCACTCTCCTTGGTATATTTGGCTTTATGTAGGCTTTTAATGATAGTTCAGGGGCAAGTTTAAACTGACATATGAAATTGGACATTTTATATTCCCACTGTATGGTTCAAGAGAAAATTTGACCTTTTGCCAATTAACAAAGCAAATTTAAACTCAAAATAAATGATAATACTAGAGAGAGAGAGAGAGAGACTACAAAAGCATCTAAAATACATAGTAGCAAATCCTCCAGATTTCCCTCAATCCCTAAATCTTCTCCCTGAAGCTTCAGTAGCAACTAGCAAGGCTTGATGTGGTTGACAAGCTGATGAGCAATGCAATTACAAGATAATGAAGCTCTAAACAGAGCGTGTTAAAGGGAACAACTTTGTGGAGCTTCAAGATGTATAACTCAAAGTCAAAGCTTGGGGAGAGGAAGAGGTTGGGTTTGACTACAAGCTGGCGGGTTACATGTGAGTTAGAGAAGATGTCTGCAAAAACCATGGTGATGAAGTTGCAATTGAATCATTAAGCCTTGTGAGATTAACTTCAAAGAAGGTTGGGATTTTGGTGATCAGTTTTCTTGATTTAGTTGGATTTTTTGGATATTGAAACTTCTTTGAATTCATTGAAAGTAGGAGAATGATTTGATGTCGGCATATTTGCTTTGATTTGAATATTTACTATGATGCTCAATTTTCAGGTCTTGATTTTTCATATCCACGTTAGCTGATTTCGATTGAGAAATGGCTTGCTAATTTTTTGTTGTTGGAGGAGATATGGAATATTGACGTTGGGTATCCATTAAGTTTTTTTAATTATAATTTATGTCTTTTAATTTAAAAAAATATCTAGATTCAACAGCTTGGGATTTATATTATCTTTAATAATGGATCCCACATAAGGACTACTTAGTGGCAGTTTTAATCAGTCGCACAACAGAATTTTGGATTCAATTAACAAAAGAATATAAAAGATTAAGAGCCTAATTAAATACAAAATAAAGCTCAAGGGTCTAATTGACAACATAATTTTTTTCATGGGCTTGATTGACTTTCAGGTCTAATTTTAAGGGCTAAAATGAGACCATTTTTCCAGATATTAGATAGTAGTTTCCATTTAAAGATATCATACTCTTAGTAATATGGTCAAAATCAGCAAAAGATGGATATAGAACAATATATCCTACCAGTCTAGCACCAACAAACACAAGTGATCGTGTACTGAAATAATAAAAACTAGTGTTGAGTCCATCTACTCTACAATTTGATAGTTTTACTTGTACCTATGGATCCCAATTTCCAAGCCTACCCAAACTCAAAGAGTAATGCATGCTGTTAAGTATTAACCCCATTACGGCTTCAATGTGAGAAACCCATATCATATTTTGTTTCCTTTTTCTTTTAATTTATGCATGCTGTATATTCATTTATCCAATGCTACCCCAGAAAAATTTACATTGAGAACACTAAAAGATAGGGCAGATCATTCAGAAACACCCCTTCACCTGTGCTAAACAAAGACAAAAAAAAAAGAGGATCAACTGCTTTACCACCATGTACACATACCTTAACAGCTGACTCACTGCCCAGCTCCTTGAGATCTTCAAATTTCATGACCTAAGCATTATAAAAAGGTCTACAGTTTAGTACTTGGCAAGGTTAACATTTCATCAACCATCAGCGAAAAATTGAGAAATATCAAAACCATTAATGAAATTTTGAAAATTGATGATAATAATGGCAGCAATAAACCAATATTGTTGCCGTTTGTGCAGGGATTTGCAACAATATCATGTTTAAAGGACGATAAGGATCAATCTCATTAGCATACAAGACAATTTTATGGAAAACAATGGTGGGAAAAACCACATTTTAGATGGTAACAAAATGCTCTTTTGGTTTAACAAATAGTTCCTGCAAGACCAACTTTCTGGAAGAAATGGATAATATTCTAAACCCAAAAGAACCAAGTAATATTGAAGAACTCCAACGTAAAAAGTTGCAAAAATGAATATTACAGAAATCCTACATAATTGGCAAATGAACATAAAATAGTAAAAGTCCCCCACTGGCTTTAATGGGGGGGGGGGGGGGAGAAGCGCATGGAACTCAGTAATGAAAAGGACTATTCACTGTACAATTTCAATATCAAAAGTCTTAAGGAAACTTTAGAATGATAAAGGAAAGAAAATAAGAGAACTGAGAACAACCTCAGCACATATAAAACCCTTCTCAAAATCAGAATGGATTGTCCCTGCAGCCTGTGGGGCCTTTGATTGTCGTCTAATTTGCCAGCATTTCACCTGCCAAAGCAAAATATATGATGCTCATTATTAATTAAAAATGGAGGTTGCAAATCATCTATATATCAAAAAAGAAACAGCATCAAATGAGACAGATCATGCCCAACTCAAAATAACAACAACAACAAAAACATGGTATCAACAGAATTATGTTCAAAGGTGATTACGATGCATCTTTTTTTGTTTCATAGGGTTGTTCTGGACATGTCTAGACAACTTGGCATACAAAAAGTGGACATGAATAAGGATTCTTTGTTATAACCTGAAAAAGAAGAGATAGATGGGTATCAACTATCAAGTACAAATACTTGCAACTAAGTAAGCCCTAATCAATGAAAGATGGAAAGCCAAGATAACTTCTTCAGGACAAGTATTTTCTTGTCTAAAAGGCAAGAGCACATTCCTTGATGATATTTCTTCGAAGTTATCATTTCAAGTGAAGAAAATGAATCCATCAAGCCACAAGTGATTTCAGTCAAAAAAATATAGATTATGTGGTCTTACTAAACTTTTGGCATTGAACACATCAGAAGCAACATACATAAATTAATGTCATTAAGCCTGAAATCTCCACTCATAGCAAGTTATCTGCATTCCATGCAAACTAAAGGACTGCTATGAAGATACATTAAATTGGACAGTCGAGAATTATTTACCAAGGGTCCACAAACATTTCAAATCATATATACACAAAAGTACCATAATCATATAAATAATAGGCAGGCATGCAAACACCATTTTTCAAAAATATATTCATTTGCCAGGTAACATACTAACATTTCCATAAGAATTGCAAAAAATAAGGGAAACCAAGATATTACCTCGTCAGGACCAGCAGTGAAGAAGTATATGAGATTAATTGCAGAAAATCCAGTCTTGATGATTTTTGGAAGAGCACTGTAACAGAGTAGGATTCAGTCTAGTTAATTATAAGCAAATTAAAACAATAATAAAAAATTATTTAAATAATCTCATCATACTTGTTTGCTATGAGTATGGAACCATAAGTATAGTGGAAGAAGACATGGGGATATTTGCAAGTAATACAACATAGTTCTCCAAATTTATGGAAGTTGAGGTATCTTATAAAGACAACTGAAAGTAAAAAAAAAAAAAAAAATACTAATTGAGTTCAACAGTTATGGTCAGCATTACATTTTTCAATTATTTTTGCTCCAATTGGGGGTTTGAACCTGTGACTTCTCAATCCCCTAGACAACTCCACTAAGCTGAATCTCATTTGTGCATTACTTTCACATTTATGCAAAAGATACAAACTAAAACAATTTAGGACTATTTATCTCAGGCACATTGAAGGAATAAAATAATTAGCAGCTGAATAGAAGCCCCAACATCTGGGCATTGCAGATGACACTTAAATTTAAGAACTTTTTGCACCGCATTTGAGATTCTCAAATTAAAAAAAAAAAAATTTTAAACAACTGGCTTTGAACAAGAGGTTAGGATATATTCATCTATATTTAAATCTGTAATAAAGCCATCTTCCTCTCAAACAAGCATCACGCTAAGGAAATAAATCACATGATATCATACCATAAATTTCAAATGTACTCAATTTCAGAGACCAATTACCAAAGTTCTTCAAAGGAGAAAAATAGAGGGCAGCACTGTCAAATAATTTACTCTAACTGAAAAAACAGAATCATGCAACTGTTGCAAGTTTCCTCACCGATGAAATTTGCAACATCTTTTGACATTCTTTTTAATGCTCACCAATTCAGTGCAAAGTCCAAAAATTAACTAGAGTGCTATTCTTCTTCAAATAAGAAAAAAAAATTACTAAACTATAAGTAATGCTCATCATTTTTTACCTTTGCACTTTGTTCTCCTCGCAATACTTTGCTGCTTCATCTGGTGACATATCGGCTAGATTTCTTTCCAACACACAGCTGAAAGGAATAATTGGTTCAGCCCCATGTTCCTGCACCCTATAAAACAAAATAATTAATTCTCATTTGGCAGAATCCCCAGGTTCGGCAAAAATAACTTTCACATGTAACATCAAATGTAGATGATGATATGGGAATTGCATTGTGAGGACACTATTTCATTGAAACAACAAACAAAATACAAGGAGATGACATGAGTACAAGAGGAGCTTTTGCTAATGTATGTCCACTAAATTGGGATCCATGCATCCTTACATGTTTGTATTAAAGTATATGATGACAAAAAAGGTGAACATTATGGATGATACATGGCCACATACAAGCAACACAAGAATATAAATGCAGAACAGTAAATATGAAGTAAAACGAAAGAGAAAATTTTGAAATACCAAGCATGAATCTTGGGCAAGAACTTGTTCTTTTTTCTCTGGTAGTCCTTCTCATTCATGTTAACCTGCAAAAAATAAAGGTGGGATATAGAAAAATCTTCAATTATTACTGATCCGAAAAATGGATGTATGCAAATGCTAGAGATGTTGCAAGATGTTGCAGCATGAACATTAATAAAATCTTTAAAGCATGTTCTTAGAATAATCTTCCTAAAGCACTGAAGCAAGCAATTTTGGTTTTCTTTTTCTGTACTGAAAATTGGATGATATCTAAGGTAAATTTTCCACTAATAACAATAGTAACATGCTCACTTTATTGATGATGCAACTTTGAAATTTTCCATTAATTTTCAAATTTAGTTTTTGATATGCTCGAATTGTATACCACTGGTAGTACATTGGCTTGGAAATTTTGAACCACAGTGCTCATAATTATTACCAAAGGTGTGCCTCAGGTACAATGCACATTGAGGCTGAGGCCCAACATTTGGGGCTTTTTTCCCAGTCACATTATCTTTTTGAAAAAAATCCTATATATGGGTTTGGGAAGAAAATTTTTCCAAACCAAGTATTTTGAGAGAAAACCGCACCTTGTAGACGAGGTAACACTAAGATGCGGTAAGTATATTAAAAGAATTTAAAAAAAAAAAAAAGAAGCAGAATAACCTTACTGCGTCTTTGAAATGAGGTAAGGTTATTAAAATTTAAAAAAAAAATAATAAGTGCTTATTGCATCTATAAGCTCACAAACATATATACATATATATATATAATATAATATTAATATATATACCCTTACTGCATCTCAAAAGTGCAGTAAGGGTATATAATTTGTAAAAATGATATATTTACATGGACAATTACTACTTAGTCCCTATCTTGTAGAAAAATTTATTAATTGGTCCATCAATTGACCCTTAAATTTTTTAAATACCAATTTATATCAATATATTTTACAGTATTTTACGTTAATATTTTCTCCACTATATAAACCCTGAACTCTTAACCCCTAAATTCCCTAATTTCCAATTTATATCAAGAAAGTTTATAACAGTCTCATATTAAATATTTTCTCAACTATATTAAAGTAATTTTGATATAAATTAATAAACTATTTTCCAAAATTAATACAGTTTTTATTAAATATATTACAATTTGTAAATGTATGAAAAAAAAATACAAACACTTGCATCAAATTATTTTTCTTAACATGATAGAGAAAATACTTAATAGAATACTGCTATAAAATGTGAAAAAAATTAGTCTCTAAAGTTTTATATCGTTAACAAAATAGTTATTTTGTTAGAATTTGCTGTTGTCTACAATAATGAAATTCGAAGGAATACATTATTCTAGTCCAACAGTGAATTTTTATTGAACAACTATTTCAAAAAACACCTTAAGGTTATTCTTTTTTTTCTAAATTTTTTTATGCATCTTATAGATGCAGTAAGTATTAACGTGTCTACAAGATGTGGTTTTCTCTCAAAACACCGTGGTTTGAAAGAAAAATTTGAGAAACCAAGGCAATGAACCATCCTTCAATACCCACCTTGACTCTCTATCTCTCGTGCTTGCCTTTTGAAGACACTTCAACTACGGCAGACACCTTATATGCCTAATGGAAACTTTTTGTCCTTACCTTGTTATAGGTTAAACTTATTAAACCATTAGATATGCTTAAAATCTTCATAATCAAATGTTGCATGTTAAGCATAATTAGGGGCACCATAATTTAAACCGAAAAATTGAACTGATTTAATTCCGTTTTAACTGAAAAATCGAGATGATTTAATTCATTTTTTGTTTAGTTTTTCAGTTTAAATCATTCAGTTCGGAAAGTATTTTAATAAAAAATCGGTCTTTGGTTTGGTTTGGTTCAGTAAGTATTTTAATAATACTGTGGCGCGACCTTGTAGATTTAGAGGTTCAGTAGCATTATCCATCAAACAAATGAATATATGGCTATCAATAATGGAGACACATACAAATAGGCATTTATTAAATGTCAAATTAATGACGCATAACTGAATACTTATCTTTGTAACTTGGAAATGAGTTTCATGAATAAGAATTCAATTATCTGGTGTTAATGTGACATGTAATAAATGCCTATCTGTGCCTACAATGTCAAGCAACAAAAAAGATAAGATGGAGAACAAAACAGCATTAATTTGAATTTCTTTTCATGATTTCTCTATCCAACCAAATGCTTCCAACTAATATTTGTTACTTACAACTTTATTAACAGAAACACCCCGTGGCAACAAATTTAGTCTCAACCCGATTAATTACTTGTTTTATTTCCATGAGAGTTTAGAGTTTGAAGGAATTCAACCACACATATCCATGCCAACTATGTGATGAAGGAAACAAGTCACTAACTTACTACAGACTTCCATCTTCATAAGAAGATCTCATGATAATTTGCTATGATTTGTAGAATTTTCTTAATAAAAGGAGCCACCAAAGTACTGATGGTAAACTGATTCCATGAAAAGCCAAGGGGAAAAGGAAAACTACTATAGCAGACATGTGAATAAGAAAACATTGCTAGCTTCATATTTAACCAGAAAGAATTTCTCCCTGCTACAAGTTGAAAGGGTGACAGCTAAGGCAAGAAGATATACCAGGTAAACAACAGGCTTGGCAGTAAGCAATTGAAATGTGTTCAATATCTCAATATCAGCAGCTTTCCAGTCTCCGAGGCGAACATCTTTACCATCCTCAAGCCATGCCTTGACCTGCAAATACCATAAACAGTCACCACCAAACACCAGCTACATATTTAAGTGATGATAGTGTTGAATGAAATATGGAAAAAGAAAATTCAAGCTCATGATAACCATATTAAAGGAATTCTACAAATAGAGAAGTCAGCTTAACAAAACCAAATCTTAGGAAATAGTCAATCTTGTTCTAAATGAGTTCATTGCGGTACAAAAAATAGAGAGAGAGAGAGAGAGAGAGAGATCTTCAAATTGCAATCACAATTTGACATGCCCTGACACTAAAGGCATACACCTAAATCAGGTTTGCTCGCCTTTCAATGACCCAGGCGCTAAGGCCTTGCATGCCTTTAATAAATATGCAATAGACAAAATCCAAAAACTGCATGACCAAATTTACAGATTCAAGGGGGCAAAAAAATTCTGAACTACTAGAACATGGTATTTGTACAAACCCTTTGACACAACTCAAGCTCTATTTTTAACTGCTTGTCATTGCTCCTCTTCATGCTCTTTTCAAGATCTTCTATTCTTCTATCCATGAATTCAACGTCCTGCAATCAGGGAAGGTCATAAAAATCTACATGAAAAAATAAAACTTAACATCACAGCTGAATAAAATAATAATATTAACATAATAATAACACAGGCATGTTGAGACTTCAGATTGTGATAAAGGTAGCAAGATTGAAAGAAGAAAAAGGAGTCACTACTTAAATTACAATTATGTTAATAGAAAATCAAACATTTGGCAACTGCAATACATAATTAAAAGGCCAATGCCTAGGCTCAACAATTTCTCAACTTGCACCATTTGAATATCATCAAGTTCAGATGTATGTTCTTGTATGTAATAATCTATCAATTTCCATACAGCTACACTAAGCGTTTAAGCACTAGTTGCATATTTTGGGCGTGAGGGTGTCTAGCCTACTAGGCCCCATCTCCAATTCACTTGCTTCATACAATTTATTGAAACCAGAGGGAGAACACTTAGACTATGTGACACATACAACAACTGTGCTTAAGACACCAAGAAGATGACTTTTGGAATTCAGGACAAGAACTGAAGGTTAGCAGCAGCAGCAGTCCAGGAGGGGTAACTTAAGATCCTGCAGAAAGAAGAAAAGAGTAGAGGAATCTGGATGGAAGCATTCTAGATTCATGCAGCTGGAGGAGTTTGGGTTGTGTGAAAGATTAATGGGAAGCCACGAAGGGAACTGTTACATAACAAGACTACATGAAGAAGTGTACTTAAGGCTCAAAAAAGCACTATGTAAAATAAGTCAAGATACAAAACTCTACTATGCATTATTTGAATTTCAAAATTACATTTGAACACACACCTTTAGTCGTAATTCATTACCAATAACCTCTAGATCTCTCACAGGATCCACAGAGTCATCAACATGAATAATATCTGGATCTTCAAATGCACCTATAACATATGGACAAAAATAAGACCTAAAATGTCATGAATCAAACACGAGAAGAATTATTAAGTTCTCAAAGCCAATACAAAGCAAAGTAACAAACGGCCAATTTGACTGCAAGTACATTTCATGTACCCACGAGAAGCATAATTGTCTCCAGATGCTTGCATGAAAATCTGTCTACTTTTTAAATCAGTATGAGTCACATTATATGCTCAGAATGTTATCTTTCTTTAAGACTCTTTTATGGTTTATCTATCTAAGCATAACTCCGCCTACAAGTAGGGAAAGCATATGCTGGTGTTATGAAAGCGTCCTATTCAGCATCCTCCAAACAATTAGCCAACCATTTCATGAAAAGAAAGCCACTTAGGGTTGGTGCCTATTGGGCATTGCAGTTCAGTGGTCAAAAAGTGCTTATTAGAAAAAGCACCATTTTAGTTGGTGTTAAAAAAGCAGTTTGGAAAAGTTGTTTTATTATTTTCGGCATTCTTTTTAATTAAAATCTATCGAATTTATTTTTAATCAATTTTAAATACTAACAAATGTATTTAAGTATTTTTCTTAATAGTAACTCCAACAACAATATTAGATAGACCCTTATCCAAAAAGAAAAATAAAGGCTCCATCCTATTGCAATGTTTCCAACTAACGTATAGAAGTACTTGTATAATGCTATGTTTACATACAATATTATCATTCTGAGATAGAACAGCGAAAACACTCATAATGTACATAATAAAATAAAAGAACTACAACTATCTACATGCACGCCACAAATTAATACTGGGATCACAAACCATAATCTTGTCCTTTTTCATATAGGTTCAACACCCACTTACACACAGCATAATAAGAGTATCATACCTATAAAGCAGCAAATTCGAAAATGAAATAAGCTTAAATAATAGGCATCTTACGTAACACATGAAAAATGCCATCAACTGCACGAATGTGAGATAGGAAACTGTTGCCCAAGCCTTGACCCTCATGGGCACCTCTAACCAATCCAGCTATATCATGGATTTCCAAGAAAGCTGAAACCTGGGCAAGATAATTTGATATAATATGCAGCAAGCATAAAAAATAGAATAGCAAGATAAATTGTCAAGTTATATTCAAAGTATTGGATAGGACTGTTTATTAGCAAAGTTATATATCTTTTGAATAAACTTACCTTGTAATAACTTAAAGTGCGAATTTTGCATTATTTGAAAAACATTAATGTTTTGGGCACAAGTTTTCATAGGATAAATCACAAACTATTGCATCACATATTTTCTCCATATTTTATTAATTCTTGCTTTTTTGGCATCTTAAAATAAACCAAGTCTTCAAGCATTTAAAGCTAAGATCTTCCAAGTGTAACAAACAAAACTAACATCAAATGAATAGCAAATATTACTACAGAATTCAACAAATGAAATAAATAAAGAAATGCAATGCCACCAACTACATTAACAAATTTCACGTTTATAGTCAAATATATAAATATTTTTTTCCATCCATTTCAACATTACACCCGAATTTTAATCTAAAACTTAATTCAAGTTTGTTTTCCTTTGAATGGTTTAACAGATTCATGTAATACTTCATTACAAAAATGTGCTCACACAGGGCAAAGCTTTTATGAAGTTCTCCAACACAACTCAAGTCATCAAGACTCCAGACAAGAGATGGACATGCTCAAATAAGCTCTAACAATAATTAAAAATCTAATCCACAAACCTCGCTTTTTGGCTTATAAAGTTGGCAAAGCCACTCGAATCTTTCATCAGGGATATTGACTCGAGCTTCATTAGGCTCAATGGTACAAAAAGGAAAATTCTCGGCAGGAATTGATAGCTTTGTCAATGTGTTAAAAAGAGTAGATTTGCCAACATTTGGTAATCCAACCTGACAAGTACAGAGGAGAAAAGCTTAAAATTTCTATCTTTTTTACCAAAAGAAACATCAAAACCAAAATATATTGGAGGACGGAAGACTAGGAAACAATTGACATTAAAACTAGTTTAATCTCAGATAAGCATCACTGCAGAACAAAGATATGGAATAAGCACATGAATATACAACATAAATAAGACAACAACCTAAACTTTTCCCTAATTTTTCCACTTTTCATTTACTTGAAAATCAAAACATAATCTAAAATTTAAACAACTGACACATTAAACAATCAAGTAAAATAAAGAATTTCAGAGAAGAGAATATAATTTTAGTGTAAAAGCAATTAATAAAAAAAGAAGCACAAAATAGTAATTACAATGCCAATCTTGAGGTGAGAGGAGAATCTTCCAAGGATTGGTCGCTCAGCTGGTGCTTCTTTCGACTTTGCTGATTTTGGAGGCATATTTCTTATCTGGATATGTCGCAAAGAGTAAGATGTATCAGAGCTCAACAGCAGTGCTCAAGAGACTGAGAGTAATGGAGAGTGACTCTCCGGTGATATAGATGATAGTTCCACCGAGAAGAGGAAGATGAGAATGAGAACGCGTGAAAGAGAAAGAAAGTAACAAATAAAGTAAAATTAAAATAGAAACCTGAATTCAGTGCTCCGAGTTCGAGGACGACAACGACAAGGATCTACACCGTCGAAAGAAGCTGGAGAAAGTGAGGGAGAGCAAGAGCGAGAAGAAGGGAAAAAAGTAAGCGAGTGTGCGGCTGATGGCCAGTTTTTAGGTTAGGTGTATCCTAACCCTAAAACTACGTTGTTTCAAAAGAAACGATGCCGTTGTTCCTTAATTCAATATTTTCTCCGCTTCTTGCGTGCTTCGGACGCAATCGTCCAACTTATTACCAAAAATTATGACCTTGATTTTTTATTATTATTATTATTTTTAACAGAATTAAGTTTAAATTTAAACTTTGAGCTAATTTGAATCAAAAAGTTATTACATTATTTTTTAAATATTGCTTTAAGAATTTAATCTAAAATTTTTAAGGAAGAAAAACACATTTTATTAATTTAATTAACCCTTCAAATAGAAAATAATAACACAGATAATATACGAAGCACAAATTAGACAAAAATACAATCAATATTTACTAAATAAAAAGTAATTTAATTGATATTTAATTTTAAAACATAAAAAGTGAAATTTAAAAAAATATTTATTTTAAAAATTAAAAATTGAGATAATAGAATTTAAAATATTTTAAATTTATTTATCTATATTTATCAATAAATTCAAATTTATTATCAAATTAAATTTGTGAATAATTACTCGTAATCTTATATTTAATGATTTTATTTTTTTTTTAAGCACACACTGATTTTACAAGAGTATTTTTATTATTTTATGTGTTCGTCGCGCACAGGCCCAAACTGTAAACAAAAAGTCCCACAGTTTTCGAGCCCTGTATGATAATGGGAGAGGCCTGGCGCATCACTGGTTCCCCAAGCGGCCTAAGAAAATAGATCCTCGTACCTCGTTGAAAAAATTTCGTAAACTTCTTATTATCGTTAAATTTTGCCTCTTACATCTATCCCTTTGCAAACCCTAATTTTGCCTCTCCAGAATTGCTTTCAGCTTAGGAAGGAGGAAAATTAAGGCGTCGCTAAATAACAAAAATAACAATAATAATAACTGTTGATAGTAAAGTCTGGGTAAAAATACAAAACAATTAATTTACGATAAATGCAAACTGAAAATCAGAGACCAATGCGTCAAAGTCGCAGCATAAGGAAAACGGGAAGGTGGCACTGACAGAGTGACAGCCTGTCAGTGACAGGTAATTAAGAAACTCTGAAGAATGCAGTGGCTATAAGAAAAATCCTTTAAGGTTGTGACTTTGATCCGTTTGGCATCAAATTTTCTTATTTTTTATATTAAAAAGCTAATATTTTAAATATTATTTAAAAATAATTTAATATTTGTAATTGTAATTAGAAATGTATTTTTATTTAGTTGCAGCAAATTAATTTAAAAAAATTGTAAAATATATATAAAGATAAAATATAGATGCATAAATAAAGTTAAAAAAGAGAGATAGGGAGCCATAATTAAGAGATCAGGAGTTGGGTGTGATGGGTTAATAAGTCTGGCAGAGAAGTTGGTGTGTTGGATCAGATGTGTTAGGAAATGAGTAAATGCACCACGCCACTCAGCTACATGTACACAACTCGCCAGATTTTTTCTCCTTTCGCATCCTTACTCGCTCCGAGGGGCAGCGATGCAACATCCTTTTCACTGTCACTTCCCTACTTCCTCAGCTCCTGGCTTACCTGAGAACTCATGGACCAGCTTTAATTTTGTGTCTTTCATTTTCACTTTAAAGCAGTCTATTGCCTTGCTTCAAAGGTATTGGATAATTCTAATTTAGCGTTTTTTTTTTTAATGAGAATTGAGAATTGAAAAAGTAAAATATGAGAATTTCAATTTTATTAAGATATCTGTGATTACATTTCTAATTTAATTATTATACCATGCAAAACTATATTTTAATATTGTTTTGAGTGGGATAACTGAATGTGTTAATTTTAAAATATTGCTGGTTTAATTAGGCATACTCTTTAACTCTTCAAAATATTAAAATTCTCACCTTCTTCATTATAAATGAAATAAATTACTTACTCATCTAATTCAATTAAATACTTTATGAGAAGTCCATTTAGGAAGTAGGCCATCTCAACAAATAAATATTAATTTCTTACAAATATATATATATATATATATATATAAGACATGGTCACCGTGATGGGTAGTAGTTTAAGGATACATATATGCTCATTTATGTCCTTGAATTAATGGAATTACTTAGAAGCTCTAATATTTTTTATTCTAATTTAATGTGATTAATTATTTTTCTTGCATTGCATTGATGGAACCATTGTTACAAGCATGCTCAACAAGAAATAATCCTTCTAAAATTATGCAACTTCTGTATAGGAAGCAAGCTAAGAATAAGAATATAATAAGCCTCGAGCTTATTTTATCCTTGTACTCAACTTCGGCTAAAACCACAAGTCCAAATTAGGAAGAGTAGGAAAAAAGGACAGCTAGATTTTCTTTCACTTCCTCTTATGTCATTTTATTTATTTCTTTTCATTTTTTTGCCACTTAGCAAACTACACTCCATTTTAATTTAGCTAAATATTTAATTTAATTTTTTTATTTATTACAGGTTTCTAAATTAATTCGTTTTTAATTTTTATTCAAATTAGTTAGGAAGAAATTTAAACTTTGAAATTAATTTTTTTTATTTATTAATTTAAAGAAACAAAAATAAAAGTTTAATTATTTTAACTTTTTAGATTAAAAATCAAGAGATTTTTTGTTTTTCTTGATTTTTAAACTAAATTAAGCTTCAAGTGAAAACTGAGCTAAATTAAACTCCTCAATAAATACATGGGTAAAATTAAATATTAGAGCATTTTAATTTAGTTACATCTTTTATTTGTATTAATTTTAAATTTCATTTGACAATATAGTTATTTAAATTAGCTGAGTCAGTAAATTTTAGATATCAAATGATATATAATAAACAAAAATAATTTTAGTTGATTTTAAAGAGAAAGTCATAAAAACCCATTTTCTGAATGAATTTTGTATCTTTTTTCTATCTTTGTCTCTTATTGGATTCTTCCAATACTAAATAGAATTGCAAAAATTCAGCAACATATTGAAGTTTGAAGATTACAACTCCAAGAAGAGGTTAAAAAAGCACATCTACCAGAGTGAAAAAGGAGAAGAGCTAACAGCCAAGAGACATTAAAACTAGGTATTAATAGCCTTCAACACATCAACTAACCTGCCACTCCATAGTATTTACTCCACTCTTTCAACCTTATATAATCACCCACTCCCTTCTCCCAGCTATTCATCACCTTTCAAAATCTCCCTTCTTATTCCTCCTCTTCTTGCTTTTGTTTCTTCAAGCACTCAGATCATGGGGATGGGGAAATGCAAGCATACCTCAATGTTGATGTTGGTTTTGGTGGCTGGGTTGCTTTGCCAAAACTTTGCCATTGTTCCTGTAACGGCTAGAACCATTGAAGATGATAAACACTACTACCCATCCCCAGACCCACATGCAAGAAGTCCCCCTACAGGTCTCTGATCTTCTCTTGTTCCTTTGTAATCTTGTCATCAACTATACAGTTTTGTGTCGATAACATATTAACTTCTCTCGACTATATGCTAATTAATGGCAGGTTCGCACAGCACTCCCCACCATGGAGGTGGCAGCACTCCCCACCATGGAGGTGGCAGCACTCCATCACATGGAGGTGGCTACGGTGGCACACCACCCAGCCACCCAACCCCATCAACCCCATCTCCTGGAAATTGTGGAACTCCACCGAGCGTGCCCACTCCATCAAGACCACCAAGTGATCCTACTCCAACACCATACACGCCTACACCATCAACACCACCTAGTGTGCCTACTCCATCAACACCTTCAAATCCTCCTCCCAGCGGTGGTGGATACTACCCCACTCCTCCAAGCACTGGTGGTAGTCCTCCAACACCTGTCATTGAGACCCCACCGACACCCATCACTCCAACTCCAAGTACCCCTTACATTCCCTCGCCTCCGTTCATTCCTGATCCAAATTCACCATTCACATGCACGTAAGCTTCTTACACTAATTTATTTTTGATAATGCAGTAACCAAATATTGACACCCAAATGCTTGTGTAATCGCAGTTACTGGAAGAATCATCCTGGAATAATATGGGGTCTACTAGGGTGGTGGGGAACCGTAGGCAGCGCATTTGGAGCGACTAGCTTTTCAGGGTTCGGGGCAAGCATGAGCTTGCCGCAAGCGCTCTCGAATACACGAAATGATGGGTACGGAACACTCTACAGAGAAGGTACTGCTTCCTTGCTCAACTCAATGGTGAGCAACAGATTTCCTTTCACTACAACGCAAGTCAGGGATAGTTTCGTAACTGCACTTGCCTCCAATAAGGCTGCAGCTGCTCAGGGAAGCCTCTTTAAGCTCGCCAATGAAGGCAAACTCAAGCCCAGAAACTAATTAGTCACCCTTTGATTTTTCACTTTCTGGAAATCATTTTATGTTATGGTGTGTGCTTCGTAATTAGAGAGCTTATATGTGTTGGTAACGTCTTCATATAGCTACAATGTTCTTATTATTGGTAGTGTTGGGAGATTTTAATGCTTAAGTTGATGTTTTATTAGTTTTAAATAAGTGTATGGCTTACTTTGAGTTGCATGCATATAATATATTCCCTCATATATATTATTAAGCTATATTTATTATTGATATGGAACTGCAAAAACACTCCTATATTACATAGGCAAGAACTTTCTAAGCTTGCCCAGACCCTAAGTAGATCTTTTGACTCAGCTACAGTGTACAGTTCATCTCTCTATAACGAAAAATAGGAAGATATACATATATATATAAACATAACGGACAGTAAAGAAATTTTTTACACAAGTATTTGCAAATCCTAAGGCAAGACACACGCACACATGTACATGAACATAAAATTATGTATATACACACACAAGTAGATGCAACAAGCTAGTGGGAATTTGCAGAAATTTTCAGTAGGAAGAGAAAATGTCCTGTATGAAATAGCTGGATGATCAGAGAGCCACTGTGAATAATTATTATTAGGCAGAACCTAATGCAGAGAGGTTGTTTTTATGAATAAATGAGAATTGAATGATCGATCTATCAGTAAATGCAAACAGGCTCTGCACATATATATTCAATGCTTACCCATCCATTCTTCGGATTTAAGATCAGGTCATCACTTCTGATCTGAAAGATCACAAGGGAGCCATAGTCCATACTCTATTGGTCATATCTTTTTATACATATCAACACAACTTCCAGAAAAGACTCGGCTAATTAGGTGTGCAAAACTTCAGGAAACCACCTCCTTTTCCCCTGCTTCTGGTGAAAATTGCATCCCCTTGATTTATATCTAAAAGAGAAAACAGTTCTAGGCTGGTTCATATATAAAATTATCTAAAGTTGGAATCCTGGTTTCCTCTTGACAACGGCCAAATCCTAAGATTTTGAGGATAACCGATGCATATTTGCATTTCAGCTGTAAGAATTGATAAAACTTTCATGCCAATTTTGCACAACAATAGCATTAAATAAGCATCTCTGTTTTGGTAGCCACACATTTGCATCCCATTTTACAAACTTAAATGTCTTAGCATTTGGAGAGAAAAGAACCACCACCCTCCATTAAAGCCATTAATTTGTAGTGCTGCTTTGAAGAAAATTCAACCTTCACCGATAAAGACAGCGAAGGAGTCAGCAAAACAATTAATGCGACCAAACCACACACAGTTACTGCATGGCCCGCACATATTTCAACTTAAAACATGGTACAGGCTAATACGTGTAGCATGCAAAATGATATCTTATAAAAATCAATAACTTGGTACTGTACTATACCAAGTTTTACAACATACACTATAATGGAACAAGCAAAGTTGACACAATGTGATTGCCAAACTGTAGATTAAATAATTTTATTTTTATACGGGAGGTAGATTAGGATAATAGTGAGATCATAATCATATCACGTTAATCATTTAATGATAAAAAGGAAAATGGCAAATCACCACCTTTATATGTAAACTTCAATGTTAAAATTTCGGTAACAAGGAAATCTATCAAAAGAAAAATCCAGGAATATGAATTTTCATTGACATCAAAACTCCAA
Organism: Manihot esculenta; assembly: GCF_001659605.2. Classification (NCBI taxonomy): domain Eukaryota; kingdom Viridiplantae; phylum Streptophyta; class Magnoliopsida; order Malpighiales; family Euphorbiaceae; genus Manihot; species Manihot esculenta. The sequence continues at coordinate 32,231,869 of NC_035161.2, forward strand.
AATGGGCAACCAACATTACTTATATCCCACTTCAGATTTGAAAGAGATGCAGTTTTAATACATTACACACCACTAGAATCCAATTACATGCATTAGTAATTAATTATGTTCATAAAACATAAGGAGAATATTTGAATAAACAAAAAATTTCATGATTTATATAATTATTTACATAGCTGCTTCCAATTTTCACTACAACGCTGATTTTTAACAGCAAGGTATACTTGCTGCTAAAAGATGAAAACATATTGTTCAAAGAAATTAGCAACAAGCACCATCTGATGCGTAAAAATCCATAGGTAAAAGATTTTAACAAGGTTGAGTAATATAAGCTAGACCTTCTATGGGAAGGAGTTTAATAACCGTTTAGATTAATTATTTATATCGAAATATATGCAGAATAAATTAAGGTGTACATAGTGAATGCATGAATCTATATGTAAATATTTGATCCAATGGTTGTTAAGCACATTGTTATATTAGCTCGTACTCTCCATAGCCTTACTCTTTCAAAAGCATTTAGGAACACGCTGGGTTGTTAATAATCATTTTAACATCAAATATGTAATGATGTTCAAAAACCAATGCCATAAGTCTCATACTTATTGCAGTATTAGAAGGGGAGAAAGAATAGACCTTTGCAAATAGCTTCCATTAAGAAACTTGGCGAACAGCTTATACAAAAGAGAATTTCTCTGCCCAGTTTAACATCATCCTTCTTCCTAATTGATATGAATATGGATCACATCACATGAATTTGCATTATCCATAGACCATGTATAATAGTGGATATGCATAATCAATTGCCTTTCAATAATCATAACTCCTATACTGATGTACATATGCTCAAATTACTAGCCAATCTAAATTTCAAGTCACTTGGCAAATTGTCAAACAGTTACGCACCTGTCTCATTGCACTCAGGAGGACATTTTGTCTTAGTTACTTCATGTGAGATTCAAACCATTTAAATATCTGGTCAGACTGCAAGCTGGTCATTTCATGGTATGCAAATGCAAGATTTAGTTCCTCCTGCACATGTGGAACCAAATTCTTATCCAGCACAATTTCCTTAGTTTTACGAAGAGCATCTTTCCAACGTGTTGCACGCCCATCGTTTTTCATATATCCCTTTTTATCAATAAAGCCCTTTTCCCCAAATAGTTCAAACAACTTAGCAGAAACAGTTTGATTAATTCCTGGAATTCTATCCGCTAAGAAAAATGGAGATAGTGGGAACTCAATGCACTCAACCTCAGCAACATCAATGCCTTTATTCTTTAGAACTTGGATAAATTCACTTATCTTTTGCTGTCTGTATAAATCATTGGGCATGTGAACAAAAAGAGTTGGCGGATAGCTCCCTGTGACATCCATTTGATCAAACTTCCCTTCAGCAATCATTATTGTAATGCTGCTAAATCTCAAAATGGTGGCAAGTGCGGAAACAAAGTAACCACCAGAAGAGGCCCCCAGAGCAACGAGCGGAAGCTTTTCAAGTTTATTCCTCCGTAACCACCATCTTATAATATTCTTAACAATCAACATTTCCTCCCCAAATGTCCAGCATTTACCCATGCTTGATATGGAAACAACAGCAAATTTGCGAACCAGAGCATGAAGAACAAGTAGCCTTTCCTCAGGCAAACCAATGCAATTGGGACAGCTGGGAGATCTGTCCCAGAAATTAACAGCTCTGCCATCGCATCCGTGAGCCAAGAAGAGAACTGCTTTGGCTGAATCAGGTATTTGCCATATCACATCTGTATCATTTCTAAACTCTATAGTTGGACGAAGCTGCACTGACTCAAAACTATTCCATTTCTGCACTGTGGGTACAAGTGAAACTTGTATTTTATTGCTATTATTGAAAATTAAGAACAGGAGAATCAAAATCAAGCAAGTAACCAGAACTGACAGCCGATAGTTTTGAAATCCATGCCAAGCCTGTGACTGGCTTCGCCGCTTCAACATTGCTGCAAACGAAACAAAAAAATTTTTCAAAAAATGTGATCTCCTGATATATTTGGATCAAACAATTGATACATCAACACCATTGCAATGTCAAGATCAGATCTGGCAAAGGAGGAGGTTCAGAGAGCAACATGAGAGCGGAAGAAGCATGGAGGAGGTCCGGCGGCGAAGAAGGAGGATGGAGGAGGTTAGGGTCGAAAGATTTTGAGAAAGAGTCAGGAGAGAACTGAAGACGAGAAGAAGCGAGGGGTGGGGGGGCGACGGCTGCACAAATGAGAAAATTAATTTAGGTTTAGTTTAGTTCCAATTCTTTATGCAAGATTAAGATTACGGTTTTTTTTTTTTTTTTTTTTTTTTTTCATTTAGTAAGTACTAAGTAGGTGTAAGGTTCCTTTGGACAGTAAACTAGAAGAGAGAAAAAGGGGAGAAAGAAGTAGAAGCGAGAAAATTATAATTTTTTATTTTTTTCTTTATCAATTCAAAATATTTTTAAATGAAAGGAAGTAGATATTGTTAAATACTATTTATATTAAAGTTATTTTTAAATCCGTGATATTATATAATTTATGGCTAATTCTATTAGGAGAAAATTTTATTTTATTTATATATCAAAACAATGATTTTTTTTTAAATTTCCTCTTTATTTCTATTGCATAATTAGGGATTCGGATAAGCGTCAATTGTACTGAAAAGTAAGTGAAGAAAGTAATTAAAAACACACAAAAGGAAAAAATCCAATTTTCCTGCAGGGCTTCAACCTATGGCGGCCACCCGCAACCACCATTGTCCCGACTCGTATTGGCCACCCACTATCCAGCCCAAGATGTGGACAAATGAGCTATTCCCCAACCCAACAGTCCAACACTCACCAGCGTCGCCAATCTCTTAGCAGTCCATCTATCCATTAAAGCACAGGAAACAACGGATCATTAATTATTTCAGATCATTGATATGATGGGCCTTGCGGGAGGGACAGTACAAACCAAGTTTACAAAAACACCAGTCAATAACGATAGTTAATTTTTTTTTTAATTATTTAAGTTCATGTATACCATGCACGACTAATTTATCAGATAGATTTTCTTTAAAAGTAAATTTTATTGAAGATAAAATACATATGAACCTATTATATTTAAATTAAAACTATAACAATTCTGACAATGTGATCTATTTCTAACTAATTAAAAAAAAACAATTCTGACAAAGTATAAAAGTCTATACACTTTATTGGAATCAATTTTTATATCCTTTAATTTTAATTAAAAATAAATAAATTTATCATAAAAAAATTAATATATGTGCATATATTATAATCTAACTATTAGATTGAGATTCTTTTGGCGTGTGCAGTTATATAATAACTCGATTCAAATTGACTTAGAAAATTTTAATTTTTAAAATCACTTTTTCACTTTATTTTTAAAATATTAATTCGAATTATTTAATAGTTTTTGCTATTATAGGATTTTCCATGGATGCGAGAGTCCCACAAGCTATTTCTTCGGAAAAATAAATAGTTTACCAAAACCTAAATGTGGTAATAATATTAAGCTTAAAGTAAGTAAATAACTGTATAATATAATTAATTCATATGATAAGATTTATTAAAATAAAATTAGAAAGACATTTTTGAATTAAGAGGCATAAGATATGGTGGGCAAGACGCCCTTATAATTGCTTTAGAAATTAACTAGGTACGTACGTTCATCATACTAGTATATCATCTTCTTATCTTAATATTAACATTCAAAGTCTTATCACATTAAACTGTAAATAATTGCAGAATGAAGCAGCTATGGATCTGGCTTGACCAACTACGCAAGTAGTAGCCAGCAAATTAGGCAGGAGCAGCAGACGCTGAGCTCCATCGCCTACTCATTACCTGCACCAAAAATTAAGAAACAAAGCAAAAGAGAAAGAAAATATTGGTTTGGGTCATCAAAACTTGATAATGATTCAAGAAATCGCATGTTTCTTACACAAGTTGAAGCGCAGTGTGATCTGGGCGAGAATAGTGGTTATTGGGTTCCAGGAGGTTTACAGGGAAGAAGTTCCTGTCATATTGCTGCGAAGGTGCAGATCCGTACACAGAACCTCCAGCCATTATATTCGTTTGCTGCTGCTGTTCTCTTTCATTTTCAGCTATCTGCACCACACCCACAACTTCTTAATTCATCATAACCAAATATATAGTAATTAGAACAATCACATACATATTTTTCACATAGAGAGAGAGAGAGAGAGAGAGAGAGAGAGAGAGAAGAAAGACCTTTGCACGCAGGAACATATTGTCATTTTGCAGCTCAATCTCCTGCGCAGTGCACGAATATTAGTTGCTTATGCTAGCTAGTTTTCCAACAATATAAATAGGGCAGGAAAAAAAATTTACGTACCCTTTTCTGCATGTACTCAATTTCAGCAAACAGCATTTCATTCTGGGAGAAAAGAATCATTTTAGTCCAAAAGAACATTAACAATAATAATGATCTGGCAGTATTGATTCTTTTATGAAATGCAAAAACAAACACACTCAACAATATGATACCTTTTTGGATCTAACTTTGCTGATTCCTTTCTCCAATCTGCCTTCCAGGTTCTTGAGTTCCTTCAAGGTCAAAGTGCTAAGTGCCTCACCCAGAATATGCCTGCAGAAACAGCTATCTTTATGAAAGCTTCTAATCGATTAAACTGAAATTCAAAGAGATCATGTTTGTTAGACTATTTACCTGTTCAAGTTTTGAATTTCCCGTATTTGCCTGCGTAGCTTGGAGGATTCTTGTTGATAGAACTGAGGCCGTGCATGTTCATGCAACAATAGTTAAATCTCGTTGAATTGAACACCAAATAAATATTTTTCTCAAATTTTACAAGGATGGGTATTTGCATGCGTAGTTTATTTACTTATTCACTACATTCAACTACTAGACTACTATGGATATGAATTTTCTTATTTCATAAAAAAAAAAAAGAAAAGAAAACTAAATATAATCAGCTTACCTGAGTGTTAACTTCAGAAGCAGATGCTGGGTTTGAGGAGTCTGCATTGGCTTTCTTGTACCTTTCAATTGTTCCTCTAACACTGCAAAATTATGCACTTGAAATGTGTTTTAATGACCATTGCTGTGGGAACTTGTCCCACATCAATTAAAGAAATATATATACAAATGCGAGTTAAGGACTTAAAGCCCATTTTCATAGATAGCCTCCTAGTTGTCATCATTGTTAAAGAATATATAATAGACTCTAATATACACCTTTAAAAAAAATCAATCGACATTTTATATTTTTGTGGTTAATTCTTCTGAATTTTATAAAAGTATAATTATTTACTATACATCTAAACATAAATTAGATCATGTTTAACTTGCATCATAAAATTTAGCTTATAAATATTTAGTGAATAATAAATTAATTTTAATTTATAAATATTTAATATTTTAAATAATTATGTATTTAATTAAAATTTATAGGTGATTTATAAGTAGTTGATATTTTTAATAAAATAATATATAGACATATTTATTATAAACATAAATTTAATTTTTGGGTATTTAGGTATTATACTTCGCTAGTATTTTGATCGATTCTATCACATTTTACGATCTAAATAACTTTTGAATTCACTTTCTAATTGATCTAAAATTAATTTAAATTATAAGTTATTTAATAGTTTTGTGATAATTATTATAAATCTCTTTCATTCTTAATCGATATTTAATATTTATTATTAAAATTATTTAAAGAATTAAATAAGTTATTGAATATTAAAAGAGAATAGTAGTAAAACATTTTATTAAACTTACTTATAAATATAGTTTATCAATACAAAAATGAAAGCTAATCCCCAGTTTATTTAATTAATTCTTTAACTTAAAAATTCCAAAGACACAATAAGAAGAAGAAGACAAATCTCTTTAACTATATTTTATTTGTTTATCATCCTTTAGAATTAATTAATAACTTCATTTATTATGTGCTTTTCTAGAATTAAAATGAAAGTTTTATCATACAACCTAATTTAGAATATTATTGTTAATGAACTTTGTAGAGTCTAGAAGACAGTGTGCAGAGAAATACAGTATTAAAAAATTCATAAAAAAATTTATGGCTTATCCACAATTTTTTTTTAAAAAAATTGACTCTAATACTAACTATAATGCCTAAATACATCGTCTCAAATAATTTTGAGATTCAAATCACACGATCCAAAGTAAAGTTATTTTTTAGCAGCTTTGTTACCACTTCCCTCTGTATGACTGAAAGGTCAGAGGGTGAAAGCTTTTCTCTCTTTAGGAAGGGGTAGCCTAAAAGGAGGACTTTACACTCAGTTGTAACCTTAATTTTCTCGAGCCACTGATAGATTCTTCCTGCAAACGTGGAAGAAGGGTAATTCAGGATTGGCTCAAGTGCCTATTCTCTAGATATACAAAGAGTAAAAACTCCTGCCCCACCTCGATGTCTCCAAACCTCACAAATATCAAACATCTTATTTCTCATTTGCAGTAGCTCTTAGCTATAAATCAATCATGCGTGGTAAAATTTACGTGTAATATTGCAGAAAATAATAATTTTCCCCTTTTTTTTGAAAAAAAATTATTGTCGTCTTAGTGTGTGACTGTGAAATCTGACTGGAGCACACTGGTGCATGTATCAGATTCTTAGCAGCAGCAGCAGAAGCAGAATTGACGCCAGCTCCTCATCCCCACGGGGCCAAAAAGTGAGAATCTCCCATTGGTTCGTACTCACTCAGTACCTTTTATTTTCCCATGTCAAATCTCTCTCTCGGCAATTAACTGTGAAGACTTCTTTTCACCGCCTATAGGTGGGTAAATGGAACTGGGCCTTCACGCTCTGAGATCCTTCCCCGCTGATTTTCCCCTAATACTTCTCTCTTCTCAGTTTTAATATAATAACCTCAGCTTATCACAAAAACAAAAGGACTTGTTTGCTTGCCTATGCTAAAAAAATCTGAAGAAACACAATTCATAAATTTCTCTAAAACGAATGTTATACAAGCTTTTGACACCAATATGGGCAAGCATTTGAACCCATTTTCCCTTATTTTATTATTGCCCTAACTATGAAAGATTTTCCTTGTCCGTCGTTTAACATGAAAGAGGAAGGTGAATCTTTAAACAATATGAGTTTCTTTTTTACACAAGTTCGTATAACAAATGGTTTTGTTCTTATACAAAATCTTCTACAATAAATTGTTACTGCTTTCTGTACCCATGAAATAAAACTTGGGCAAAATATATATATATCAGGGATTTGCAAATCTTTATGAAAACTCAATTCCTTGAGTCAGTTTCTTGATGGTTGGTTTTAGCTTCACCCAAGGGGGATATTTTTCAACTACTGCTGTGGGATACAAAGGAAAAAAGAAAAGGAAAGAAAAGAAAAGTTTTTTTTCAAGGAAAGAAAAGAAAGAAAGAAAATTGAATGCGAAAAGATTATGAAAAGAGAAGTCCCAGTAAGAGAATCATGACACCACCTTCTTTGTCAGATGTGAAGAAACCGAAAAATCATATCTGACGTGACCAAAGATTCGTATGTTGTAATTGATCCATATTATCTCACACAACAAGAAATTAACCCTAACACAAATCTCTCTCTCTCTCTCTCTCTTTTCTTTCGCTAGCTAATTTGTCTTCTACACAAGGATAAAATGGTCATGAGCAAGGAGAAACCTAGCAGATAAAGCATAACCTGGAAATTTTCAGCTCTTATGGCCTAATTAGAACACAACCATTTGAGTTCATGAGGTTTGAAATTAAACCCTAATCTCTAACTTATTTAACTTGGACATTGGTTTTTCAGCATATTTCAAGGGTCAGATACTGAAGATGAAATTACGATGGATGGTTTAAGAAATGGTCGTTTAAGCATGAAACCCTAGTCAGCAATTTGATGGGTAGTCTCTGTTAACATGTTTAGTTTAGGTGACATGCGATGGATTGGAAATTAGCTATAGGGGGAGAGAAAGAGAAAGAGTAAGCTGATAACCCTAGTTACTAACAGATCTGCACATCAATCAAATAATGACCGGCCGAGAGCTGAGAAGAAACTCTTCCCATAAGAAATTGGAAGGGATTAACCATGGAGTTTTCAAGATCCTGAAGAGAGAAAAAAAGGAAGGTACCTGTTATTAGCATACTCGTAGAGACGGCCACGGGTAGAGAAGACTATGAGAGCGATTTCAGCATCACAAAGAACAGATAATTCATAAGCTTTCTTAAGCAAACCATTACGACGCTTGCAGAAGGTGACTTGTCTATTAGTTGTGTTTTCGATTCTTTTGATTTCAATCTTGCCCCTTCCCGTCTTTCTAAGGGAAGGGCCTTGATCGGGTTCTTGATTATGGAACTCCGTGGTTGCAACCTGCGAATCTCAAGTATAATATAGTAATCCCAGTTAGCAAAGAGTAAGTGCTACATGTCTAATTGATCCTGAACTTGGACAACTAAACCAAAACAAGCAAAACATAAATATAGAGTATCTAGGTTACATTTGATTTTGGTTTGTGTTCACTAACCTGGTAAAGAAACAAACAAGGAATGGAAAAGGGAGAAAGTAGTTCTTGAACTCGCTTTTTCTTTAGTTATATTGCTAAAGCTCAGCAACAGTGAAGTTGCAGAAAATGGAAGGAGGGTTGCTTTACCAGCTAGACATATGTGGACATGAAATAGACCCTTCAACAAAAACCCAACTCATCACACGCACACAGACACAAAACAATACTGTTCACAAAGTTTATATATATAAATATTTTACATTCCTTGTATATTAATACGTACGGATTACATAGTATTGGAGAATGAATACCATCCATGTCTTCATGTACATGTGGATAAAGAGAGGTGAGATGATAATAATGCAAAAGGGTCTTGGAAAGTGACTACTGATCAGTGAGAACCCTCCTCATGGTGCAATGCCAAGTTGTATTCAGTGATTTAATGTTTGCTGATATGGAGTGAAGCAGGAAATCCAAAATTAAAGGACTTGCCATTTTTATTGTTTTTCCATTTTGGGTTTTTGGTTTTTGGCCAAAAACTCCATACTGGAGAAGTTTTTGTTTATGATTTCAAGTTTTCACCTCCGCTCTGAGCTGGCTGTTGAGAATTGAGATGGTGACGCAGGTGCAGAGGACCCTATTCCTCCATGTGATTTCCTGTTCACTGTCCATTGTTCACATCATTTGTTCCTTATTTCATAAATTTACGGTGGAAAAAGAGAGGAACTTTCTATATTCTCCATGACTTTGCAATTTGTTTCTTCTCCCCCATTTGAGGGATATAAATATCGGTGGAGTCCTCCATGGCCCAATATGCCATTACCACTTTCTTTGCTTTGCAAATGTGCACCACTCAACTCAACCAAAGCTCTCTTTCTTTTTTGATAAGCATAAATTTCAGTAAGGGAGTAAAAAAATCAGCAGTAGAAAAGCTAACCAATACCAAAGAAAATTCATTTCCTCAACACAACCATCATAAACAAGCTATTTGGGATGGTCTGATGACTTGAGTTAGTTTGAATGTTCACCATGCTATAAGTCTTCCAGATTTATTTATTTTTAATTATATTTTTTCTTATAAAAAAATCCCAGTTTTTTAAAAGCACTATATTTGTAAAAAAAAAGAAAAGGCACTAAATTTTGTAAATCATCTGCAAGAGAATTTACTTCCATACGGACATGACTAAGAGGTATAAGGGAAGGCAATAGAGAGAAAATCATGGGTATGTGTACTGTGCTTCAAAATCTTCAAAGGATCATTTCAAGGTTGTTGGCATTATTAACTGCATTGCTTGAGTCATATTCAATGAATAAATTATAGCTTTTCAAAGGAAAGTTGGCTGTTATGCAAACACCAAATTGACAGAAAGAGGAGAAGCAAGGAGGAAACAGAAGGAGAAGATTGAGAAAGGAGAAAAGAAGGCAATAGAGAGAAGGAGAGAAACAAAGAAGTAAAGAGAGAATGAGAGAATTAGAGGGAACCTAAACTTATTTTAAGTTTGTAACGCTTTAAAATTTTAAATAATTATATATTTAGTTAAAATACTTATAATTATTAATAAATAAGTAATCAACATGTTTTATAATATATAGTGATATTTTGATATTCAGAAAATAAGATTTGTTGTAAACTTGATTGGGAAAGATGACGTTTCTTCTAGCTATCTATCTCTATCACTCAAATTAGTATGTAATAACGTGTGAGAATTCCTTTCCATGCTAAGCGGTTATTTAATTCTCCCGACACGCATATTGATAAGGTTGCGAAGTGACTAAACTCACTTCCTTTACCTTCTATTACATCACCGGACTAAGTTTAGTTTATTATGGATAGACCTGCATACGTAGTCAATCCGGTCCACTTCTAATCAGAAGACTGAATCACACACTTACTTGCGTACGGGTCGATGGACTTTGGATTCTTATCTTACTCTAGGACCAAGTCTCCCCTTTGAGAAGAGAAGCTCGGCAGTCTATTATATAGTTTATTATTGAAATTATTAAAAAATATTAAATAAGGTATAAATGAAATTTCAAAATCAATAAATGCTGACATAGTAATTTATTTGGTAAAACTTTATAAACACTAAAATAAAACTAAAACTCGTTCCCCTAACTTTTTAATAAAACTAAAACTAAAACACCAAAAATTTAATCAATAAAAAATATTTTAATAATAAAAAATAAGTAATTTAAAAAAAATTTCTTTTTTAAAAATAACGGATGATTTTTTACGTTTTAAAATTTTTATTAATATATATATATATATAAATTTATTAGTAAAATTAAAATGAAGTAATAAAAAATAAATTATTTTATTATAAAATATTTTTTATAAAAAATATTTTATAAATAAAAACTATTTTCTACAAATAAATAAAGTGAACACGTAAAATATTTAATTTAAAAATTTTAAATTTTAATAATTTTTCATATCAAAGCGATTCAAATTGTATTATTATATTTTAAAATTTAAACAATGATGTTTTAATAGTAATTATTAAATTATTACTTTCATAATACTAAGTTAATAGTTTAATATTAATTTAAAATTATTATAAAAATAATTAATAATTTAATAATCGTTTAAAAATATTACAAAAATAATTAATAATACCAAAATTGTTGCAAAAAATAGTCAATAATAGTAAGCTAACAGTTGTGTTATATATATTAGGCAAAGATTTGTCACTTTCTCAAATCACATCTTTGTCTCTTCAGATTAGTAATGAGTGTGATTTTTCCTTTTCAAATATATATATTTTTAAAAAATTATAAAGAAATTAATGATATTTTTATCATATTGAAAACACAAATCCAATATAATTATAATTTAGTTATTTAAATTTTACTAATATAACAGTTTAATTTTTTTTAATTTTAATAATTTAATTTCTTTGATTTTAGTTGATTTATTTAGTTAACACTTGATTAACAACAAAAATAATATAAAAAATTATTTTATTAATAAAATAAAATTTTAAAAATTAAATTATTTAATATTAAAAAATAATTTTATTAAATTTTAGAGACTTATCCATAAAATTGTGTAGAACGTGAAAGAAAATACTCAGACAAAAAATCTAAAATCGTTAATAATGCAATGTGAAAATTACCAAAAAGAGAAGAAAAATTTCCCAAAGTAGAAGGAATCTTGACAAACATTAGATGCCTTTAGAATGATTGCAACATTTTGGTGGAAACGCAAATGGATGGGAAGATAAAAGGCAAGAGAAAAATGTCTACACAGCATTTTTTTTTAAGAAAAAAAAATTAAAAATTAAAAAATTTGATTTTATATTTATCTAATTAAATAACATTTAAATTTAATAAATTAAAATTATATTTTTAGTAAATTAATTATAATTAATTTAATATGATATAATTATATTAAAATTAAATTTATAAGTATAAATGTTGTGATTAAAGCGCAAGAAGATGAAATTGGTGGGGGAGTTGAAGGCAATAATCCAATTTGAGATCTGATGGTGATGGGGATGGGCATGAATCTGAACTACGAAGGGGACCACTCTACTGAATGCACAGTTACTTTCTTTGATGTTTCTATTATATAACTTTAATAATTTTTTTATTAAAAAAAAAAAGACTTCAATTTCTTTTTTTTTTTTAAAATTTAAACTTCAATGTTAGTGATGATGGAAAATGGCCACGTTAAATTCTGTACCTAAGACCATAAATGCCACTAACCATTCCATCGTTCAGCTGTCTCTCTCTCTTAAATTTCTCAGCCAAATGCATTATAATTATTATACCTCTGATATGTAAAAATTAAATAATAAATTTTTTAAAAATTTAAAAAGTTAATTAATAAATTATTTAAAATTATAAAAATTAAATAATAAAATAATTAACTATAAAATTAATGGAGAGCTCACCCCTCCATTAATCATGTTTTCAGTTGTTTTTAAGTTCTTGCCTGAAATGGGAGGATTTAGATTTGCTTGGGAGATTGATGGCATAGAGTAGATTTGCTTTTGATGGATTTTTGAAGGCTTTCTGTTGGAAAATGCTCTGACGATGGGAGCTAAGCAGCAGCAAGAGACTTTCCAAATGCTTTATCCTGTTTGCTAGGGTTCTTAGTAATGTGAGTTTTGGGCTTGGGCTTTATGGTTGTTATTGGACCTTTAAAAGTTTTTATTTTCTTGATTTGATTCTAAGTCGATATTGGACTTAGCCCAAATTTAAAAAAAAAATTGGCTAATTATAAAATATTTTAATTATATTAAAAGATAATAAGTTTTAATCTGAAAATAAGTGTATCTAAGTAAATTTGAGAGATTTCATATTCTATTTCTTAGTTTGATCTGCATTTAAAAAAAAGAAAAATTATTTAAAAAATATAAATATAGATTCACATATATATGAGAGAAGCCATTACACCCAGAAGTTACTCTCGATATGCATTGACCTTGCTCTATCTCTTGCGGAAAACCATATTTAACTCGGACTAAACCCTTGCATTAATGAAAAAAAAAAGACCAAAGAACTTTTGTCCAGATAAGACATTTTTTTAATCAACCCTTTGAATCAATAAAAGATGAAGTAAATATTAGAATTTAACCTTGAATGCTTGTATATCAATCACAGTGAGATTCAGCTGCACACTAACTCGAATCATTATACATTTAAAGATGTACGGATACAAATAAACATTTGTTTTAAAAAATGATAACAATTTATAAATGGTATAACACAAGTATCACCAATTAATTTTCAATTTTATAAATAATATTAAAGCGATTTAATAATTTTAAATTTCTATTAAATTCACTGTGTCTACTCCTCCCTCTTTAATTTTTTCTAAAGAGAGAATCTTCTTTCAATTTTTCTTTTTTTCCTCTCGAAAAATTAGTGCTCTCTACTACTGAATTCGCGGCTTCTCTTATCCCTTTCCGAGGAGAAGTCTTCTTTCCTCTCATCCAAATCTATGGGTTTTTCTTCTCCTTTGAGTGGGAAGGGTAGATTTTTCTTTTTTTTTTTTTTTTTTTTTTTTATTTGTGATTATTTTGTTTTTATTTTTCTTATTTTATTTGCATAATAGATTACATGATTTAATTATCTATAGATATTGTGAATTCCTGCTGGAGAAAGGAAAATCAAAAGTAAGACTATTGTTTGGCAGTGGTTATCTCCTAGAGTCGACACCAAATATCTTGCCATTATTGGAGACTCTCAATCAACGACATGCGAGTGGAGTTTTAATCATCTCTCTTCCTCGTGGTTTATTGTTCATTAGTATTTTCTTATTGGCCGCTCGATTTTTTTTTTCTCCTTAGCTTTGGTCCATGCATTTGGAAATATGGCTTCTCTTCTTTTATTTCCTGTCTTGATTCTACAATAACATCTGAAAGCTGCCCTTTCAAAGGAACATTTTGCTCTTTAGTTTAATTTTTAGTCTCCCCTCGATTTCTTCTTCTCTCCTTAGCTTTGGTCCATGCATTTGGAAATATAGCTTCTCTTCTCTATTTCTTGTATTGGTTCTACGATAACATCTAAAAGATGGGCTTTCAAAGGAACATTTTGCTCTTCAATTTGATTTTTAGTCTCCTGGGCATCCATGGTAAGGTTTTCTCTTTTGCGATGAATTCTTTTCCTTTTCTTAATCTTGCATTATGATCGAATTTTTGAGTTTGCATGTGCCTCCTTTGAGGGTTGGGCCTAAAAATAAAATTGATTGGTGCTCGATGTTGACTGCCAAACGTTCCTATTATGGTCCCCATAGGCGGCTGCTGACTAGACTTCATGTCATGTTGCTCCTCCCAATCCTTCTCCTAGGATTAGAGTTTGTGGATGTTGTTTATGGGCTTCAACTTTATGTATTTGGGTCTTGGTAGTCTTTTATTTCTTTGAGCCTTTCTTTTATATGGACTTCAGCATAAAAAATTTTACGAAATATATTTTCTGCCTTTAAAAAAAAAAAAAAAATCCCAAGTCTGGACCCTTTCTTCATATTTTTTTTACAAGGTAAGTTTGTACGCGTTGACCCTTTCTCATCTCATGAATCCCTTTTATATTAGGAAAAAATAGTTACTTTATGGAAAGTGTAGAACTTCCAAATGAGTGAGCCCATTTGAGCCAAACAAATCCTAGATTAAAGGGTATTCATTTACAGGTATAATCATGAAAGCTTAACCTGCTCGTGATGCATCCTTTATAATCAGAAAACTGTAACTCCTGCAAAACACAGATCAATCCAGAAACTGTAGAACCATTACAGCATAGTAATTATGATGCAGTGTCCTTGCAGCATATCTCATAATATAATCACATCAAAATTATCCACCAATTCTCATGAAATATAGAGAATACTGCCGGTATTAACATAAAGCAATTGATAATATCAAGTATAGAGAGATTAACAATGGGTTGAGTAAAGTTGAGTTGCTAATCTGCCAAAAAGCTTGGTGGGTGAATGGTTAATCAGACCGGGAAAGGAATTATATAGACAGAGAATATCCAGATAGACTTATCGGAATATCATATGAAAATGTATCATTTTTCTACTTCACCCATCCAATCTTGTGAACACATCAAAGCTTGCACAGTAGTTGGTCGCAGAGAACTCCATTCACGATCCAGCACCCTCCCCCCATTGTTAAAAGCAAATTCTGGTGTAACTTTAGACATGGGAATTCCCAGAATATTCCGTGCCATCATAGCTAGGATAGGATACCTGGGTGTATGAACTTTCCACCAATTTAATATGTTGAAATCAACACTGCGAGGAAAGAGTGGTTCTTCAAGGTACTTGTCCAAATCTGATTTCGTACCTTGACTCTGGGAAGTTTCATGGAGGAATTTATCAAATCCCATCAGTCTATCTTTACTGTCCCGCTCAGAACTTGGTAAGCATCCAATGCTGCCACTAACTTGGCAAGTCAGACCTTGGTCAAGAGAAGCTAATGGAGAGCCAATCGAATGTTCATTGTACAGTGCCTTTATATACTCAAAAACCTCATCAATTAACTCTGCAGAACCACTACCAAATATCTGTTGATAGTAATACTCGATCAATTTTATCTTGAATCGAGGATCTAACATTGCTGCAACTGCTAAGGCAAAACTGCATTTTTCCCAATATTCATCAAACCTGTTTTTCATCTTTAATGCCATAGAACTAATGCAATCATCTGAATTCTTGCACCATTCAATTAAGTGCAAGTGAATATCACAGATCTCAGAAAAATATATATTTGCAGTTGGATACTTGTTCTTTACAAAAACGTTAGCGACTTCAACAAAGTGCTTCAAATAGCTTGTAATTGTTGTCACCCTCTCCCACTCCAAATCAGTTGGACACATTGAATAGGCAGAGTCTTGTTCTTGAAGAAGAGAAAATGCCCACCTGTACTCCAAGGAAACTTCAAGCATAAAATATGTAGAGTCCCATCGTGATGGATTGTCAAGACATAAGCACTTCTGACTCTCAACTCCACCTTGTGAGGCAATCTCATTGAACTTCATCAGAGTAACATGTGAACTTCTAACATAACGAATGCTTTCCCGAATTTTGTGCGTCACCTCAGAAAACACCTCCAGCAAATCATGAACCATCAACCTGAGAAGACTTGCAGCACAGCGTATATCAAATAACATACCATTACAGAAGAGGAACCTGTTCTGAGACAGCCGGTCTCTGATTCTATGGACAACATTGTCATTGGCAGAATGACTATCAAATGTCATTGAAAACAGCTTACGATCTATATCCCAGTCCATCAGACATGTCATGATAACTTCTGAATGCATGTCTCCTGTATGAGTTGGATCAACCAAGACAAAATTCAATAATTTCTTCTTTAATTGCCAAGTTTCATCAATGTAGTGTGCTGTTAAACACAAATACTCAGCATCATCAGAAGCAGACCATGAATTGGCACTCAGGCTGATCTTGCCAGGTAATTTATCCAGTACTTCATAAACCTTTTGTTTCTCTTGTATATAAATATCCATACAGTCAGCCTCCACAGTGTCAGTTGTTACAAGCTCAAACAATGGTTGTAGGTTCTTAACAAAAACCCTAAATCCAACATGCTCAACCATTTGAACAGGATACCCATGTAAAATAATCATGCGAGCAATATCAAATTGGCTCCGCCTTTGATCCAAGTTACCACTTGCTACGCTACCATCATCATCTTTTAACTGCCCTTGCTCAAATTTATAATTCACAATGACAAGTGGTTCATCCCTTCTTTGCTCCTGATCAACATTTACATTGGCAAGAGCAAGGGTTCCTTCCTTTTTCTTTTCTCTTGCTGAAAGAAACTGAGTAATACCATGGTTAGATCTTCTCTGACACCTAATTAAATGGTTCCTCAAATGAGACGTTCCACTACTACTTGATCCGCTAAGTTTTTTCTTACAATGCCTACAAATAGCAACAAATGTGTCTCCTTTCTTCACCCTGTCAAAGTCATTCCACACCACAGATTTTAATCTGCTGGATTTGACTATGACTGCATCTGATAGATCCATTGCATGAACCAGATAGTTCACTGATATCTGCCCATTATGAGCAAATTTGAGAGAAAAATTAAGAAAAAGCAAAAGTTATTATCAACGAGAAAACGAAAAGCAATATAATAAATCCAAAATACTCATTACAGAATCAACATGGAATTAAATTAGGGTTACGAAGCGCTTAATCGGATCCCAATTAAAAATGAAACGAGTCGCAGAACATCTCCAGATATGAATCACCTACTTGATTTGGTGGTTGTGGGCAATTATCTCTGACAGCAGTAAAGCCATAGTGGCGGAGAAGCCTCGACGGTGGTCTGCGCTTTCCTGTACCGGTCCGACGGAGGATTGAAGATGAAAAAATGAACGATAAGTGAAACTTTCTTGAAATTAACAATAAAAAAGCCAACGGATAAAAGCAGACGAGAGGGGCGACCCGAGAGAGAGAGAGAGAGATAAAGAGAGAGGAAAGAATGAATCTCTAGGGTTAGTAAAAGGAAGAGTAAATTAGTAATTTCTGTAATTTTATAAAAATTAAACTTAAATTAAAATCCTTAAAAAACTTGAAATTAAAAAATAAAATAAATATTTAAAATAATAACGTCTATCATATTTTATATTGGGAATACATTTGGAACCACATTAATAAAATAAAGTTAATAATTAATCGTAAATTTTTTCATATTATATTATAAATATATATTTATTAAAAATAATATATTAATTTAATATAAATTTTAATAAAAAATAAATTATAATTAAATAAGATTAATTATGATTATCGCAATACCTAAATTTCTTTAATCTCATGCCATATTAAATATATCTTGAAATAAGTTATTTAAAATAAAATAAATATTAGTTATGAGAATGTTATGAGAATGTTAAGAAAGTTATTTAAATTAGCTTAATTTTTAAAAATTACAAACAAGATTTTTCTATACTAAAAAAAATAGCTATCATAATTTTTTTTCTATTTAAATAATTCATTTAAAGGAAACATTTTTTTTAAGAAAAAAGTCATTTGAAATAAAATAACTTTTATCTTTTTAAAAGAGAAAATATTTTTTTATTTAAAAATTTTATTATTTTATATATAAATTTATTAATATATTTTATTCTTAAATTAAAATTAAATAATAAAAAATAAGCTACCATATTCGAATATAAATTATTTTATGAAAAATAAACGGATATAAGATCCAAATTATTTTTGCATTTTAAAAATTTTATAATTCCAGTTCAAAAAAAAAAAACAATTTATAGTTAAGGCTCATCGAGACTCAACCCTGGGTTGGGCTTGGGTCCACTCAATCCAACCCAAGCCATCGCAGCTCCGCTGTTGCATCCCTCCCAACGCCTACCTAGCTTCGCTTCTCCCGTTCTGCGTATGTTCTCATCAAAGCACTTCACACTCACAACTCACCATCTATTTCCATGTCCCTGACCTGAAATCCCATCTCGTAACAATCCCTAATTATGAAACTTTCTCGTCCTCGCAAGCCATTATCGAAACCCATCACAATCTTCCGCGTCAAACCCAAATATATTTGCCACTCCAGATCCTCCATAATTCAAGATAATGACGAAAAATGCCAGGACTTGCACTTCATAGCCATCCTCTCAGGCATTTTACGCGGAAAGAAAAGCTGGACAATCGCATTGAACGATCCATTCATTTCAAGCAATTTAAAGCCTCACCATATTGAAAAGCTCCTGATGCAGTCCCTCGATGATTCCAGGTTAGCTTTGAGGTTCTTTAACTTCCTAGGCTTGCACAAGAACTTTAACCACTCAACCATGTCGTTTTGTATTCTAATTCATGCTCTGGTTAATGCTAATTTATACTGGCCTGCTTCTTCACTCTTGCAAACATTGCTCTTTCGTGGGTTGGACCCAAGAGAGGTTTTTGAGGTTCTTTTGGATTCTTTCAAGGAATGTAGATTTACTTCCAGTTTGGCTTTTGACCTGTTGATTCATTGTTATGTGCAGAATAAGAGAGTTTTTGATGGTGTTATGATATTCAGGTTAATGAGGAACTCTAATTTGATGCCTCAAGTTAGGGTTTTGAGTGCCCTGTTAAATGGTTTTTTGAGGATTAGACGATTTGATACAGTTCTAGTCTTCTTTGATGAGATTTTAAGTATGAATATTAAGCCTGATATTTATGTTCATACGGCTGTAATTAGAAGCTTGTGTGAGTTGAAGAATTTTGTAAAGGCAAAAGAAATGATCCAATGGATGGAGTCCAGTGGGTGTGAATTGAGTGTAGTGTTGTATAATGTGTTAATTCATGGGCTTTGCAAGGGCCAGAGAGTTTGGGAGGCTGTTGAGTTTAAGAATGCTTTGGTTCAAAAAGGTCTGGAAGCAGATTTGGTTACTTATTGTACTATCATACTTGGGCTTTGCAAAGTACAAGAGTTTGAATTTGGCGTGCAGATATTGAATGAAATGATTGAGTTGGGATATGTACCAAGTGAGGCAGTTGTTTCAGGTTTGGTTGATGGGCTGAGGAGGAAAGGGCAGATTGGGGATGCTTTTCATTTGGTAAACAAGGTTGGAAGAGTTGGAGTGATGCCTAATTTGTTTGTATACAATGCATTGATCAATTCTTTATGTAAAGATGGAAAATTTGATGAAGCAGAGCTGCTATTTAAGGAAATGGGACAGAAGGGTTTATGTGCAAATGATATCACTTATTCTATTCTTATTGATTCATTTTGTAAAAGGGGCAAACTGGATATTGCAATTCAATTTGTTGATAGAATGACCAAAGAAGGGATAAAAGTTACAGTCTATCCCTACAATTCCCTGATAAATGGTCACTGCAAGTTGGGAAATTTGAGTGCAGCAAATTCTTTTTTTGATGCAATGCTTGACAAAGGTTTGACACCAACTGTGGTAACATACACATCACTGGTAAATGGATACTGCAATAAAGGAGAGTTGCACAAGGCATTTAGGTTTTACAACGAGATGCTCAGTAAGGGCATTGCACCAAATAGCCATACCTTTACTGCTATAATATCTGGCCTTTGTCGAGCAAATAGGATGGTTGAGGCAATTAGATGGTTTGATGAAATGAAAGAACAGAACATCATGCCAAATGAGGTCACTTATAATGTTATGATTGAAGGACATTGCAAACAAGGAAACACAGAAAAAGCCTTTGAGTTACTTGATGAAATGGTAGAGAAGGGCCTTGTTCCAGATACATATACCTATAGGCCTCTAATAAGTGGCTTATGTTCTATTGGAAGAGTATCTGAAGCCAAAGATTTCATTGATGATCTTCACAAAGGGCAGCACAAGTTAAATGAATTCTGCTATGGTGCCCTTCTGCGTGGTTATTGCAAGGAAGGAAGATTCTGGGATGCGTTGAGTGCTTCCCGTGAGATGATGGAGAGAGGAATGGACATGGATCTTGTGTGTTTTGCTATACTTATAGATGGAACTATAAGAGAACATGATATTAGGACATTGTTTGGCCTTTTGAAAGAGATGCATGATCAAGGTTTAAGACCTGATACTGTAATATATACAAACATGATTGACAGGCATATGAAGGCAGGGAATTTAAAGGAAGCATTTGGCCTTTGGGATATAATGCTTGATGAAGGATGCATTCCGAATATTGTGACTTACACTGCTTTGATAAATGGTTTGTGTAAGACAGGATTCATGGATGAGGCTGAGCTTATTTGTAAGGAAATATTGATTGGAAATATCATTCCGAATCAAATCACATTTGGTAGTTTTCTTGACTGTCTTACCAGGGAAGGGAACATGGAGAAAGCTATGCAGCTTCATAATGCATTGCTTAAAGGGTTTCTAGCAAACACTGTTTCACATAATATAATTATACGAGGCTTTTGCAAATTGGGTATGATTCAGGAAGCAATGAGGATTCTGAATGAAATGACAGACAATGGCATTTTCCCAGATCATATTACTTATTCAACAATTATCTATGAGCATTGTAAAAGGGGTGATTTGCAGGAAGCTGTCAAATTGTGGCACACTATGCTAGACAAGGGTCTTAAACCTGATGCAGTAGCTTACAATTTTATGATATATGGTTGCTGCATAGCAGGAGAACTAGGAAAAGCTTTTGAATTGAAGGATGACATGATAAGAAGAGGTATGAAGCTAAATCGGGTCGCATATAATGCTCTCACTCATAGAGCTGACTTGAAGAGTTCAGCTTTATCTGCTGATAGGTAGTTATGCTTGTAAATGGTTGTTCCATAGGTGCTAAATGGGAAACCTTAACAGAGTTCTCATCGCCTTGAGTTGGTTGATATTCTTTTCTGCCACAAGAACGATAGTTCAGGGTGGTGACATTGTCCTGGTTTCTGTCTATGATAGTCTCTATTGGCAGGCACTCAGAAATTCACTGGAAAACATGTTAAATATTAAAAATAGGCATTCGGCACCCTGTTAGACATTTTCACACCTGCAGGAGTTATAGGTCGGAGGTGTGCCATCTACAGCAACCTTATATGTTTTGATGGGTGATGGAAGTTGTTACTGGTCACAAGTGGGGATAATTGTATTTATGTAATCTAATCAACTGGAATTGACTCCTTCATGACTCATTTGCATCTCTAGTTGCTTCAGATCCAAACTCTTGTGCAAAAGGTTAGTTCTCTGGTGAAATCTTTTTGTCTTACTGCTATTATTAATTGTTCTTTTTTAGTATAGGCTCAAATCCCAAAATATCTTGTTTGGTAGGTTGTTGATTCTAAGTTACCTGGCATCTGCCTCTGAATTGCATGATTTTGTCATTACTATCTGAGGACCAACTGAAGTTGTATCCATATTAAAATCTGGTTTTCCTGAAGTTGTTTCGGCTACACATCGTGTCTTCCTGTTTGAAATGAATGTTATTTGTTAGCTGAAGGTGTCAGATGACTGCCTCTCTCCAACAATTTTTTGCTATCTCTTGGAATTTGTGTGCGATTCAGAATGTTGAGCTGGCTGCAATGCAGATGAATATAAGGAATATTTGGACAGAAAGCCAGGTTGGAGATTCATCCAGTCATTGGTTGAAAAATACTAGATTGCATTACACAACATGCTGACTAGAATAGTAAAGGGAAGTTGTATAAAGTCAAGTAAGTTGATGGAAGGTAAGGTATGAAAACCTCTCAAACCAACAATTTGGTGGGTTTAAAAAGTGAGGTTTTTGGAGCTTTTGACCTTACCTCTAAAACCTTCCTCCCAAATAAGAGCATTACTTGAGAGACCTCCTACTTTACATCTAAAGCCTTCCTCCCTAACATAGTGTTAGTAGTGTTGCTAAACTTACCTCGTACTGCTACTTATTTGTGGAATTTATTTCAAAAAGAACTGATGATGACTAATTTATTTGTTTCTCTGTCCTGTTTACCCTGATTTTGGTTGTGATTCTTGAAATTGCTGGACTTCATGGTGTTTCTGCTTGATCTTAAGTTCGTGTGTATGGTTAAAATAATTGCTCCTTAAGTTTTTTTTTTCCTAGTCGAAGCATGTTCCTTAAGTTTGAAGCGTTATCATGTGTTTTTACAGGATGACAAATGATGTAGTGCAGACGTGCTCATTGAGAGGCTCAGACTTGGGCTTTGAAGTCCCAAAGGAATATCGTCAGTGTCTGGTCTCTTTCATATGCTTCTTTGCTAGGTTTTTATCTGAACTTTGTGATTCCACAGATACAGATAAGTGCATGTTGGCATTCCTGAGGAAGCAATGAAGCATTTAGCCAGGAAATTGAAATATTTATGCCTTTGTTTGGTAAAAGAAAAAAAAAGAATAATAAAAATGGAAAACTTTGTTTGCAGAGAGGCAGACAAGTCTGAATTGTGCGAGTGTTGGAAGTTTCTTGGATTGCCTACTGGTATGGCTCTGAATCCATGTCTCCGGATAGGAAGAATTTGGCTTCATACCGTTATGTACTTGTAAGGATGCCTCCACATATTTACAAATGCATGATCCCATATCACTTATTCGTATTGCTAGTGATGTCATCGGAAACTTTATTATTAATGATGTCCATTCAAGTAGCTTTGTAATAATCATAATTTATCCTTTCATTTTAGTCAAGTTGTAGTTTTGACTTATTTTTACACGTTTGAAGGCAAATCAGATTGGCTAAACATTCTCTGTTCACCTGTCTAGCATTTTGCAGGGATTGAGATAGCACAAACTCTTGTGAGGAGATTTTCTTCCAGCAATGGCATCAAACAGAAAAGATCCAACATTTACTCAACAACATCATGTAACGTTACTAAACTTCCCAGAAACTAATCAACCAGCTAGACTGACGAAATGGATCTTGATCTGTCAGCAACCGAGCTACAGGTCAAACAAACACTGCCGAACTAGCAAAAGATGACGGGGCAGGTCAAACTCTGCTGCCTAGCAACTCTCGAGTCCAATATTGGCAGATCAATCTAGATACAGAAGCTGGTCCATGAAATTTCATTTGTTAAATGAGAAATGAAGATATCACGATAGATTAATGGAACTCGCTATTATGAGTTATTTAATATATATATTTTTGGATAATTACTATTGTGTCTCTTTAGATTATCCTAACTAATTAAAATATCATGTAGTTTTAAAATTACATTAGAATACCTTTATATTTTTATTTTGTCAATGAAAAAGAACACCGGCTAATTTTTATCCATTCACCGTAAGTTTATTAGTCAAAGTTCAATAGTGCTCCTATAATTTGTTTTAACTAATTGAAATGCCCTTAGTTTAATTACATTCAAATATATTTATATTTATATTTTATTTTATTAATTAAAAAAGACACTAATCACTTATGCGATCGCTCAAAATAAATCATAAGTTGTTAGCATGAGAAAAATCATAAGTCGTTAGCATGAGAAAGGGTTACATGGTAAAATAAATCATAATAAATTATAAGTTGTTAGCATGAGAAATGGTCACGTGGCAAAAGTCATATATAACTCCATTCATGAAAAGAAAGACTCAGACATTGTTGTACCTGTTTTTTCATTAAAATTTATCTCCTGAATAGGTCCAAGTCTTCATATAAAATTACTGTTAGCAGATACAATTCAGCAGATTTTCATTACGCTTATAATTGCAAGATTCTCGACCGATTAGTCGGTAAGATTTCTTATCGAGGCGAGATTTCTTATCTATTAGTCGGCGAGATTTCTTATCGATTAGTCGGCGAGATTTCTTATCAATTAGCCAGTCACATCATTGCCAGATTTTCAGAAAATGCTATAATTATTCCATCTTTTTACGGTATAAAAACTAACGATTACAAAGATAAATGTATGCAATTCTTACACAACTATTTTTGAATTCTAAGTAATTTTTTATACTCGTCCTATTTTATAGTTTACTGACTTGAGTGTCGAAATAGCTGCCATAAGCGCCAACCACCTCACTTTCTCTTTCTTGCAAGATTGACCAATCACAGCACAACTCTATTTCGGCCACATCATTTGGTTCCGTTGCCAGGAACTCCATTGAATTCTCACTGATATTTGAATTAAAATCGGTCTCTTATCCCATTTCTTCTTAAAAAGAAAGCTCTCTTTTCTTTATCGAAATGGCTGACAATTCACGAACTGCTGCTAAGATTGCTACCAATGAGGACACTATCATTTCTTTCGCTCCTGGCAGTGAACAAAATACACTCCCTATGGTCAACGAAACAGATCTCAACAATCTGAGCAATGAACAAATGCATACATCAAAAAGTTACAGGTTACTCTCGAGCAATACAAAGCTCGAGGAGAGGGTATTTCATGGCTCCTAGAGGAAGGGAGGAAGCCTCCATTGATACCACAAGGATATAGGTGATCCAGACGCGATCCAAAGGGAAGGCCGAGTTCGAGGAAGAGGAGTCATCAAACGATCCTTCGAAGGACGTCGACTGGAAGCTGGTACGAGCTGTTCAAGGGTACTAGAAGGAGCAGGAGGAGGACTATGGTCTGAACGATGCCTCGCCCCTATCAGAAGAAATCTTAGTAGAAACTTTTTCAACTAAGTTCAAGCTACCAAGTTTGGACAAATATAAAGGAACAGCAGACTCCAGAAGCCACCTGGCGATCTTTAGGATAACCATACAGCTCCAAGATGCCAATGACTTCGTGTTGTGCCGAGTGTTTCCGTCAATACCCGCAGGTTTGGCTCATAAATGGTACCAATATCTGAGCAGGTTTAATTCATAACTTTATACAATTCGCTAGTTATTTAAATCCAGGTTTATTGCTTGTTCACCTCCTAAAAAGCTCTCTTATGACTTGTGAAAGACCCACCAAGGAGAGTGTGAGTCTTCAAGGAGGTTTATCTCACGGTTTAATCCATAAGTAATACAAGTGAAGGAATTAAATCATAAGCTAGCATGTGAAGCATTAAAGAAAGAAACACGTGATGTCAAGCTCATGGATTTCCTAATAAAAAACCTAGCTGCTACGTACTAACAGCTAATGGACAGAGCCCAGATATACATTAGGTTGAATGACGAAGTCTAAGCGTTAAGAGAGAGCAAAAGGATGAGTCAAAAGCAATATCAAAAGCCGGAGAAGTAAGGATATGAGGGAGACCATAGAAGTTACCTAGTCCCTCGAAAAAAGAATTGTACTCCATTGAATGATTCACGAACACATATTCTAATATAGATTAGGGAAAATAACAATAAGATCAAGTGGCCTCCGAAGCTCAACCCTAAGAAAGCCAAAAGGCGAGACATGACTAGGTACTGCCATTTTCACGAAGACCACACGAGTACCAGCAACTGAAAGATGAGATCGAGAGGTTAACAAGGGATGTCACACTTCAAAAGTTTGCCAAAAAAAACATAGCGAAGAGAGAAGGCCCAAACACAAGGTAACCACTCCTAAAACTATCCCTAACCGCAAACCTGTAGGGGTTGTACATATAATTGCAAGAGGACCCAATAATGAAACAAACGAGTCACATAAGATGTCCTGAATATTTAATAGTAAAGTCAGGTCACATTACTTTAATATAGGAGACTCAATCCTTAAAAAAATAGATGTAATAGGAGGTAATGTCGGGTTTGGTAAGAGGGTCAAAAACTAGAAAAGACCATTCAAAGTCTCGAATGTTATTTGTCCAGGGCCTTATAAGCCGGCCAAGTTAGATGACCAAGTCATTCCCTAGTAGAATATTTATAATATAAGAAAAATTTTATCAATAACAAGTTAACGATGCATTTTTTTATGTGTTATGTTATTCAGTGACAATGAACAATGGGGTCACCTTCCTCAAAAAGATTAAAGAGACAAGAAAAGACCACAAGGCGGGTTTCGCCAGACCACAATCTGGGTGTTAGTCCCACTAAACAAGGCAATAAGACGGGTTCCACCAAGCCACAATCCGGGTGTTAGTCCCACTAAACGAGGTCGTAAGGCGGATTCTGCCAGGCCACAATTCGAGTGTTAGTTCCACTAAACAAGGCCACAAGGCGGGTTCCACCAAACCATAATCTGGGTGTTAGTCCCATTAAACAAGGACATAAGGTGAGTTTCGCTAAGCCACAAGGCGAGTTCCTTCAGGCCACAATCTGGGTGTTGTTCCCACTAAACAAGGCCACAAGGTGGATTTCACCAAACTAAAATCTAGGTGTTAGTCCACCTAAATAAGGCTATAAGGCGGGTCCCGTCATACCACAATTCAGGTGTTAGTCCCACTAAATAAGACATTTTAAGCCAATCCACAAGGCGTGTTATGTCATGCCACAATTTGGGTATTAGTCCTGTTAAACAAGGCATGCGATGCCCGAGTCACAAGGCGAGCATCCGCCAGACCTCCGACTGGATGTTAGTCCCATATAAAAATTTTCTAAGGCATTTGGTGTCCAAGCTACAAGGCGGATATTCGCCAGACCACAAGACCAGGTGTTAATCCCATGTGATAGAAATTTCTCTAAGGCATCTCACGCCCTAGGCACAAGGTGGGTATCCTCCAAGCCACATGTCGAGTGTTGATCTCGTTTTTTAAAATTTCCAAGTTATTTATTTTATGGCCACTATGCAGGCCAGTAACTGGATGTTATGGACGAGTGTTGACCCTTAACAATCTTTTAAAGAAATTATTCAAGTCTTATTTGGCAATAAATGGAAGAGAGTTACAGACGAGTACCGATCATAAAAGTACTTAATAAAAACAAGATATAAGGGAAGATATTTTTCACTAAAATCTCAGAGAATTACATAGAATGAGGGATGACTTCAGGTTCCTCTTTCTGAGTCTCTATTACATTAATATTTCCTACATCTATTATATTTTTTGCAGAGACTCTATCAATATCATCAATCCTTTCCTCCTCTTGCTCGTCCTCGCCCTCCTCCTCTGGAAAGATGTCATCTACCCAAACAAAGTCCTCACAAGGAAACTGTTTCACCAGCTAATTCCTGACCGATTCTTAGCCCTCGACGAATATCTCTCCTCCTCGAGCCACCATCTCTTGAAGCTCGGCCTCTAACTCAATAATTTTGTTAGAGGCGGCATGGTTCTCCTCAATCTGAGACTGTAGCTCTTGGACTTGGCGCTAAAGCATGGCCACTTGATCCTCAATACTCTTAGCACGATTCTTAAGGGCAAGTTTAGAAGTGTTGGCCTCGCCCAGGTTTGTCTGGAGCTAGTATACCGACTCCAATGTCTCTTTCATGGTACCCTCTACTTCATTAACTCGAGTCTTCAGTCTCGAGCATTCCTCTGCCAGGAGTCTTCTGTCCATCTCTTGAACTCCGTAATTCTTGCCTCAGAGCCTTGTTACACTCTTTGGCCATGTACGCACAGATGATATTCTCCATGACAGAGTGCATGACATTGTCAAAGAGCTCGTTCGTCTCGACGTTGTGCAGGTGATGACGGTCCCCGGGTCTCAAAGCATTCTTGGCTATTAGGACTGACATATTGGGTTCCTTAAGAAGAGAGGTCGTCTGGGTCAGCACCAGTGCTAAGTGTTGGATGCTACGAGGCCATGAGGACTCGATACCTCCATTTTCTGGAAGGGGCTCAGTAGAAACTGGGACTGCTATAGAGGCACCCCTTGTAAAAGGATCGAGAATGGGACTGCCGCGGAGGCACACCTTGTAGAAGACTTGGGCTGAGTAGGAGTTGTCTCTTCTATTGTAGGAAGGGGGGAGGAAGCATGATGATTTTCTTAGTGTGATGGGCACGCTTGGGTGGAGGCACGAATGTTCCTGCTCCAGCCTTGCCCTTATGGGCAGCACGTGTTGCCTCAACAAATTTGTTTTTCGATCCGGCCATATCTGCATAAAATAAAAAGTGAGCAAGTAAGCCAGTTTGAAATATAAAAAGGACTGGAAAGATAAATACCCAGCTCGATAGCAAGAGAGGTGCTTTCGCCGAGGCATGAAAGGCTAGACGGGTGAGGACCCTTAGCCTGACTTGCTTGAAGAAGGCTCTGTCAAGATAAGATGGCGTTCCTCACTGCCTGAGTAATGTTTATTTTCTAGGATGTGGCCATCATCTGGAGAGAGTCTAAAGCCGCTTCCTCATCCCTCCGTGGTTGGGCCCCATACTTTCTTAGCTTCACCCACGTATTTCAGCTCATTCGAAGGCGTCCAAAATCGTCGGACATCCGATCACAGAGGGTAAAAAAAGTGTTCTTTCATTACTTTAGTGAAGAAGGTACCCAGTTAAACAGTGTTTGACATTTCCTCCTACTGAAAAACCATAATTCTTTATTTCTTTGAGTACCCA
This sequence comes from Manihot esculenta, assembly GCF_001659605.2. Lineage (NCBI taxonomy): Eukaryota > Viridiplantae > Streptophyta > Magnoliopsida > Malpighiales > Euphorbiaceae > Manihot > Manihot esculenta. Next base: position 32,260,568 of record NC_035161.2, read on the forward strand.
ATTGATACAGCTGAGAGAAGAGGGCCACACTCAGCTCAATGTTGTTATTAAAACAAACAAATCAGAAGGTCACCAAGATTCTCCAGTTGTTGGGATGAAACTGGGCAATTGAAAGTTTATGAAATCGCAGGACCTTAGCGAAAAATAGGTCCATGGGAATTAAAGACCCGCCTTTATTTGCTCTTTATAGACTATGATGGTATCATCCATAGAGATCTGGTCATCTGCGCAAATGTTTGAGGATAGAGCAAAGATGCATAAAGTTTCTCGAGAAATTTAGTATTTATTATGAAGGTGATCTACATCTTGCTCTATTAGTATGAAAGGGATTTCACTGATCAAACTACCTTCATTTTCATAAGTCGCCCTTAGTGGAATGATAGGAGCTGGGGCGCGAATGGGACCGTCGGAGAAGGAGCTTGAGGTGGAACTTTCACTGGGGGTAAGAGAAGAAGAGAAAGTGTTACTATCTATAATATATATAAAAGTATGAACGAGGGGCGAACTTTTGAATGGACTAAAATACCCTTAAATTATTTATAATTAATTAATTAATATCTATATAATATTATAAATAATTCAATTTATAGTATATGTAATATTATAAATAATTTATTATGTTGAATTAAGGAAATCCTACTCCATATAAAATTTAAATTCATAATTTGATGGAAATCTATAATATTGAATTGAAAACATCCTATACCATAATAGTGTAAATAATTTATTCTATATTGAATTAAGAAATCCTATTTCATATAGAATTTGGATCCATAATCTATACTGAAATACTATTTCATTACTTTTGCTATTATTTTAATACAAATATAGCATTAAATTAAGATTCAAACATCATTATTCACGATTTGAAGAAAGTAACTTTATTTTTTTTATCGGCTAATTAATTTGAGTCCTAAATAAAATTGTAATTCCTATTTGTAAATATTCCTATACTTAGATTTTTATTTTATTATTAAATTGAGTTAAATTAATTTTAATTTTATTTTCAATTAATACTAATTATTACTTAGGAAGTAATATCATAAATAAACTCTGATCTTATTATTTAGGAAGTAATATCATAAATAAACTCTGATTAGTTTAAAACTATTTAAATTGAATTTTAATAATGAATCCTAATTTAAATTGGATTCAACTAATATATTTATATTAAGAGGTTATTTTCATTACAATTTCACCATTATTCTAAAACAAATATAATATTAAAATTAAGATTCAACGTTCATCATCAATTCAGATTAATCTACAATCTAAAGATAATTTTACAATCTGAAGAAGGTAATTCTCTACAATTTATTTTTTCTGCAGTTATAATTTCTATTTGAAAATATTTTTATGTAAATTTTTATTATATTATTAAATTGAGTGAATGCTATTTTATTTTAATTTATTACTAACAATATATCATTTTAGTATGCAATAAAAGTCTAATGATAAGAAAGTTAAATAATATTATTATTGATATTCATTAATTAATTTAAATTAAAAATATTATTTAACACTTAAAATATTACAATTAAAATAAAAATAAATATATAAACACATAAATGAACAATGCAACGCACGTGCGAAAAAAAATTAGTTCATTTTAAAAGGAAAAAGCAAACAGGAAAAAGCAAACAAGAATTATCATGAAAAATAAGGAAGTATTAACAAAAAAGAGAAGTGATTGAGCCTTTGCTAAAGCACAGATGACAGTTGTGAGCAAAAGAGATATTTAGAGAAGAATAAGGGTTCTTACATTGCAGTTTCGAAGATAGGATTTAAATGCAGCTTGAGAAACAAGACCGTCATTATTGATGGACAGGAGCAAGCGAAACAATGTGAACAGGGAAAGGTCAATCTAAATTAGCCACACGCCCCAGATTGCAAAGACAATTCACCTTCAAATTTGAAGAATTGAAGACCAGTTGGAGGACCTCTGATGTTACGCAACGATCATCCAAAGTAAGTAATGAGCTGTCACTATGAGAAAGGGTCACGTGGTAAGAGTTTGATAAATTGATACGCGGTCTCACTCATGAAAAGAAAAGTTCGGACACTCTGTTCTTCATTAAGACTTGCACTCTCTTGGATAGGCCGAATCTTTACATAAAGTTACTATTAACAGGTACAATCCAGCAAATTCCCATTACGCCTATAATCACGGAATCCCCGATCGATTCAACAGCGATATCCCTTATCAATTAGTTGGTCACATCATTGTCGGATTTAAAAAAAAAATACTATAATTAATTCAATCTTCTTACAATATAAAAACTAATGATCATAGAAACAAAAGTACACAATTTTTACAAAATTCTTACACAATTACTCTTGATTTCTAAACAATTTCTTATACTCGTCCTATTCTTTAATTTACTGATTTGAGCATCGAAGTGGCTGCCATAGACGCCAACTACCTCACTTTTTTTTTCTTGTAAAATTGACCAATCACAACATAGACTTATTTTGGCCAAATCAGTTAGTTTCTATCTATTTTTATCATTAGTCTATCCATCATAATTGAAGAATTTTCTTATATGTATAAATTAACCTCTTACTAAATAAAATTCACCACTCACCAATCTAGACAGTTTGCAATTGTCCACTATGTCAACACTCTAAAATATAGAGATAGATGTGAGAGAATAGGAGGAATGAGAGTACGGAGACATATCAAATTGTGGTCATCAGTTTTGTCAGTTAGCTTCCGATTGTCCACCATATCAACAATTTAAAATATGGAGTCAAGAGAATAAGAAGAATGAGAATATGGAGACAAATCAAAATGAGGTGATTGGCTAGTGTTATTTGATGAGGAGGGTAATTTGGGTGTAAAATATTTTTTTTCAACTTTGAGTAATAAATTAAGATAAAAATAATTAAAAATTAATAGTGTTAGTTTTAATTAATACAATAAAAATATAAAGACATTTTAATATAATTATAATATATTAAATAATAAATTTTTAAGTTTTCATAATGATAATATTTGAAATTATTTATACTCGTTTTAATGATAATAATTTTATTGAAAATATTAAAAAATAAAATTTAAAAAAATCTCATAGAGAAATATTCAATGGAAGAGGATTTTCAAATTAGAAAAATATTTAACGATCTAATTTTAAAAGTAATTGTTAATTAAGTCTAAAATAATTGGATTTGAATAAAATTGTAAAACAATTCAATTTTATAACTCTATTGGATCGAAAAAGTAATACTCCATCCGTCCTATAATTTTTACACACTTTATTTTTTATATATATTAAAAATTTATTTATTTTATTAATTTTTTAATTATACTCATATTAAATATATTAAATTTTATTAAATATTAAAAAATATTTTAATTTTAAAAAAAAAAAATAAAATAAAGTAAGGATATATAATTAATTCATATATTATTATAACTTAAAAATAAAAGTGAATAAATAATTTTGAGGTAATTTTAAAAATTACAATTAATTTATACATAGAAATTAGAAAACTATTTTTAATGTGTTATTCCACATCTAATTAAAAAATACTATAAGAAGATAAACTTATTTAAATTAATATAATTGAGAAAAATTTAGATAAAAAATAAATGAATAATCTTAATAATTAATCATTTTAAAAGGTGAAATAGAATTGAAAATAAAATTTTAATTAAAAAAAATTAAATTGAAGAAATAAAAGTATAAGAGGTTAATTAAATCGGTTACAGCTGAGTATCAACCGTTTACTTTTATTTATTTATTTTTATTTTAAAAAAAGTTTAAAATCTAATGATGGAAAATTTGTTTCCCGTAATTTTGAATTATACAATGAAATACTATTAATTTTTTTTTAAATGTAATAAAAAATTCATTTAATAATTTTAAATATAAAAAATTTATTTCTATTTTATTTTATTATTTTTTAAAAAATAAAAGTATATATAATTTCATAAGAATTTATTTGGATTTTTTTTATATGAAATGGATAATGTGGAATGGAATATAAAATAATTATTTCCTGAAGCATAGTTTAAATCGGGTTGAATTACCCGTTTCAAGCTAATTTAACTTCCGGTTCAATTATGATAAAAAGAAAAAAAACTCCCGGTTCAATCAAAGAGAAGAGCCGGACGCGCGATTCATTTGGAATTGGCGGACTAGTTAACAGACTCGGACGCAGATTTAACCGGTCCGAGCCAGTCCTAAACTAGCCCCTGGCCGCATTTATACGGTACCGTTTGGCTTGTCTGACTATTTGAAGAAGCCCTACTCAAAAGTCTCCTGCCCGGTCGACCAGACTGAATTAACTGACTTCTACTGTTCTCAATCTCTCTTCATCTCCAACTGAGCTCTCTTGTTCAACAAGCAATAGCCCTAGCCGCAATCGAGACTCAATTCCCGCCAGCCCATGGACCAGTAAATTATCTGATTGTTGCATGTCTGATTCGTCCATTTGTCAGGTACCCGAAATGCCATTTTCACATAATTTATTGGAAATAAAGTCTCAATCGCAGCTAAGTGTTTTTTTTTTTTCAAATTTTATTTTAAATTTCTAACTCAAGACTATATGCAATTATTGTATTCCACAGACGTAGAATCTTTATGGAATCCACTGTTTGTTAATATTCAAACATTGTCGGTTTGAACTATAACGGATATGTCCGATATGGAATTTCAAGATTCATCTGTTTCACGAGCTGAAGAAATCAAAGTTCTTGCTAATGAAGCTTTTAAAGGTTTGCTGTTTTGGTTTGAAGTTTTAATCTTGCAAGCTATTTCTATGTTGGTCTGTCAGTAGAAACACTTTCTGTATTTTTTTTTTGGTGCTGTTTGTTTGAGTTGTGTTATAATTCTTGTGAATTTTTTGCTTCCCAGCCCATAAGTATGGTCAGGCTATTGATCTATATACGCAAGCGATTGAATTAAATGGTCAGAATGCTGTTTACTGGGCTAATCGTGCAATTGCCCATACTAAATTGGAGGAGTATGGCAGTGCAATACAGGATGCTTCGAAGGCTATTGAAATTGATCCTAAATATTCAAAGGCATGCATAGCTTGCAGAGATTTTTCTGATTGTGCTTGTGCATTACTGTGCTTTTTTGTTGATTGTTCTATGAATTGCAGGGTTATTACAGGCGAGGTGCTGCTTTTCTTGCTATGGGAAAATTCAAAGAAGCACTAAAGGACTTCCAACAGGTGATACCCATTTTGCTTGCTTATTTGGTGATTATAATTGAATTTTAAAGTTTAGTGCACCTCCCTCTTCAAATTGTACTCCAGTTTCTATGTAGTTAGAATTTTAGGTAGACAAATGCTAGCTTTTTATGAAATTAATGGGGTTTTTTAATGTGGCATTAACAGATCTTCAGACTACAGACGTTTTTGCTTTGACCTTTAATTGTAATAAAAGCTATACAAAAGCTGGCTTAAGTGTCTTGGTCATTGGTTCCCTAAGGTGCCCTGCACAACCACAAATTCAATTGTATATTTTCATCTCATCCAAAAATGGCGCAGTTCAAATTGAATGTTTTGTTTTTTAATAAATGGACTGTGGGTCAAACACCTTTTTATTGTCACGAAATGTCTTGAATAGTGATGTGGATTTCTCAATAACTTGTAGGACAAATGACCAACAAAATTAATTGATGCTATTAAAGAATCACTAAAATTATAATCTTATTAGGATCTTGAACTTTTCTCAATATGATTTTCTTAATTTCTTTGTACAGTCCATGTGCTTATTTTCATTATTTAGCTTATTATTCAGGGTAGCATATCCCTTGTCTTAGGCAGATGTGAAGGGTTTGGTATATTTCAGTAAAAGAACAGTACACTGTGGTGTGCCAGTGCATGATGCTTATAATGTGCATATTTTAGGTCAAGAAAATCAGCCCAAATGATCCTGATGCTACCAAGAAATTAAAGGAATGTGAGAAGGCTGTAATGAAGCTTAAGTTTGAAGAAGCAATTGCTGCACCTGAGTCTGAAAGGCACTCAGTAGCTGATTCTATCGATTTTCACAATATAGGTGCTGATTTTATGAGCTGACTTCTACTTCTATGTCTTTTAGTGTTTCTTCTGCTTTATTTTACATTTTTTTTCCCTTTTCCTCTCTCTATGAATTAACTTTCGTTCACTGTCATTGAACTTGTCATTAAGGCACGCAATTGTCATTTTTTCTCTTATGAATAACTTACTTTAGTTTGTGAAACTGTAAAATCACTTGGACCTATTTCTTGTTAGATTCTTGCCGAAATTGTTTCCTTGCATCCATGTTGGAACTCCTTAATATATTTCCTAGTCTAAATAATATAATTGCGCAAGCAAACTTTTATTTTATTTTTTGCTTTTTTAATCTTGATATGCTTGTGTTTTATGTTGATTCTCTTGCTCCTTTGTTGTCACTTGACTTATAAGATGTAAACTTGATTTACATTCGCTATTCTTAGTGTGTTGCATGCTATCAAGGAGTTGTTGGTGAATGTATCTTCTTAGTTGCCTCAAGAAGGCTTATTGTGTTTGTTTCATGTATTTATTGCATAGTGATAATGACATGATAAATTTAGTTTTATAATTATGGCTGTAATCATTATTTGTTAATCATATAAAGAATTAAAGATTAATTAGAAATCTTCATAATATTTTAGGTAGCGATGATAATGAAGTTAGATATTCATTTTTGGGTATTCTTTTGTTTCGCTTATGAAATTTACTTTGAAGAAAACAGTTTTGCTTGCATTAGGATTTTTAATTGAACATTGTAATGTTTCTTTCTCCAGCTTTCACTTTCTTCTCCCTTTTTGCCTGATTTATTCTTCCTCCTCTTCTCTTTATCTTCTCTGCGTTCCTGATCGCATTTTATTTCCTGTCGTGATGTCTAATTTGTTTTCTCTCCATTGTTGGTTCTGCATTACATTTTTAAGGCCATTTGGCATTTGCTTCATTTATTTGATTAGGTTAAGTGTTTACTGAAGATCAAGAGCTATTAGCTGGAGTGTTATAGTGATATAACTTGGCTCTAATTGGAGCATTTTCTACCCAATTTATTTTATTTGGTTCCAAAAACTCTAGATGCAGAGCTGCCAATTTATTGCTCAATCCCCTATACTCAAACAACATAAGGTGGTATGTGTTGTGTTAGTTGTTTGGTCAAGGAGCAAACCCTCTTCAGTTTTGCACTTTTCAAGCCAACCTTCGAATCTGGTTCATTTCATAGAATAAATAGTAAATAAATCTCTTAATAGGGTAGGAAAAATAACTCTCCTATTATGAGGAAATGAAAAAAAAATCATATCATATCCTCCCTTGGAAATGAGAGAGGGAGAGAAAACTAAGAGATTTTCTGTGGCTATTTTTTTTTTGAAAACTTAATTAGAGGCTTGAATAGGAAGTTAACTTTCCCACTTCCCAATTATCCTTAAAAGCTTGAGTACCCATATTTTCCGTTAAATGGAGATGGAAAGCGTAAAAACTTCCCTTTGCAATCTACTCACTCAAAAACTATTTAGCATACCAGCTTCAGTGGTTCTCACCAACATTGTGCATAAGGACTTATTTTAGAACGATGAGTAAAAGGAGAAAAAGGATCTCCTTTCCATGAGCCGATAGTAGCTGAAAGAGTCTTGTTGCCATTTATGATGGCAGTGTATCTTGCTGAAAAATTATACACTTCCTCATTCATTTTTCCATTTAACTGTAGTTCATCCTTCAAAATATATATCATAAGTGGGCTTGATGTCTAATTCTCAAATTGGAAACCCTTCTTTGGAATGAGAAAAATTGAGAATTTTTATTCCCTTCACAAAGCATGGTGACTTGTTCCCACCAAACACTTCCATATCCTTTGGTAGACTCTTTAAGAGCTCTATGCAAAGAATGGCTTGCAGCATCAATCCCCATATCACCCAACTTGAATGAGGCAGCCACTAGAACCAACTATTTTATAAGCAATACCCTTGAGGCTAATGAGCTTATAGTCTCATGTCTCTCGCCAGACCTGCTTAGGGATATCAAAATATCATTCAAACCAGAAACAAAATTTTCATTCTCAAAAAGTTCTCTGTTTAATGTCAAAACATCTTCATGGCGACCTCTATAATTTTTATTTTTGAACATGATCATCATCGTACCATCAAGTCATAGGACTTCAATCTTTTTGAAATGCTGTATTTTACCCTTTTATATTTGTCTTCAGTTGAAAAGGAAGTTGTGGGTAATTACAATGGTTTTTCAGTTTATTCTGATTTTGGTGAATGAGATTCTTTTGTAGACCAATTTCTCTGAAGGTTTTAAGTTTTAAACTCCTCTTTGGTCTCCTAACTCTGAGGCACTACACGGGTTTCACTTTGAGCATGGTGATTCTTCTCAAAGTGCCTCATAAGTTCAAATGCTTCAATTACAACTAGAATGCTCCATCTACTTAATAGGTGAGGTCATTGTTGATTGTTGATCATGTCAGGCTTATTTTTCAACTTTGCTTGGTTAGGATTTTGGAGCAGATCCAAGATAGTATTTTTGCCTAGTTTACTACTAAGCTTTAACGTTTTAAAATCATGTTTTTATTTCTTACTGTGTTTATTTTCTCCTACTCAGAATTATACTCATGGTAAGTATTAATTATATATTTTCTATATTATCGTCATAGGGACTGGCCCCAGTTCATCATCCATGCCCACCCAAGTGGCCATGGCACCAGTAGCAGCAGCAGTTTTGGCGGCAGCTGTAATTTTGGTGGGAAGGGAAACAGCTGCGATTGTTTTGGCAGTATTGATGGTGATACTGGTGGTCATAGGGGCATGTTGGTGGGGTGGCTGGAGGGGTAGAGGTGTTTTTAGCAAGAGACAGATACTTGACCTAGGTTTGAGCTGAGGGTTTATGGTCATGATCCATTCCATAATCTAAGTGTTGATATAACATGCTTTTCTATTTGATACTGACATTTTACCTTTTTTTAGTATTCCCTTGAAGCTTGTTCTTGCACTTCTTCAATTCATTTAATTGTCAAACAACAGAGGTAAATGAAAACAAATAGTTTATAATGGATAAGAAAGGTGGATGTAAATTGGTTATTCTTGAAAATTTCTGAGATCTGAATGTTCTGCCCCATCAGTATGTGTCTTGTTAGAGACTGTGGAGAGGGATGCACTTATATACAGCCATTATAGACCTATGCCTTCTTATGTAGGGATGAGTTCTTTGGTGACTGCATTCTTTCTCTCCTCTCTTCCCCTTGTACTAATTGTTTATTTGCTATGGTTTATTTTTTTTTTGGGGTAATAGAAGAAAATTTACTTCTGTACATTAGTAAAATTTTTCTGTTGCCATGCTAGAGGTGGAGCCACAGTATTCGGGTGCAAGGATAGAGGGAGATACTGTTACTTTGGATTTCGTCAAGAAAATGATGGATGATTTCAAAAATCAAAATTGCTTGCACAAACGGTATGCATTCCAGATAGTATTGCAAACAAGAGAAATGTTACGAGCCCTGCCTTCTTTGGTTGATATAAATATTCCTGATGGGAAGCATTTCACTGTTTGTGGAGATGTACATGGTCAGGTAAATTATATCTGTACTTTTAGAGTATCAGAAAGGTTTTTGGTTTTGCATGCACTTGCAGAATTGGATCCTCAATTTCTGTGTGATGCTTCATTGGATTCTAAGTGTAATTATCAGCTTCTTGCCTACATTGTTTAAATCTTCATGAAATGCACTCAATGGTAAACAGATGCTTTATCCAAAATTTGTTAAATTGCTGGGGTGATTGTTAAGGTGAGCCTAAAATATAGTATTTCAATTGCCAAATGAGAATATAACTGTCAAACTACCCATAGTGTATTTGGTGTTTGCCCTGGGGGGGGGAGAGAGAACATTTCATGAATATGATTCATGGCATAGCGTAGCATTACAGATGATTAACGGCATAGCGTAGCATTGGAACTAGAAAACAGTATTAAATCTGACTTTTGATGCTATTCTTTCAATTTCAATAATACAATGCTTAAATGAGAACATGTTATCCTATAAGTCCTTGAAGAATTCTTTTAATGAAATATTTATGCTGCATTTTTAGTTTGATCATTTGTCCTTATTTTAACTGTCTTCTGTCATTTTTCATTTTGATATTAAAGCCAGAAGATAGCAAGAGTTGTACTGATGGATTATGGAGGATGAGATAAAATGTGGTCGTGAATATATGATTTAGAATTATTTCAAAGAAGATGAAATATAAAATTCTTTCATTTTTGATCTTAAAGATGTGTTCTTGTCATGCATGCCTAATATCGAGACAGAAGATTAGATGCATGTGTCCACGCTTTAAATATCAATTCATTATGAAGAACTGAAAACTGGTAGTATCACCCAGGAGATTGTATATTAAACCAAATTCAGAATCTTGCTTTCTCATTTTTGGTTGAACTTGCTTTCCCTATGCATCTAAAACTCAATTCCTTTCCTAGACGAAACCTCCAAGGAAGTTGAATTTGACACGTCCTCGATAGATGTATTTCTACATTTGTTCAGTCTTAGTCTTAATTGAATGTCTTGTTCATCCAAGATCTTCATGGTTGATTATCTTTTCTTGCTTTTCTGCTTCGTTTTATGAGATTTAATATTTTCCTATGATGCTTGCAGTTCTATGATCTGTTAAACATATTTGAGCTGAATGGTCTTCCCTCTGAAGAGAACCCGTATCTGTTCAATGGCGATTTTGTGGATAGGGGATCATTTTCTGTGGAGGTCATCCTCACATTGTTTGCATTCAAGTGCATGTGTCCATCAGGTTTACCCTCTTTGGTTCTTTATCACAATTTTTTTTTTCAATTAGTTCTTTATGTGATGATGTATTATTGTTATAATCAAGCTTGACTAATCATTGTTCTAGCTGTTGTTGCTGTTTTATTCTCATTCAACATTAAATAGTTGTGTATTCATTTTTTTTTTTTAAATACTTCTGTGCTAGTAAAATAATTTCATTGTCATGTTCAGTTTACTTACCCTTTTCTAAAACTTTCAGCCATATATCTTTCTAGAGGAAATCATGAAAGCAAGAGTATGAACAAGATATATGGTTTTGAGGGTGAGGTCAGATCAAAATTGAGCGAGACCTTTGTGGAACTCTTCGCAGAAGTCTTTTGTTGTTTACCTTTGGCTCATGTAATAAATGATAAGGTATTTGTAGTTCATGGAGGTCTTTTTAGTGTCGATGGGGTGAAGCTATCTGACATTAGAGCCATTGATCGGTTTTGTGAGCCTCCTGAGGAAGGTAAGCTGCATTTATTTATTCCTTGTATCAATGTTGTTGAGTTCTTTGGATCCTCTTGCCATTACTGTCACTTTTTAATTTATCTCGGAATCTATCACTGTTGATGTCTATCAGCCCAATCCAGTCATCTCAAGTTTCTAAAAGGATTCTGATTAGTGTGGTGCACATATGTTGTGACAATTGAATTTTGTCATTGATTGCTCAGTGTGGCAAACTGATTTTATTGTTTTATTGAGAATGGTTCCCCTTGATGATTTATGTGATACTTTAGGTCACCCTGCAGATTGTTTTTGGAATGTGGGTGTGGTGGTGTGTAGATTCAAATGATAGTTATTTTCATTCACTTCTACCTTTTATGCCCTTTTGGTGGCTATCTTTTTGAGCTGAGATGGTTTGTCAGCATACTATTGAAGCTTTAATCTGGCTTATTTTTATTGATATGATGTGTTTCAAGTCCTTTTGTGCTTCATGTTAACAGTATTAGGTGAAAACTATAATAAAGTCGTTCTAGTTTGACATGATGAAGTCAATTCCTGTATTTTGAATCCGTTAATGAATTAGTCCCTCCTTCCTTCCAATACACTTTTATGTTAAATACACATGAAAGACCTTATTATCCTTAGTTAAATTACTGCTTAGTCCTTGAAGTTTGACAAAATTAATAATTTTTTTTTGTAAATGCATTTTTTAATAAAAAAATTTTCTCAAAGACAATGGTTTTTAAAGGAAAGTTAATTTACAAAGAAAAATAATTTCAGAAAAAGTATTCTCAAGAAATTATTTATCAGAAAATTTGTTTTGAAGAATAAAATTTATCAAGAAATTCTAAAAAGAAAAAAAAATTCATACACAATCATTTCACCTGTGGGCATGCATATTTAAAAGAGGGTTATTTTTTTAAAAAAAAAAATCTCGGAAAATTTTTTTACAGAAAAAACTTCTATAAAGTAAATTTTTTTGGAAGTTTAATTTGGAGCACTTCTTCCCTGATTTTGTTTTTCATTCTTCAGAAAAATAATATTTTTATTAATACAGGGTATTTATAAAACTTCGCTGTTTTAATGCTTTGACTAATTGAAAAGTGAACTGTGGGACTGAAGTGTTAATGGAAATAAATGCTATGGAGTAACTAATGCAATTAAAACAACACAAATTCAATCATTAATTTTGTCAAACCTCAATAATAATGTATCTTTGGATATATGAATAAGCAGTTAAAAGTGTTCTATAAGGTGTTCTTTGTGCTGTGTTTTGGAACTTCTGGTGTAAGTATCTGGACCTTCACAAAGACAGTTATGTAGCATCATCTATATCTGAAAGGAAATAGTAATGAAAAATCATCAGAATTTCTTATTTTCTTTCACATTCATTGTGGTGAAGTTAACAGTTTCAATTGCCAAGAACATTTCTTCTTTCCAGCCTCATTTATATATCATTGCTAGTTTATGGCTTTCTATCTCCCAGTTCCAGTCTGTCTTTTTCTTTTGGCTTCTTCTAATTCAACCGAATACATGCTATGCCATTAGGTTAGTTGAAACTTTAGTTATAATTTAAATTGAATACTGAATATATTTATACATGTAGGTAGGGGAGATGCAGCTTTTTTGCCTAACGACTTGTTAATGTTTTTGAAATATTTGATCAATATATTTGTAGTTTAACCCCTTGTTTGGAATAAAAAATTTCACAAGATTTCAATTCAGTTTAATTCTTTTCTATCAAATTTCTTGTTTGAAATGAAAGAATTTCTTTTCCTTTTTAACTTGCGAAATTTTTATTTTCAAAGAAAATGAAATCATGCATGATTTTGTAAGAATTTATTTGAATTCTTTTATTGCAAAATGAATCGTACCAAATGGAGTACATATGTTTGTTCTTATGCTTCATCTGATTTTCAACAGGGTTGATGTGTGAATTGCTATGGAGTGATCCGCAGCCTTTCCCAGGAAGAGGTCCTAGCAAGAGGGGTGTAGGACTTTCTTTTGGTGGAGATGTGACAAAAAAATTTTTGCAGGAAAATAATCTAGGTAGTGATTTTCATGCATCATGTTATCGTTGTTTTATGTTGGTCTCTTCTAATGCATTACTGATTTATGCAACTTACAGATTTAGTTGTACGATCTCACGAAGTAAAGGATGAAGGTTTTGAGATTGAGCATGATGGCAAACTTATTACTGTTTTCTCTGCTCCAAATTATTGTGATCAGGTAATCAAATCTTAGAACTCTTTGCTAAAAGTGTTGGGACTTGGGAGTAAATTGTAAAAACTTTAACATTGGAATTAGTGTTCTGTTTTTAACTGTAAGGAGTATTTTTGAATGTGCATGAACGTATAACAAAAAGATAAGAAGTATATTTCATATTTTATTGTTTATGTTCTTATGGGGTAAAACATATCATATTATTTTTTTAAGTTAAAATTTATTATTCTCTAATTGACATATTCAAGAAAGTATTTTCTTAACAACCGTTCTAACAACAATACCAAAGAGGTTCCTCATTTTATTTTTTATTGAGAAAGTAAACTACATGATTATCATTATTCTAGTCATTTTAATAAACCTTAAGCATGCACGGTTACGATTATAATATTGCTTGTATTTTGCACTTTTCAGATGGGTAATAAGGGCGCATTTATACAATTTGAAGCCCCAGAGTTGAAGCCAAATATTGTTACGTTCTCAGCAGTGGTCAGTAGCCTTTTAATCTTAACATATAGTTTTGTTGTTTTCCCTTTTCTCTTGGTTTGGACAAGAATGTTTTTTAAGCATTTTTGTTCGACTGGATACGTGTTTGTGAAAACAACGCAACTCCTCTTTTTGTTTTTTTTTTTTCAGCCTCACCCAGACGTTAAGCCGATGGCATACGCCAACAACTTCCTTCGAATGTTCTCGTAGTGTGTATTGCATGTGGAATGGTTAAGCCTGCATTATTCTTTGCCATAAGAGAATAGCTCTGCTGCGAAATTGCAAGCTGTTTCAGGAGGCAACTGGAGAGGAGCTGGTTCATATTGACAAATTCAGCATTTTAAGTTTGTTTTTAAAAATTCTTTTCAAGGTTGTAGTTGTAAAACGTACTTGGCAAGAACATTGCTGCCTTTGTAAAATGTATGAATTTTTTTTCTGGTCTTATTTAGTTCATTATTTTCATGTTATTTCACTCTAATATGTTCTACTTGGTTACCTTCAGTGAGAGTCATGGCAGTGCAAAGATAACCATGTGGTACTGTATAGTGAATCAGCAAGCTTCAGACATAGGCAAAATCAATCACTGCTTATCTAGTATGAAACTGTTGGATTGTGGCTTTGCTTGAAAATAAATAAATAAATAAAACTGGGCTTTCAAGTTTTTGCTGTCAAACTCACTATTATTATTATTATTATTATAAATAAGAAAGGAACATCAAAAACGAGGAATAAAACTTCTATTTTAAATCAATAAAAAGGGAAAAATTAATGTATAAATTTAAATGTGAATATTTCAATTAGGGTTTATGAATTATTTTTTTCCAATGAAATTGTCCCTTCACATAATAAAATAGAGAGCAGTGAAAATGGTACAGGGAAATCGATTTGAACGCAAAGTTATTTAAGTTGATTGAAAATTTTCGAAAACAAAAAATTACAAGAAAAATGTTGCCAATACATCTAATAAATAAAAAAATTATATACATTTTAAAATATAAATCAATGAAAATAATATTATCTACTACACTACTTTGCATGCTAAATGATTGTCGTTTCTATTGTTATTTGTCCAATCTCAAGCTTGAGAGCTTTATTTGTAATTCTGGCGATACCTACGCATAAATCTGATGACTCGCACACGTGCGAATTCAAATTGTCGTTTTGTTAGTGTTTTTCTCATTTCTATTCAGAAGTTAGTTTATCTCCTTTCTCTATCTTTTCATTTTCTTACCTTTTTTATATATTTTTACATTTTTTTTGTATGTTTACTATCGTGCTTGTATTTGATTTTTCATAAAACTACAGGAAAATATATAAGGGAAAGTATGCATATATGAAAAAACATAATAGATCTACCGATCTAGGGTCATTGGCACGATATGAAAAATCAAACCATATTAATTATAGTAGATCTATTATGAAAACCCATATTGATTATGATAGATCTATTATGGTAGATCTATTATGAAAAACCATAATAGACCTAGAAAAACCAAACCATATTGATTGTGGTAGATCTATTATGAAAAATCATATTGATTATGGTAGATTTATCACGGTAGATTTATCATGGAAAAATATAATATATGAAAAACCAAACACATGCACGATATGTATGTTTATTATCGTGCCTGTATTTAGTTTTTTATAATAAATCTACCAACCATAATAGATCTACCAATCTAGAAAATAAACCAAATCAATACTGATACTTTCACCAAAACTACTTTCCAGTAGTTTTATAAAAAATCAAACACAGGCACGATAGTAAACATACAATAAGAATGCAAAGATACATAAAAAATGGTAAGAAAGCGAAGAGATAGAGAGAAAAGATAAACTAACCTCTGAATAGAAACGAGAGAAGCATTAACAAAACGATAATTCGAATTCGCAAAACATCAAATTAAATATCTGAAAACCCTAAAACAACAGTGTCGTACGTGTGTGAGTCAATCACCAGAATTATAAATAAAACCCTCAAGCTTGAGATTGGATAAATAACAATAGAAACGACAATCGTATAGTGTGCAAAATAATGTAGCAGATAATGTTATTTTCATTAATTTATGTTTTACAATGTATATGATTTTTTTATTTATTAGATCTATTGGTAACATTTTTCTTGTACTTTTTTGTCTTGAAAAATTCAATCAACTTAAATAACTTTGCGTTCAAATTGATTTCCCTGTACCATTTTCAAATTGCTATCTATTTTATTATGTGAAGGTACAATTTCATTGGAAAAGAAATAATTCATAAACCCTAATTGAAATATTCACATTTAAATTTATACATTCATTTTGCCCTTTTTATTGATTTAAAATAGAAGTTTTATTCCTCATTTCATATAATTGAAATAAAGTAACCTCAGATGCTCATAGAGCAGCATTAAACGGCAGCAGATTCCTCGTTTTGCTGTTCCTTTCTTATTTTATAATAATAATAATAATAATAGTGAGCTTGACAGCAAAAACTTGAAAGCCCAGTTTTATTTATATATTTATTTTCAAGCAAAGCCACAATCCAACAGTTTCATACTAGATAAGCAGTAGGGATGGCGGGCGGGCGGGTTTTTACGGATACCCGATCCGTCCAAATCCTATGGATTTGGGTTTTTACTTAGCTATTCGAACAAAACTAGCCCCTATTTCTTTTTGTCATTTTACTCGGTCATGCACTGGTTCCCTCTCTCCGTCGGCGCCTCTCTCCCCCGCTTCCGTTCCCATAATTCCGACGCCTCTCTCCCCCACTTCACTGACGACTGCCGGCAGCCCAGTCGGCACCGGAGACGTCTCCTTTCTCTCCCCAGCGACGATAAATCTTCTCTCTCCCCAGTCAGCGATATCTCCTTCTCTCTCTCCAGTCGGCGACATCTCCCACTTCCCGGTCAACGCCTCTCTCCCCCACTTCACTGACGAGTGCCGACAGCCCAGTCGGCACCGGCGACGTCTCCTTTCTCTCCCCAGTCGACGATAAATCTGCTCTCTCCCCAGTCAGCCATATCTCCTTCTCTCTCCAGTGTGGCGACATCTCCCGCTTCCCAGTCGGAGACAACTCTTCCCTCTCCCCAGTCGGCATCGGCGACATCTCCTTCTCTCTCCCCAGTCGGTGACATCTACTCTTTCCACCGGAGACAACCCTTGCCTCTCCCCAATCGGCGTCGGCGACATCTCCTTTTGCTGGAACTCTCTTCAGGTTTGCAATCAAATTTTTTGATAATCAAGATGTTTAATGTGCATGTTGTTAAAGAATTTTTAGTTGCTATTGAAGATTTTTAGAATTTATGGACAATTAATCTGATTATTTGGATACTGTTAAAAAATCTGATTATTTGCTATTTGTTTACTGTAACACTGTTGATTTTTAGAATTTATGGACTATTAATCTTATTTATGGACTAAAAGTTGCTATTAAAGATTTTTAGAATTTATTATTTGCTATTTGGTTACTCTTAATCTGATAATCAAGATCTTTTTAGTTGCTGTTAAAATATGTTAATACTATCAGATTCCATGCCGTTTAAGAAAAATATGTGTAATCCACCTGGTCCGTGTCATTGAGCATGCAGATAGTTTTTGTGAAAATTATTGCAAGTTCTCAAACTTGATTTACAATCTATGTTTTCTTTATTTGTTTTTTTGAAGGTTTTCAAGCACAATTTGATATTGGAGATTGAAATAGCCAATTGAATATATTTTAGGTTCAATCAATGTAGTTTAATGAACTTTTGGAACATTTCATTTGTTCAAAATTTTATGTTGGATAGATAATTGATTAATTGTTGTGTTACGATGAATTTGTAATATAATTATTTTGTTTTAGTATATTTAAATTTTCTAATTCAGGTTTGTTATTTGGGTTATAATATCCAAATCTTTAAATTTTTTGTCATTGAATTGAAGTAATAAAATCCGGTTCGGTCGGGTTCGGGTATTGTGTGGGTACTATTAAACGGATTTGGAATGGGTATGGGTAGTAAAATTAAAATGCTAAACGGGTTTGGGACGGGTTCGTGTATTTTACATGTAATCGTGTTCGGATTTGGATACTCTCAATTTTGCGGGTACTCTACCCGTTTACATCCCTGTATATGATGTTCCTCATTGCATAATGTTTTGAACATTATAACTTATTCTCGTTGCATTCTCTCGCTTTCTCTTTTATTTTTTTTTGTATTTTTATGTTTTATAAATGGAGTTTGAAACTGATATTGATTAGTCCTAGTAAACCTTTTTCACTGATTTTTTTTTTTTTGTGAAAAATCCAATTTTAGGATGTTAGAGTTAATTTTCTGTCCTCTTCTATTACAAATTTTAATGTGGAATTCATTGTTTCAACAACAATTTTATAATTGTAATGAACAAAAGGCTTTTTCTTCAATGCATGCTTATAATTATAATGGAATAAAACTTTTTTTTTTGAGGGATATCAAATGTGTTGACACTTGACATGCATATACATGTATGTCTGCTAGAATATATTTGTCAATTATTATAGAACTTATAGTTCGTTCCTTACTTTTTTTTCCCCAAGTTTTCCTTGGTAGCAGTCATGGAAACTGGTGTAACCAGTTCTGGACCTGCTGATGGTTTTATATCATTAATGGACCAAAATGCGGTCAATCCGGGGCCACTTGATGCTTCTGTACTTTATGACCAAGAAAACCATGTCTCCTCAGCAGTATGGGATGGGCAGGTGCATTTTGCTGCGACACATTTTCTCTACTTTTATCCATAGTGATCATTTGTAATTTCAATATAACATGTTATAGGAGCGTGGTGTGCTTAGATGTCATGAACACACTTCAAAATTGGGTGAATGGAGGCTTATGCAACAACAAATTGAGTTGGTGGAGAAGGCTGGATTTGGATATTTAAGGAGGTTTCCTTCTATTAGTCTAGACAATCCACTCATTTCTGCTCTTGTTGAGAGATGGAGGAAAGAAACAAACACCTTTCATTTGAGGATTGGAGAAATGACTATAACCCTTGAAGATGTCGCGTTGTTGCTTGGGTTAGCAATTGATGGAGAACCTGTCCTAGGTGTAACATATACTTCATGCAAGTCTGTCTGTGAAAAATTTCTGGGAAAGGTCCCTGATGCTGGGTACATGAGTGGTGGAATGGTAAAGCTAAGTTGGTTGAAAGAGTACTTCTCTCAGTGCCCTGATGATGCACCAATGGAAGAGATTGAGCGCCACACCCGTGCTTACCTTTTGTACCTTGTGGGAAGTACAATCTTTTCTACTACTACTGGAAATAAAGTGCCTATCATGTACCTCCCGCTGTTTGAGAATTTTGAAAATGCAGGAAAGTATGCATGGGGTGCTGCAGCATTGGCTTTTTTGTACAGAGCACTTGGTAGAGCATCTCTTAAATCTCAAAGTACAATCAGCGGTTGTTTAACACTACTACAGGTTTGTTAAATTGGCATTTTCTCTTTTCCTTTTTATGGATGAAATATCTTTGATTTGAGGGACTGGCAAGAGCTATGTTGATGACAATTGGGGTCAATTTACCTAATTAGATTTTGAATTAAATGCTGTTTAAGGTTTTGGAGGCTTTTCGTAAGTTGACCATGCTAGTGTTATTGAAAGCCATGACAGAGTTAGGCCCAGAGTTGTTTGTGCTTGAGAAGAAAGCTCATTTGAAACTCAGTAGAAAACAGCAAATTTGACCGTCAAAATTTAAATAACAGACCCTAAACCTATAAAAATATAAGTTAGGGTTTTGGTAATTGAGATCCAAGTATCAAACCTGTCGATCTAAGCAGTAGTTGGGTACTTTGAGGACCTAACCGATTGGATTAAACTCTTCAGATTTGGATCCTCACTGTGTTGACTGATTACATATTAGATCATCAGAAGGGCAGATACTTATTTCTATCTCTGCTTTTCTTTTTATGGACATATATTTTTGAGGCAAAAATACATTCCACGCTCCTCATTTTAAATTATAAAATCTTCTATCATTTTCCCCCATGTATTGGTCAGTACACTAACATACCATTCATTGTTACTTGCTATTGGGAAAATGAGATTCTCTGATGGAAGTAAAGGAATGCAAGTATTGACAGCATCACTGTCGGACGATAATTTTCTGAATTCAAAGAGTTGTTGCTAAAAGATTTTTTGTCCCTCAATATTCTCAAGGTCATCTCTGTGTGGTGTAGCTACCAAAATTAATCCAAGTTTGTGCTAGAATTTGGAAGATAAAGTAGAACAAACGATGAACTTTATGCTACATTTTGCTACCTAACTGGGATTTAGAAGTTTAACTTGCTGGAATGATGCTTTATTTCTTTACTGGTTATTTAGTTGGATTTTAGGAGATGGGTTATGGCCTATGCAAATGTTTGTGGACTGTAAAATATATGTAGAAAAATATATAAATATCAGCAAAATTCTTTGGTGCCTTTATTTCCAAAATTTTCTAAAGTAACACGCGGAAGTCTTGCTTGTCATGGTGATGCGTAATTAAAAAATTCCAAGGTGAGTTTTTCTGTAAACCACTTGGTCTAGATGGCCAGTGGCTTAATCCATTAAGTAGCTGATATTTTTCTATCTTGATAGTGTTGGATAGAATGTTGACATGGATCAATTATTGTTCTTTGCAGTGTTGGAGTTACTTTCACCTTAATATTGGCCGACCAAACTTTTATCAAGAGCCAGTCCGTGATTGTTTCCCATTTGTACATTGGTGGAAGGGAAAACAAAGCGCTGCAACAGTGAAACATGACATAATATTTTATCGTAAGGTGTTGGACTCCCTAAAACCATGTGATGTGAGTTTCCTAATTGTTAAATTTAAATTCTCTTTAGTGTCTTGTCTGAAAATAGTACTATTTATTCTGAAAGTTATGCCTGATGCATATTACTCTTACTTTTAAGTTGATAAACTCTTGTAATGCAGGTAGAGTGGCTTCCTTATAATAATTTGGACAGTAAATTAATCCCCAAAAATATTGCAAGTAGTTTGATTCTTGGGAGATCAAAGACGATGTTGATCTGCTTCGACAAGGCAGAAAGACACCTTCCAGATCGTTGCTTAAGGCAACACGGCATGCTTCAAGGAATCCCAAAAGATGTAGAGCACTGGGAGAGAAAGAGCCGTGGAGTTGATAGTGGGGTAGACCTGTCAGGGAAAATGGAATCGGAGGTTAGTGAATGGTCAGCCCGTAAACTCCACATTATGCAATATGATGGTGGCGTTGATGAAAGTGAATACATGCACTGGTATTCAAGAATTACTCGGAAATTTGTAGGGAGGCCTGTGTCTCCCTTGCCTCAGTTTCAAAGAGCAGTAAAGTTCAGAACCAAAAAGAAGAGAATGGTAATTCTGACCCTTCTTTATGATCTTTACTAATTATTGCAAATTAATGAGTATCATCTACATTTTTTTCTTCAAACCTTTTACAGAATGCTGGCTTAAGAGATATTGCACATATAGCAGATACATTCTTAACCCAAGGGTTGGATCCCATGCAAATTGAGTCTATAACCAGGATCAGGTCTATTGCACATGATTGTTTAGGAGACCACGTCACAGGCGAAACAGTAGTTTCCGTCAATACACAGAGAGTAGATCATGTTGAAGGTACAGCAATAGTTGCATCCCCTTCACAGAAAGAAGACTATGTTGGAGATGCTACCATGGTTGCAGCAGCCATTGCAGAGAAAGAAGACCATGGCGAAGGTGCAACCATTGTTGTGGTCCCTTCACAAAATGAACTTGGCAAAAGAAAAAGGGAAAAGGAACGTGTGAGAAGGAACACCAAGGGTAAACGTAAGAGGAAGGATGATTCAATACAATATTATACAGCTAGGGAGGGTGAACCAATTCAATTTTATGCTACACCATTCAGGGGTGATCCCGTGCATTTATGTTGTCATTGTCGTGTTATTAGTCACATTGATCATTCATCTATTAAATTTGGCAAAAGGGTGAAGAAAAAGGATAAAGCTAGAAAGAAATTGAGCAAGAAGACAAACCGGAAACACAAGAGGAAAGATGATGGTGCACAATGTGATGCAGCAGGTGAGGATGCCCAATCTCCGTTTGACAGTGTAGCTACCAAGGACAATCAGATTCAGTTATCTCCTGCCAATATCAAGGATGACGAACTGGAGGTAGTTTTTGCAGCTGGTGAGGATGAAGGTTTGCTGCCGCATCATGCTGGTGCTGATTTCGATTTTTCTCAAACAAGTCATGCTGCTGTTGAAGGTGAGCGATCAGAGGCACAGCATGCAACTTCTGAAGGTAAAACAGCAGAGATGAGTAACGCAGCAAACATGGTTATTGACCCAAATAGTAGTGACGTAGCTCATGAAATTAATGACCTGAATCTTTCTCCTGCTGCTGGTGAGAGTTTTCCACAAACAGCTAAAGTTGAAGGAGTGGTTGTACCAGGGTCATCTGCTGAAAGTGAGAAGGATGCTGCACAGCACAATGATATTGGAATTGAAGTTTTGACTGAAGGTGTCATCATGAACGAATGAATCTTTGCAAATATTAAGTTAGCCGGAGTTGCATTTGGACTACAGGTTTTTTGCTCGATTCTTGATTCTTCAAATTTCTTGACTGCACTGGATTGCCTAACATCTGTACAATTGCTGGAAAGCCTGGGGTGGTGGGTGGGTCTGGCACAAAGCAAAATGAGTCGTATGAATTATGATCTCTAAGTTTCTCTTACTATTGGGCCTCTTGACAGTTGAACATAGGATGCCTGTTTAACCGTGCACTCTCTGGTTGTAGCTTATTGAATGGGTTCTATTAATATAGGGGGGAAAATCTAGAGCTTGTCATCTGCATGCGCTTCTTGTTCAATTTCAAGCTTGTTTTATTCAAATGGATTACTTCTGAAAAAGTGAGAAATTTATTTTTCTGCAAGTGATTTAATTTGAATTAGAGATTCTAAGTTATTTTGACACTTTTTGAAAATTAATTTCTTAATTGAATTATTCTTAACCAAATAAAATTTGGTACTTTCTTTTTTGTTGGGTTTGCTAGCTGATTTTGGGATTGTATTTTCTAAGCAATGTAATTTTATATGATTAAACTTATTTTTTACAAGGCCGTTGTTAATTTTTTTAACATAATTAATTAATTAAACTATAAAATATTAATAAGGTGCTATAATTGATTTTAGTATTCCCATGTCCCTTAACATTGCTTCGTCGGTCTCCCATGGCCCACTTCTGAAATTCATATGTTTGAAATAAACTTTTATATAATACGAATTTAATTACATTTTATTATTTGAACTCATTAATAAGGGAAATAAATGTGTTTATTTTTCATTTTATTTTTATCTCAAAAAAATAAATATAATTTAAATATATATTTATTATTCCATCCCTTTTTCATTTCCATGATTTGCATCGAAAAAAAAGAAAGAAAGTCTTGTTTATCAACAAAGGAAGGAGCATTGGAGAAAACAGCATTTTTTGAACAAAATTACTCAGGAAATTGACAGTATTATCAGCTGATTCAGCTCATGTCTCTTGTCTGAGAAAGTGAAACAGCCTCTCTTATTTCCGAACTCTCAATCTCTTTTCCTCTCAAAAATCATATCCATCTTTTGACCCTACATTGGCTTCAAAATTCTATCTCAAATGTCATTACCCCCCACTCATAAAAATCACTACCCTCCCATCATATCAATCACATCTTTCTCTCTCTCAATGAAACTGCTCACTTCTAAAGCAACTGCTGCTGCTTACCCTACCATCCCTCCCACAATGTTTTGCAATTTCTCTTCCCTTTCAGCTTCACTTCCCACTCTGTTTCTTCTTCTACTTCCCTCCTCTCTCTCTCCTTTTCCTTCTGTCTCCATCATCCATGCAGCAACCAACGGCATGCTTCAGTCGGAGGCTGAGATCCTATTCAGGATTATGGACTCGTTGTCTGCTGATCAATCCTTGAGAACTTCTTACCCCAACCCTTGTAAGCCTGGCTCTGTTTGGCCTGGAATTGAGTGCCGATTAGGACCTGATAGCTACCTCCATGTCTCCAGGCTTGATTTTGGTGTTCCTCCAAACCCAACATGCAAGACCACAGCTACATTTCCTAATCAAATCTTTGCTCTTCCTTATCTTCAATCTGTTTTCTTCTTCAACTGTTTCACTCACACTAAAACCCTTCTCTCTGTTCCACCAAATATACTGCCAAATCCTTCGCTTC
This sequence comes from Manihot esculenta, assembly GCF_001659605.2. NCBI lineage: Eukaryota > Viridiplantae > Streptophyta > Magnoliopsida > Malpighiales > Euphorbiaceae > Manihot > Manihot esculenta. Next base: position 32,284,688 of record NC_035161.2, read on the forward strand.
AACAGCTCAGTCTTAGATCAAACTCAGCGCTTGTTGGTCCAATCCCATCTCAGATTTCCTTCCTGAAGTCATTGCAAGTCCTCACGTTGTCACAAAATCGCCTTTCTGGGCCTATTCCTTTTGAAATTCTTAGGTTGAGCTCTCTGGTACACCTTGATTTGAGCTATAATATTCTCACAGGTCCTATACCAATTGAATTGGGCAATCTTAGAAACCTAATGGGCCTTGATCTAAGTTATAATTCGCTTACTGGCACAATTCCAGGCGCGATTGGCCAACTGGGTATGCTTCAAAAACTTGATTTGAGTTCAAATTCACTCAGTGGTCGTATTCCTGATACTATAGAGAAGCTCAGTTCATTGGCTTTCATGGCTTTGAGTAACAACAGATTCAGCGGAAATATTCCAGCTGGATTGTCAAAGTTACAGAGCTTGCAGTACTTTATAATGGATGACAATCCAATGAATATTCCTTTGCCAGTGGAGTTTGGTAAGCTACTGAAATTACAAGAGCTAAGGCTTGCCAATTCAGGGTATACAGGCAATATTCCGCCCAGCTTTTCACTGCTGATGAATCTAACCACTCTGTCCCTTCAGAACAACAGATTGACAGGTGAAATTCCAACAGGTTTTGCCAGTCTCTCTCACATTTATCACTTAAATCTTAGCAGAAACTTGTTGGGGGGAGTTGTGCCTTTCGATTCAAGTTTCTTGAAGAGGCTAGGAAGGAATTTGGACCTAAGTAGTAACCCAGAACTATGTTTGAGTCCAACTGAAGCATATAATGTCAAGATTGGAATTGGAGTTGGTATCTGCGGCACCACCAAGAATAGCTCTTTAATTAAGAAATCTCAAGCTTCTCATGGATTCTCCAAACCATTCTTTATATTTGGTGGTCTGCTTGTTCTTGGATTGCAACCAATAATGGTTTTGTGTTTTTAGTATGATATTAATCACTTGCCTGAACTAAAATTGCTGGTTTTGTTTTGTTATATTTTATTTTCTGGTAGTTCTTGTAAAAATTAGCAATGGCATCTGATCTGATAAAATTTGATAAAGGCTTTCAAGGTTTTGTTTGCATTAGGTTTATTTCAGGTTCTGCTAACTTTATCAGAAAAAATGAGCTTCTTCTGCCATACTGGGTTACGAAGATAAAGCAGATATGTGGCTCTAATCATGAACATACAGAACATTTCATATTCAGTTTGACTGTGTTGTTGTACCATGTATGATGAAAGAGGAAAATATATGTAAAGAAAACAGTTTCTCATAAACCAAAACTTCCACTTTATCCTCGACCCTCATAAGTTTCCATTACTTCACAACCACAAGCATATAAACCCTTGTTCATTTACTCTCACAAGTTTACTCACAAAATCTTCACACCCAACCCTTTATCATTCTTAATCTACTACTGTGGATTTCAGAGTTATCCAATGTAGATTAATTACCCATGCTTTAGACAATTGGCATTTGTAAGAATTTCAATTAGGAAAGAAAATCTGACACTGTCTCTGAAGGCCTCTGTTTCAATCCCAGTGTTATTACATTAGTTGTCACAATACTCATGTTTGCTGCATAGAAGGTGGCCAGTAGCCTAATTGGTTTTGTGGTCCATTTGTCCTGGAGTGGAGGGATTTCAGAGTTGAGCTGCATATGATGGCAAACTGGGAAAATATAAAATTAAATTGAGGACAATGAATTTTAGGTTTTTGCACTGTGTGTTATTGGGAAATGTTTAATAAATAAATATAATTATATTTTTTAGGGTTTTGTTTTCACTTCATGAAGAAATTCATCCCTGGTACAAAGTCATGAAATTATTGTTCTGAATTTGAAGAAGGCCCCATCAGTTGTGTATTTTATATCAGAGACTGATTGAAAATGCTACCCCACACCCTCAGGACAAATTTCTAAAATGGACAAATTATTCAAGGGTTTAGAATATTATCTAAGAAATTGAAATTTAAGGTAAAGCTCTATTTTTTTTTTCTTTTTTGTAAATGGTACATGTGAAGATGAAAAAAAAGGGGAAAAAGAAAACAAAAAGAAGAAGTGGAGGACAAGCAAAAGCAGGGAAACAGAGTGTTTGATTAAACAAGACCAAAACAGAACTGACTAACAAGGACATTCTCACTAGACTCTAGAGAGAGATATCAATGTCTCACTGCTCTTCTTCCTTTTCTTAAAAATTTGCCTTTTTATCTTTGCAAACAGTAATTTTTCATTTTCACTGCACATGGATTCACTTTCACTTAGCTTCCTTTAAAAATTTTAATGGTTAATTTAAAAAAAAAAGAGATTTACTATTTAGTCCCTGAATATTATCATTATTAACAAGTCAGTATCTATATTTTTAGAAATCTATTAAAATGTCCTTATTTTTTCTTTTCATTAATGAAATAGTTCTTCCGTTCTCTTTTCCATTAAAAATAGATAAAGGATGAGAGAATAAATTTTTAAAATTTAATTTTGTTCTCAAATAAAATACTTTAGTTAGTCATTGGATATTATTATTATTAACAAGCTATTTTTTATATTTTCAGAAATCTATTAAAATGTACTTATCTTTTCTCATATCTATTAAAACGTCTTTATCATTTATTATTCGTCAACGAAATAGTCTCTTCTAAAAAGAAAAAGAAAAAAAGAAAAAAATGATGATAATAAAGGAGAAGAAGAAGAAAAAGAAAAAAAAAAAAGGAGGAGGAGAAGAAAAAGATGATGATAATGAAGAAGAAGAAGAACAATAATTGTTTCCTCCTTCTTCTCCTCTTTAAAGAAAAAAAGAAAAGAAAAATTGAAAAAGTATAAAAATAGAAGAGGATGATGAAGAATCGACGAAGAAGAGAAAAAAAAGGAGGAGGAAAATAATGAGTAATTTGGACTTTTTCTATATTTTTAATATTAAAAATAGACGGAATGACTATTTTGTTAACGGAGAGAAAAAATAAAAATATTTTAATAGATTTCTGAAAATATAGAAATTGACTTGTTAATAATGATAATATTTAATAACTAAATTATAAATCTTCCTGTTGAAAGTATTTAATTATTTTTAAGTTTTTATAAATAAAACACATACAAAATTAACTTTAAATTATTTTTAATATTTCCCTAACTAATTTGTTTTCTTCCTCATCAGTATCTACAGTAACAATTTTCAAATAGTCCCTCAAGCTGTTTTCAAAATTTTCAAATGCTCCTAATTAGGGGTGAGCAGTATTCGGTTCAAACCGAAAAAATTGATCGAACCGAATCGATTTGAAAATTTGGTTCGGTTTTTTATACATTTCGATTCGATTCGGTTTTGATCAGAAAAAAACCAAAAAAATCGAACCGAACCGATTAGTGATAATAATATGTTTTTTCAATAATATAGAGAAATTAAATCATATAAAAATTAAAATATTTTAATTAAATTTTAAAATATTAAAAATAAAGTGTAAAAAATAAAAAAATTATTAAAAATTGAAATCGATCGAACCGAATCGAATCGAAACCGATCAAATCGAAAAAAAATAATTTTTTATTATTTTAGAATTTTTTTAAAACAATTTTTTAAAAATATTATAATTTATTTATAATTGAAACCTTCCTAAATGAAATATGTTAGTAATATATATTTTGTATGCTTCCTCTGTTTTTTCAACTGTTGCTTAAGATTATTATGTAATTAAGGAGAATAATAAATATATTAATTTTTAATAAAAATATATATAATAAAAGGTTATATAATTTTTTAATTAAAATATCTATATAAATAGTATTCTTTTTATTACATAATTTTATCCATTTTAATTTATTGTATAGATTAAAAAATTATAATTATTTTAGTTAAAGAATATTTTTTATTAATTTTTTAATTATACATTTCTTTAATATAAAATGAGATCATTAAATTTATCGATTATTATTAATTGGGTATAATTTGAATTAAATACTAAAATTTTGTTTATTTGTAAAAAATAATTATATTTTTTGTAAAAAATATTTTTTAATGATATAATTTTTTTTATTGTTTAAATTTAATATAAAAAAGTAAAATATATTAACAGAGTGTTAAATATAAAATAAATATTACATTAATCGTTAAATATAAAATGATTACAAAGTAAATAAATAAATATTATTCACATAAATTGTAAATTTAAAAAATAAAAAATCTAAAACACCATATAAAAACAGAAAAATATTTAAAATAACGTATTATATATAAAAAAAATATTAATTACTTATTATTTTTTTTAATATAATTGCTCCGACTACCTTGAATTGGAGAAACATTAGCAGTCCATCGTTAAATTTTAGAAAGAAAGACGCGAGGACAGGAACATGCGTTTAGGAGCAGCTAACAATATGTGTGGGCAAGAAGAAAACAGTTATCAACTTGTGAACTGGCGTTTAGCATTTCTAGGAGGACGGAAATAGATTGTCCAATTTGCGCACGCGAAACTACTCTATTTTGCCAATTGCCATGTGCGCTTAAATGATCATCCAATAACTACTACACACGTCATCATCAACACAGTGTGGAATCCTCCAGCTGATCCTGTCTGTTACAGCTCTTGGCCGGTGTGCCAAGTGAAGTTTTATTAAAAGGCTAATAGCATATTTCGCCTACCTTTTAAAATTTAGTTATAAGTATTATATACTTATAAATTATTTAGAATTTTAATTAAATATATTTAGTTAAAATATTTGTAAATAATTAAAATATTTAATAATATATTTATTATTAAAATTATTAAAATAATATTAAAAATAAAATATGACGTGAATTTTAAAATTAAACAAGTCGTAATATAATAATTGATTTTGTTAAATTAAAAAAATAATTTGCAATAGTATTAAATACAACTATTCAATGAAATATTTAATTGAAATACTTTAATATATAAATATTTATATATGATAATTTTATATAATAAGAGTTCATTTATAGTAAATATTTATTTTTATATATGATAAATATTAAATGTATTTACTTTTAATAAAAAATTTAAATTAAATAATTATATGTTTATAAATATAAAACTTTAAATATTACATTATAATTTATTATTAAAATTTTAGATTTAATTTAATTATTTTTAACAATATTTGTACCAATTGAAAATAGTTGATTTTATTATGCAAAATCTAAAATTTTGATTTTATGTAAAATGTAGAAAAATAGAGGCATAAAATCAATATATCATGAATATCTATCACGCTTGCGCTACATTTGAATTGGGGAAAATAAAATAGGGTAGGAAAATAAATTTTAATTCTCATGTTTGAGTATTAGAAATAAAATAAAAAGCCAAAGTAAGTCATGAATAGTAAGAAATTTATAATAATAATTATAATGTAAATTATTTTTTTAATATTATAAATTTTAAGAGAAATAATTAAAAAGTCTCTAACTTTTTTAAAAAATTTATAATTACACCATAAAATTTAAAAATTTATCAATTAAATTCTAATATTTTAATTTATAATTAATTATATTTTAAATTTTACTGTAGTAATTTCACTAACTTTTTAAAATGTAATTGAAATAAATATAAAAGTATAAAGTTTAATCAGTACATTATTAAAAAATAGAGTAATTATAAAAATTAAAAAAAAATATAAAATTATTTTATGAAATGTAATTATTATACTCTTTAATTTTATAAAATATACTTATTTTATTTTTAAAAATTTAAAATATCTTGCATGTGAAATTAAATAATTATATTTTTATAAGGTTCATATGTTAACTTAAAAGGATTAGATTATCAACTAATATTTTAGATAAAAAATATAGGTGAAATTATATATTTTGTATATATTAAAAATTATAAGATTTTATATTTTCACATTAAAGATGTAAAAAGTGATTAAACTCTCGATTTTGTGCATATGAGTACTAAGCGTCACTTGAAATTAACTGTAAAAACACTTAAAATCCAGGAAGGGTGAGTGAAATTTATCCTTTTAGAAAGGGCGAAACGACGTGTCTATCTCGAAACGACCACCTAATTGCGATTATATATTTATTTTACTAAAAATAAACATAGAATTTCAGTTTCTCCTAAACTAACGACCTTGCTGGCTGAAGCTGAACTAGTCCCCAGGTGGTGAGTGTAGGATTTGGATTACCGTACCGCCACCGCCACGTCAGCAGTCGCGACTTTAAAAAATTGACACTTCCACAAAAGGCCCCATACACGGGCAGGCGTTGCCTTCTCAGTTCTCTTTATCCTCCGCACCTTAACATCAATCGAGACTTTCAGAAGACCAAGCCAAATTCTCTTTCTGTAAATCTGAACTAACCGATCAACTATTGGTGTCGCTTCTAATCCAACCATGTCAAAATCCGACTCTTCCTCCTTCTCCTTGGCCGCTCGTGGCCGTTTGGCCGTGCTCTCAGCTCACCTTACTGCCGCGGCCGCGATTTCACCTCCCGTTTTAGATGCACAGTGTGTCTCCGCCCAAGTCCCTTTGCCAGGGAACTTACAGGGCACTCTTACCGTCATTGATGAGAGGACCGGTAAGAAATACCAAATTCAGGTCTCTGAACATGGCACGGTTAAAGCCTCTGATTTCAAGAAGGTATTATTGTCCTTATTGATGATCTATTTCTGTTCCTTTTCTGTTTTAAGTGTTACCTTGAAGGAATTTTTCCCCTCTTTTTGAGACTAACACATGAGCATGATCATGGATTGCTAATTAATTTTAATTTGATCAAGTTAATTTTTGTTTACGTACTGTTGATTTGCAATTGATCTGACACCTGTGAAATTTCCTACAGATATCAACTGGAAAAGATGACAAAGGGCTCAAACTTTACGACCCGGGCTATCTCAACACGGCTCCTGTTCAGTCTTCAATTTCTTACATCGATGGTGATGAGGGTATCCTCAGATATAGAGGTTACCCAATAGAGGAGTTAGCTGAAAGTAGCACCTTTTTGGAAGTATCCTACCTCATATGTGAGTACCCTTAATAATTATCCGCAGTGGTAATTTTTGGTATTATAGTCACGTAGATTTAAGGAATCAAAATCTGGATTCGAGAGTGACCGACTGTTTTCTTTTTGAGGCTCCTCCTTGCAAGTTAAACCGCTTGCCACATTGATATGTCAAAAAAGAGCAATTTTTTGAGTTTGAAATATGCTTACGTGCGTTTTTCTACTTCCATAGTATGGATACATTCACGTGCACTTCAAGAACAAAGAAATGCTAGCTTTTTCCCCTTATCTTTCATTCAACAATTCCTTAGGATATGATGTTCACGTTTTCCCATTGGATTTAACTAATGGAGTTGCCAGCGTTGCGGCAAGGCACGCATCAAAGAGTCTCGTCCCTTTGAAATCTAGAATTACTAACTAGTTTCATAAAAAATGGTAAAAAAACTATTCAGATTGTGCATGGAACACATAGGGCTGTTTCTGGTATTTTGGTACATCCATTGAGAGGACAAAGTTTCCTGTCCGGTCTCTGTTTTTCTGTCTCTTTATTTGTCTCGAGTGAAACAAGAGAAAAGGGTGAATTTTTTTAAACTAAATATTAAATTGCTTTTTATGATTTACTTTATAAATTGCTACTATCTACTTAATTGCCAAACACTTTATATGTCTTTCTTCCACTACTGCATCAATCTGGTTTATTTGGTTATTGGCTGAGATCTTATGTAAATTGCTTCCTTTGCAGTATATGGGAACTTGCCATCCAAAAGTCAGTTAGCAGACTGGGAATTTGCTATTTCTCAGCATTCAGCTGTACCACAGGGCATTTTGGTGGGATTTTCTATCTCTTAGTAACCAAAACATCATTTCTGGATGTGCAGTATTACATGCTTTTAATTAATAATCTTTAAAACATTATTAAATTTTCATGACTGCCATAAAACCTGGTCTCATTGTTAATTTTTTTTCCAGAATATAATAATAAGTGTAGTTTATTTATGGGAGATTATGTTGCAGAATGTGGGTTTATGGTTCTATATATCATTTATGCTGGGGAAGTTAGAACATTATTGATAAATTCAGACTACCAGTTCTATTTTGTATTTATGCACCCTTTGAGACAGGAGCATGAGTTATGAACACGTTGTATCTACACTTACCTCTTTCAGAGTTTGAAATATGTCTCTAGCATTGAGAAACATATGTATATTTTATGTTAATATAACAACCATATATAAAAAAATCTTGTCCATAAGTTCAACTTTTATTCTGACAAGCTGCTTAAACTTGTTTTGTAGGACATTATACAGGCAATGCCTCATGATGCACACCCAATGGGTGCACTTGTCAGTGCAATGAGTGCTCTTTCGATATTTCATCCTGATGCTAATCCTGCTCTTAGAGTAAGTTAATATTTTAGTTTTAAGAATGGAGCATTACATATGTGCATGTTGCACATATCACCTATAGTGATCGGCATTTTTGTTCTACTGCACAATTTCTTCACCTTAAATTGCAAATCCTTGAAGGTTACTTTAATGGTTGATTAATAGTTCTGGGCTGGTTCCTGAAGTCAAAGTATTGGGATTGGCAGGCATCAATTGTTTAGTGATTGATTAATTTACTTAGATTAAATGCTTATTAGGAGATGTATTTTATTCATTCTGTTGGGTTTCCAGCATTTCTTATCACATCCTTTATATTGTTGTAGGGGCAAGATCTTTACAAGTCCAAACAAGTTAGAGACAAACAAATTGCACGTATTCTTGGAAAGGTCTGCTGTTTAATTATTTTCTGTAATTTTTTTCTCCTCCCCTTGATTCAAGATAATGGTGCCACAACACTTCATTTCATACCTAATTCTGCACCTTATATTTTGCAGGCACCTACTATCGCAGCAGCAGCATATTTGAGATTGGCAGGCAGGCCTCCAGTTCTGCCTTCTAGCAACCTTTCTTATGCAGAGAACTTCTTGTACATGCTAGATTCACTGTAAGTGGAGTGGCATCTTTTCTCAATTATATCTGGATACCATTTATATTTTATTTGTTCTCATTGATCTGGTTTCAACATCTCTTGCAAAAGCAACAACATGTTTCTGAGTTTTTTCTTTAAGTTTCTTTTATTAATTTTCCTTTATACTCCATTTTCTTGCCACAATGCCATTGTTAAATACATTTTTTAATTGTCATTTCTTCTAAAAAGGAATGCAGGTTCCATCTGTAAAGCTAATGAATATCATGCCTTAATAGCCGATCTCTTACTAAAATTTTATAATTATTGCTAAAAGGAATATTTTGCCTTGTTTTTCCTAATTAAAACCATTTTTTATTGTATGGTAGAGGTAATCGATCCTATAAACCTAATCCTCGACTTGCTCGAGTGCTAGACATACTTTTCATACTGCACGCAGAGCATGAAATGAACTGCTCCACTGCTGCTGCCCGGCATCTTGCATCAAGGTAGACATCCTGATTCTCAACTGAAACAAAGCAGCCCTTTGTCTTTTCTCAAATTTGAAGTTTCTTTTTACAGTGGTGTTGATGTATACACTGCTCTTGCTGGGGCTGTTGGAGCACTGTATGGTCCTCTTCATGGTGGGGCAAATGAGGTAAGTGTATTGTGGTGCTTTTGTTATTCAATTTCTTGTTAAAATTAGTTCCTAGATCTCTCTCTCTCTCTCTCTCTCTCTCTCTCTCTCTCTCTCTCTCTCTCTCTCTCTCTCTCTCTCTCTGGCACCAAGTTCTTTTACATCTGATTTTGGTGTTCTCAAATCATATTTATGGCAGTAGGTTGCTTGTTTCTGTTATTTTTGTCTCAGCCACCAGTCACTAAACCTTTTTTTTTTCTGTTATTGTCTTGTTTTAGGCCGTGCTTAAGATGTTGAATGAGATCGGAAGCGTTGAGAACATTCCAGATTTCATTGAGGGTGGGAAAAACAGGTGAATGTTACTTTTGATTTGTGTTTTTCTTTTCCCAAAATGTTTCCTTACAAATACATTCTCAGGCAAAATGCTTTTATTATCAAGTTGTGTTTTTCATGCAACTTTCCATTTTTCAGGAAGAGAAAAATGTCAGGTTTTGGACATCGGGTATACAAAAACTACGATCCCAGAGCAAAAGTCATTAAGAAACTAGCAGAGGAAGTATTTTCTATTGTTGGTCGAGATCCTCTTATTGAGGTGATTTCCTACTCTCTATCGTGATTTCTTTATTAAAGTTGATGTGCCTTGCTGCATTTAGTAATGTGGAAATTATTTAAGAAAGACAGATAATGAGGAACTGGTGTTGAACTAAACAGATATGACATTATAAGCTGGTATTCTTTAATGCACTAACAATGTTGGTGTAGTTTTTGAGAAATATTATCTTATAACGGTTCTGTTTTATTGAAGATGTTCAATACACAATAAGGTTGTGGATGTTTCCAATCTTCTAAGCAACAATCATGTTATTTGCAGGTGGCAGTTGCTTTGGAGAAAGCTGCTTTATCTGATGAATATTTCATTAAGAGGAAGCTATATCCAAATGTTGATTTCTACTCTGGATTAATATATAGGTAGAGATAAGATATCAACTTTTATGGTGCTTGGTCTAACTGGAATGACCCAATATATCTTGTTACTTTTTCCTAAAGCAAAAAACTGGTAATAGTAATAAACTCTTGTTAACAGAGCGATGGGTTTCCCAACGGAGTTCTTCCCTGTTTTATTTGCCATCCCTCGAATGGCTGGTTACTTAGCTCACTGGCGAGAGTCACTGGATGATCCTGATACAAAGATAATGAGACCACAACAGGTTATTCTAACTACTACCTTAATTTCTTTTCTGTTGCTTCTTGGTATATTTTGTTTGATTATTGTTTTTAATCTGTGTGATTAAACCTTGCCATATCACATGGCAGAACAAGTTGGTTTTGTCCAAGTAAGAACCTGCATGGTTCATCCTTCCATGTAAACCAGTATGATGATTAGGTTATAGTTGATGTTAGTTATGTGTCTGCTGAAAATTCTAAATCTTTTGTTCACAATTCAATCTCATTGCTGTGCGTATATCTGATGTTGTCTACTTTCCAAAGAGAAATTGTGTTGTACCATCATTTCATACTTGGTTTCATAGAAATGAAAACAAATATCTGGAGGATTTTGGTGGAAGAGGTATATTAGTGTTTTATTTATGGTAAGACTAGGATCGTAACAAGTGCAGGACATGTTGCTCAGTGCAGATCTACGAGGCATAATGTATAGACATATGAAATTATATTAATGGGACATCAAACAAATGCGAGTGATAGCTTGGTAACATGGTGTTTGTTACCCATTCAAGAAGTTAAATTGGGGATTGTCTCCTGCTTTTTGGCAGCTGCTATTCCCATTATTATTGCTGAATGCGGATGCTTCTTCCATAATTAATAAAATTGGGTTATTATTTCAAATGCAACCAAAGCGAAAACTGAAATTGTCAAGAACTAGTAATTGATAATATTTATACATGAGCAAATACTTGCATGGTGTTGTTCCTAGAAAGAATTTTAGGCTTACCAGTGGTTGTAGACTTTCTTTTTCATCATCTTACCAGAACGCTGGGAAGAATTGTAGATTAAGAAGAAATTTTGCAGCAATTTGTGATGTTTCTGAATGTTGTATGTGGCTATTTAGGTCTACACTGGGGCATGGCTTCGACATTATATGCCGCTCAAAGAAAGGATGGAAACAGGCGATGCAGACAGGCTGGGTCAGATGTCTGTTTCTAATGCCTCCAGACGACGGCTTGCTGGATCTGGGATTTAGGCTTTCATTGAATTCATTTGAACATTTCAATGTGAATGGGAAGGAGAAAAAAATGAAAAAGAAATAAATGTATAAGGATGAATAATTGTTACTACTGAAAATATTTAGGTCGCTATTGGAGCATGCTCTCAAGGTTTGCTCAGGTTTTTCATTCAGAAAGAAAACAATAGTTTGCAATTTCCAGCTTGAAAGAAATGCCATGAAATGTTTCAATTTGTGGTTTAACCGCTTCATGCTAGTATATACATGTTCATTTCATTGAATTGGCCTTGTTTGTGATGGCCATCTGCCAAGATAATTGTTTTATTTGGAAAATCAAGTTACAGGAATGCATATCTAAAGTCTTCAAATGTTAATTTATATTACGTCGTCTTGAAAAATTTGATACGTTGAACAGCAAAGAAATTGTTCTCTGATTTTTCGATGCAATTGATGCAAGTTCTATCTCTCTCTCTTACACAAGAATCAGACTCTCGGCGATTGAATCTATTTTATCAACCACTAAAATCCAACTCACAAATTTAAGAGCATATACATCATTTCGCAAACAAAGCAAATCCGATATCACACGCTTCTAGAATCTTCTGTCAAATGACTTATTGTGTCTAGAAGACAATGCAGAATTATTTCCAGGAAAGCCCCCAGCTGTAGAGCAAGATGCAGAATGACATGAACTGTGTAATTGTGGACACAATAATACAACGGCACACTCACAATATTACCTGTTGTTTCTTTGCATCGACATTTTCTTCATGGCTGCAATATTTTTCACTTCTCGGCTGCTCAAGAGCAATAAACCAAAAATATAAGAACAACAAAAAAAATCAACAATTATTGGTTTAAATCATCTAAAAAATGTCAAATGCTTTATCCAGTAAATGAAGGCCCAAGTTTTCTTTTTCTTGAATGAGAAAAAATTACAATTTTAGCTTTGCTGCAACCGGACATACATGCATAGTTCAAATTTAAGTTGTTTCATCATCTTATTCTCTGTTATAAAACTCTACTATGATATTAAAAAGCCAGAAAAACGCCTTTTCCTTTTGTTTTTCTTAAATGTATAGAAGTATAATTGTTCTCTAGTCTCTAGCTAACGTGTTAGGGTTATAGCTAACTAATTTACTGCTATATATGGAAGAAGTAGCAGCATCTACTATCATCACCATAAAATTTGAAACCAAAAAGTTTCATGATTTCCTATAAATTAGCACGCATAAGAAAAGTTACCAGTTAAAGAAACTCCATTTTTTATTTCTTCATCAACTTGCCCTTCACATTGGAAACTGGAAAGATTGTATCCAGGTCCACTTCCTAAAAACAAATATTCAAAAGTGAAACAATCAAGCGTGCAAATTTGTAATTCTAAAGTTTAAGAGCCTCTGCAATAGGCTGCAAGTTCCATTAGAAAGGAACAGGGAAAGATTACCTCCATAGAAGTTTCTTTTACTGCCTGGAGATGGAAACTTGGAGCAGAAACGGACTTGCTAGGGTTGCGTATCTACAAAAATTGAACAAGTTAAGCATTTTGAAAATCTGAGTCACAGCAACTAATACAATGCCAGAGTTTACACCTAATCTCATTTATATTAGAATATGACTAATAGCATTTATACTGGAATAAGTAATATACGCAGTGTGGCACGTGTATATTTGACTTGAGAAAAGCTCAACAAAACGTTTGTGAACAGGCTAAGCAAACCTTAGCCATGCTAGCATTCAGTTAGTATGCAACAAAATTGAAAGCACTTGGACAAAGTCTTGGAAACGGTCTGGTTTGGACCATAAACCGGACGGTTCAAACCATGAATCGGACTCAGTCAACTGGTTCCAATTTTTGAACCGGACAGGTTAAACCAGGGATCGGACTCAGTCAACTGGTTCCGGTTCTTGAACCGCACCTAAACCAGATACTAGAGGGGCCAGTTCTAGTTCCCCCTCCTTGAACCAGAGTCGGAACTGGCCAAATGCTCACGCCTACTTGGACCACAAGCAACAAGAATACAAAGACAAAAAAGAAGAGAGAGAGGAAGAGGATAAAGCCTAACGCTGCTGAATCTAATGTAGAATTGTTGATTATTAGTCCAACAAAGAACTGTCTCCAAGGATTAAGATGCAATCTTAACATTCAGCATGCATCAAGTGGATGGTGGCCTTTGATGGCTCCACCACATAAATCATACACGTGAAATTATCAGAGTAACAACGAAGAACACCAAGAAAAATTTAGAAATACGCATAAAAATGAGCAGTGAAACATAAATATGGAAAGTAAAAGAAGAATAGCATATGTTTCAAATGATTAAGGACACACCAAAGACTACTTCTATGTGTGGTTGCCGAAATCGAGCAACTTCCCTCTGCTTAGCAATAAGCTTCAGTTTTGCCTACAAGAGTCTCACCCTGTTAGAACAAATATTGATGTTTCGGTATATGAGCTGGAAAAAGTAAAAATAAAAAAAATAAAAATAAATGTTTAGAAGAATAGTAACTCAAGGGATAAAAAGAGGCACCTCATATAGGTCTCTCCATGGACAGGAAGCTTTGCACCTCTTCATCCTCTCAGTTACAAAATTAGCATTCGCCACACCAAACTCTAGCTCATAGAACCTTTTCCAAAGCTTATCAGTTACTGGGCTAAGATCTCGCCGATGTCAGAAAAAATTTTTTTTTGACTAATTCTCAACAAATTATGCAAAACGTTGTTTAGAAAATGATGTAAGCCATCTTACCACTGTTCTCTTCTCTACATGCTTCAACTGTCCACTGTACAATGTGGTAAAATGCGATCAAGGAGATGTGAATCTGTATCCCCAACGTCTCCTAAGAACATCACATTACCTATTGCTCCATCAACACAAAGATCAACCAATGTAGGAGCTTTCTTCTTTCTTTCAGACATATTCTCCTCCTCCTAATATGTCCTTGTTAGGGCTAGTAGAAGCAAGTCAATAACAAATATATACCAACTTAACCATGATTACTAAATTAATCAATCAATGATTGATGACTACCAACAAAAAAAAAGAATTAATTTTTTACAATTAAATATAAAAACGTATTTTTGGTATAAATTAAATCAATAAAAAGCTGGGTTAAAAAAAAAATAAACAAGAAACACTGCAATGCTTATACCATTTTCTTCAGTTTGCTCAGCAAGCAAACATACTATTTACGTTCATACAGATTAAATTTCTCGAATTATTTTCACATAATAGCCACTAATATACATATTGAACTGCACCTTAAAAGAAAACAAATCATTAAATCTCCTCGGAAAAAAAAAAAAAAAAAGAGATTACAGATACATTTCCTATAAAAGCCACCATAATCAAATCGATTATTTCCAGAATATGGCCAAACATTAAATGATTATGTAGTAATGGATCGAAGCTTACAGGATGATCGATCGGAGATGGGGAAGAGATGGTTCCGATCTCGATATCAATCGGAATCTTATCCCTTTATTTCTGTTCTATCGCGCGAATTCACTAACGTGCACCGTTTCCGTATGAATCAAAAGACAATATGTTGGGAATTCACGCATACGTATTTGTAGTTAACACTTAACAATGGATAAGTACCGTGGTGTAGGCTAACATGATCAGTGGGAGTACAGAGCTCAGCTCACTGTTTGGTTGGCGGGAAAACTCGGCTCTTGTTAATCAATTTTACTTTTGCATTTGTGCTGTATATAATTTAATTTTATTTATACGTCTTATTTTTATTTTTTTTTTTGAATGTTATGTGTTTTACTAATTCATATATTTATCATATAAAATAAAAAATTGTCCAAAATATTCTAATTTCTTAATTTCATTTATAATTATATATTTTTTTATTATTTAAATTAATTCTAGAGTTTATATAAAATTGGAACTCCATATAAAATTAGAATTTTAAAAATTGTATAGAATTAGAATTGGAGTTTATATATAATTACAATTCTTAGTTCAAACTATTTTTTTTTAAAAAATAGTTAATTAAAATATAATATTTATGCGTTTATGGAAGTTTAAAAAATTAATTTTTATGAATAATATTAACTAAAAAACAACAAAAAAATATCATGAGTTTTAGTTTTTCGAAAAATGATTTTTTTTTATTACCTTATTTGTTGGTAAAGAAATGGAAAAATCCATCTCTTGAAACTAATTATTAAAGAAATTAATTAAATTGAATTAGTGTCAAGTTCTTAATTCCAATTCTTGAAACTATAAATCAATCAGGCACAAATTTAAACCTAACCCGCAATTACTTTTGCAATGTACTCTTTTAACTTTAGGCAAATGAAGGCCAAATAATTCAAAATAATCGCAGAAGAGCCTATTAAAGAACAAACAGGATTAAGCCTCCTCCAAGGAGTAGAGATAACAGAAGCTAGCTAGCACCATCTGCTACCATGGGAGGGACGAATTTGAAACCTTGGAGAGTTTGCTCAAAGATATGGCCCACCTTCAGTAATGTTGCCTGAAAGTAGATAATAACAACAAAGCAACTAAGCATCAAAACAATGGAGAACAAAGGAGAAGAGAATTTCCAACAGCATGAATGAGATAAGATGTCAATACCTCATCAAATGCAGCTCCAATCATTTGAACACCAACAGGAAGTCCTGCAGGCCCCTCTTCAACAAATCCACATGGCAAAACCAGTGCAGGTAATCCTGCCAGGTTAACATTCACCTGTACCAAGGATACAATTGCTAAATAAAGACATAAAATTAAGCTCACGTCATTTTTCCATGACACTAAACATGGCAGAAATGTAGAAAAAAGAATTGCAGAACTTACTGGAATTGAAGGTAACTTTGCAATATTTCTCGGAATACAGATTAAATATTTTCAGAAATATTCTTGGCAAAGTAAATTATAAATTTATTCAGATAATTACACATTTCAGCCGGCTAAAGTTAGCATTGCAATCCTGGATAAGGTCAGCAAAATCTCTATCCATGTGATCAATGCAAGTTTGTGAAACTGTGAGGAAAGCTATTTGGCTAACATTCCAAACTATTTTCTTTCCTGATCCTATGTTGATGCCAAATGTAAGGAATCACTCCGGTGCATCTTCTGCATTTCACTCCGTCTACAGTCAAACACCCACCTGGTTTTCTTTCTTCTTTACCGTTCTTACAAAGAGCAGCACATACTTACCTTTATAAAAATTGATTTAAGTCACCAACAGCAAGCATAAATCTCATAACTACTTGCAAAACCAGCTTTTTAACGTTAAATTAAGATCCCTCAATCTCTCCGTTTCAAATCAGAAGTACACTTTTTCTATTTTCCTCGGCCAATCCTTAACCAGCGACATAATTGTTAAAGGTCAGAAATCAAGTCTAGAACATCCATTGAGGCAAAACAGTAGTGGAAGGAGCGTGCAATTAGGCAGAAAGAAGATAGAGAGACAAAAGTTGCTTACAGTCATAATGTCACCCGCATACATTGCCAACGGATCATTTTTCTTTTCACCTGCAAAAATTAAAGTAATTAGATATTTACTTTTGAACAGAGACCATCAGGTGCATAAAGTCAAAACAAGCAGTCCAAACATACCAATCTTATACGCAGCAGAGGGAGCAGCAGGAGAAATTAGGATGTCATTTGCATCTAATGCAGCCTTGAAGCTTTTCTGGATTAAAGTCCTCACCTAAAAAACTATTAAAATCATAAATTTCTTCTTGAAGATCTTCAAAGCACTTGAAATGTTTATTCAGTTACAGAAAAATAAGAATCCTACACTAAATTACTAAAAATCCAGTGTTATAAAATTAGATGTTCAGAACTTTAGAAGTAGCCAAATGTATTCCAAATCACTTGTCCAAATTTGCCAATAGGAATATCAAAAGTCCAGAAATTCAAGAACTCTTCAGAATCATGCTGTTAAACTCATTGAAAACATCAAGACTCTATTAATTATATTCATCCTCTTTAAAGTATGGACTGGGTGCATCATAATCCACCTTTTACTAGATACATGTTAAATTTACAAAACCATTTATGTTACCTGCTGAGCACGCTTATAGTATGCATCATAATAACCAGCTGAAAGGGCATAGGTTCCCATCAAAATTCTCATTTTGACCTGCAGACATGCATACAACTTTAGGGTTCCTGACAAGTAAAACTCAAACTAGATTTTCCTTCTGAGCTAACTTATAAATTTAAGCCTTAAGGTTATTCATGATAATAGAAGATGGCAATGAAACCTTTGCAACACTTTATATAAATTTCATTTCAAATCTACATGATTTAAGCAAGATGATAGTACCTCAGGACCAAATCCTTGTGCTCGAGAATCCCCATAAAGCATATTTAACTCATCGGCAACAGCTTGCTTTCCATACCTGGAAGTCAAGCAGGGATGATAGCTTGTGTGTTAATGTTTTTGCATGTGCTGTAGCATAAGAATATTATAAAGAAACAAACATCAAGAGGTTGAAAGCATATTCTTTTTGTTGTGGGCAGAGCTTTGATAACAAGTTAACAACTAAGACAAGCTGTCTATAAACCCATAGTTATTTCATATTACCAAAATAAATATCGTAAAGCCACAGAAAGGCATAAATTCTGGTCAAAAGCAAAATATATGAGAAAGCTCCCTGAATCGAAGTTTTGAAACTTCCCACAGTTTACAGGTAATGGAACAAAGCCTATAGTCCCAAACTCATCACCAATTTAGGTATTTTAGCTTTATTATCTTCAATCTAAATTCCAGATGGTATAAACTATCAGGATCTCTCTCTCTCTCAACTGCAATAATCAACCCACTTGAAGGCAATGCAATTTCACCTAAGTTCACCTTGATGCTAATTTTCAGCATTTATCTTTATTCTCTCAGCTCAAGTACATAAATCATCCAAATCTTGGTAACTATCATTGCCAAAAAAAATTCATGCAATTAATACAGCTAAGTGATCAACTAGAGTAAAATAAATAAAAACAGTTTTTGGCCCAGTATTGTCATCAAAATAAAATTCAAAATTTCAAATAAGACAATCTGTTGTAAGTTCACCTGACACCATCATAACGTGATAAGTTGGAAGATGATTCTGAAGAAGCAAGAATATAGTAAGCTGGTAAACCAAGGGAGAAAGATGGCAAGGATACCTGCAAATGAACATTTTAAAGTCAATTGAGGAGAATGGAAAAATGCAATTTATAGTAGAACCACAGATTAGCGCTGGACAAAGAAAGCTTAAGAATGAACCTCCGTCACAGTGCATCCTAATTCTTCAAGGTGTGATGCAGCACAACTGATTGCAGATTTTACCCCATTATCAACACCATCATCAAGAGTTTCACGGATTATACCAACTCTCAATCCCTTCAATGGCCTAGATTCCACAAGATTTGCAGAAGTGAACTGAGGTGTGAAGTTTGGAACCTCCTAAAGATATAAGCAAATTGTAATAAAATAAGAAACCACAAGGCTTTAAAGTTTAAACCCATAAATCAATAAACTTGTTGCTTATTAAAGTGAAGTGTTTAATTTTCACAGCAGTTCTTTTTAGTCAAATTTTTAAAGTTGACATTTTAACTCTTTAACATCTAATGGATTAACAAATTAAACAAATGAGAAAAATAGAGAAGTCAATTTTCCCAGATAAAAATTTTAGTCACTTTCCATATGTATCAGAACTGAAAGTACTGTCAACTGCTAGGTTATGAGATAAGATCACAATTGGTCAAGCAAACATGAAAAGAAAATCCCCTGTCCTTTGAATTAAGCCTATCTACAAATGAGGATAGATGAAGTCATACCCTTATACTGCTGGTGGCATCATATCTATCATGACCAGAAATTGCATGAAGAAGGATGCCAGTGTCAGCAACTGATGTTCCAAAGCATCCAATAACATCAAGTGATGAAGCATAAGCCATCAGTCCAAATCTTGAAACACGCCCATAGGTTGGCTTCAATCCTACAACACCACAAAATGAGGCTGGCTGTCTCACACTTCCACCAGTATCACTTCCCAGTGACACTACACATTGCCGAGCAGAAACAGCTGCAGCTGATCCTCCTGATGATCCACCGGGTACTCGAGACACGTCCCAAGGGTTTGAGGTCACCTAACGAATGAACACATGGATCACCTGAGTAAACCAACTCTAGTTACCAGCATGAAATGTCACACACTAACTAAAAATCAACTCC
This sequence comes from Manihot esculenta, assembly GCF_001659605.2. Lineage (NCBI taxonomy): Eukaryota > Viridiplantae > Streptophyta > Magnoliopsida > Malpighiales > Euphorbiaceae > Manihot > Manihot esculenta. Next base: position 32,304,574 of record NC_035161.2, read on the forward strand.
AAGTGCATTGATGCTAGAAAATAACATATTTAGAATTGTACAGTGATATGGCAGCTTGGAACATCCATGTTAATGGAGAGCAAAGATCGAGTGACATGCAAGAGGACTTTCATTTTAATTAAGAAAAAAAAATTCCAATTATAACTTGAACGCACAGCTGAAAACAAATACATTTAGAGCAGCGAATTGTGATTTTTTTTTTCCAAAACAACAGCAAGTTATTACAATGCAAAGGCGGAATTTTTTTCCTTCAGAAAATCTTGATCAATTGAGCTAGATATGATATCCAATTATATCCAAATTCAGTTAAACCACAATTATAGATTTTTGGTTTAACCACTACAAGACAGAGTAGAGAAAAAATTGCAGTTGCTAGGGACTTCATGATTTCTCACAAAAATGATGATCACAACAAACATTTGCTCCAAATTTAAAGAATTTGTTTAAAAAGAGAATCGGCTCTCAAACCTGAAAAGCAGAACCTTCAGTGGTACTTCCCATACCAAACTCATCCAAATTAGTCTTTCCCACAACAATGGCACCCTTCTCCTTCATTCTCCTGACCGCCGTTGCATCGTACGGCGCCCGATAATTCTCTAAAATGCGGGAACCACCGGTGGACGGCATATCGGATGTACATATATTATCTTTGACCCCCACAAGCACCCCAGCAAGAGGACCCACATCCTCGCCCTTGTTAATCTTGTCGTCGAGCTCCTGGGCCTGTTTTAACACGTTGTCAGATATATGGAGGAAGCATTTAAGCTGGGGCTCGGTGAGCCTAAGGCGGGTTAAGTAGGACTCGACGAGTTGGGTTGCAGTTAGGTGGCGAGAGAGAAGGGAGTGACGGATGGTGAGGATTTGGGAGGATTGTAGAGATTGGTCTGTGACCGCGGAAGTGGCTACTGGCAGTGAGGATGATGAAGAAACAGCAAAGGTTATATGGCGGGGTTTAATGGATGAGAGGCGGAAAGGGAAGCGACTGAGAGAACGAGGAGGCTGTAGCGTGGATAGCATGTCGTTTTCCTTTTGCTGCTCGCGGAGAGATGGAGACTACGGGATGGCCGAGTGAGGATAGCACTTAAACGTGGACTCCGGGTGATGAAAAACAAAACCTGAACCCGAATGACTCAACCCGAAAATTTGAACCGAACCGATATCAACCCGTCTGTTAGTTAAACTGAATTTCTATGTTAATTTTTATTCACAACACTTAACTTTAAATGTTTTTTTTCCTTAAGTTAGTGATGTGTGGCTGATCTCATGTGAATGAGGATTTTACCAGTAAAATCAAGTTTTAATTATAAATTTGGTATTACTTTGAGGTTATTTGTTTACACATACATGCGTGCATATATATCTAACAGAGTTAGCTATTTGGATTTAGTATTTAAATAATTTAATTTTAAAATAATTTATAAATTTAATGTATTTTGGAACTATTTATAAAATTATTTGTTGGATTTTTTTTGAAATCTTGCATTTTTCAGTGGGAGCCTAAAAAATATAAATTAAAAAAATAATATTTATGAATAATTATGTTATTTTTAAGAAAAAATATTATTTTAAAAAAATCATTTTTAAAATTTTAAAAATGATATTAAAAACATTGTCTAAATCTTAAAAAAATAAAATTAATTTTCCCTTTTAATTATAGGAGTTACCAATAAAGTATTTAAAGGAATAAAAAAGCATTTAGACCAAACGACAACAGATGAACAGAAACAAAAACAGTGTGTGCCTGGTCATTTTGGATCTGAAAATTGCGAAAGTTTGAGGTTGCCTTCCAAGAACAACAAAGATTCAGTTCCAGAATAAAATTTATGGTTGTGAAGTGATCAACAGCTTTTAACTTCTCTGCAGAGCGGAAGTGCTAGAAATGGCGGCCATCGCAGTTCACCAGTTGGCCCAGTGCATAACTTGCCACGCTTGGAGTCCCGATCACTCTAGTAACTAACTTTCCTTTTCTTCTTCTTTTCATCTTCCATTAATGATTTCTTTCTTTATGTTTGATTTCTTGGAAAATGTGGGAAAAAGAATTCGAATCTTGTGTTTTTGATTAAGGACTGATTTCGGACATATTCTTTGTTCGTTGCTCGAATAAAGAGGTCTGTTGTTACATTTACTTATACTTGTTTGTCTGAGGGTTCTTTTCGATAGGTTGCATTAAAAAATAAAAGATTTTGGGTTTGTATTTCGAGTGTAACATCATTAAAACACCACACGTTGTCGTTCAAATGCTCATTCTTTTCAAATCCCTATCTATCGAAATGATTTTCTTGAGTGGTGACTATCTCCATTCAATTTGCAGTGATTGCACTTTGTCCCAATAGCAATGAAGTTCACATTTATAAGTTGTCCCAAGACAAATGGGAAAGAGTACATGTCCTCCAAAAGGTACTTTTCTTTCTCGATCCTTATTTTATGCGTACATAGACATACACTTCATTGACAGTTTTTGCATTATGTAATGAAATGAACATTTAATTGCGCTATAGAGTTTGCTTTATTACAAACTCGTAGATGTTGGACTACTCATTTAGAATATCTCTTCACTTGATGTCCCAATTACCTAGGGGAGTGAGCATTGGTACAAAGTTTTGGTTAATTTGTTCTGACTGGGACATGGATTCAAATCATGGAATGGTTCCTTGCAATTCAAGGGCAAGGCTAAATCTAAACCGCCCTCAAATACACAATGTTCAAAGCCTCATGCATCGGACATTGGAACACCCTTTCTTTTGTGTTGTAATGCCTGTATAATCTGAATATTATTATGTGTTCTATGATTCTTTTTATTGCAACGAATGCTTCAGTAGGTAGTAGCTTTCTTATTTATTTATCTGTCTATTTTTGTTCACTTGGATAAATATGTGCTTCAGTATTTAGTTTAACTTTTACTGAAACCATCTTACTTTTTTCTTTATCACCAAGTTCCCACCACGATTCAACACTTTTGTCCTTCTGCAGTGTGTGAGCGAATGATTCAGATTTAGTGGTTGTTCTCATTTCCTTATCTAACCATGAGGGAGTGTTTATCTATCTTAGCTACATTTATCTCAAAACTTTTTGCCGTTCATGTTTGTCTCAGCATGATCAAATTGTCTCTGGGATAGATTGGAGTGCAAGATCAAACAGAATTGTTACTGCATCTCATGATCGAAATTCGTAAGGACCCATTTGCTTGATTTTCTTACATTTTTTTTTCTTTAGCAAAAATGGGGAAAAATAAACTTTTATCATTATTTTGGAGATTCCCCTTTTTGTCTCTTTCTCACATGTGCTCGTGTGCACTGACTTGAGAGTGAGACTACTGTTTCTAAACATGTTTCCTTTCTCTTTTTGATGTATTCTTGTTGACTGAATGCATTGCATCCTTTCAAGATATGTATGGAACCAAGAAGGGCCAGAATGGGTACCAACCCTTGTTATACTCAGGCTTAACCGTGCTGCACTTTGTGTGCAATGGAGTCCAAGAGGTACTGAAACATAATATTTTTTTTTGAGTTAAGGTTTTCATTTTGTCTTTTGTGACTAAAGTTTCTATATGTAACCTTTTAATAACTTTCTTGAAACGTTGTGTCCTCATGTTGATCTTTTATGTTGCTTAGTTGTTTTATCCACAAAGTCATAGTTGGAGCTGGCCGCCTAAGTTGTGAATTTATTTCTTGATCAAAGGTTGATACGATTTGTATTTATTGTGAGTCCTATGCATCTATGTTATATTGATAAAGCCTATAGATATATAAGCATCAATATGACCAAAAAAATAATAATAAAATGAAAATGGAATGTTTTACATATTTTCACTTCTTTTATTTGTCTGAGGAATGCTATGAACTTTATGCCTGTGTTCCTTGGTTTCATGATCTAATACTCATAGAGTGCCGTACTTTGGAGAAATATATATGTTGCTATTGAAAGTTTCCTGTATCTAGGCTTTAGGAGTTGTATTGATCACACCTAGCAGTCATGGTGAATATCTATGCCAATATCCACATTATTGTTTATAGTGTATGCCTTCTTTGTGCATATGGATTATTTCTAGGTTTCTTTGTCTTGTTACGGCAACTGCAAAAGGAATATACTTTCAAGCAGGATTTATTGTTTTCTTGTTCTGTTCCCAGAGAATAAGTTTGCTGTTGGAAGTGGAGCTAAAACTGTGTGTATATGTTACTATGAACAAGACAACAATTGGTAATTACTAATTACTACATAATTTGTATCTTTCTCTTCTTATTTTGGGTTTATATATTTTGAATTTTGATTCTGATTACTCATATATTTGCTTGAGTTCTTTTAAGGAAGAAATTACTCACTTTAGCCCGTATATTACTCTTGTGCAACTTGAAGCTTGGATTATTAATGAATATGCAGTTTGTCTCCTAGCCCAAACTTCATTATGTGAATGTACCTGAAAATATTAATAATGTTGACATGAAGGAGCTCAATTAAATGGTCAACTAATTTTCTGCCCTTTATTACTATGCCTCTGCTTTAATTGTTAAGAAAAATTCTTCATCATTTTGGTTTTACCTACTTAAATTGTTTAAATTGACATTAGTGACATTTAATTTGCGTTAAACATCTTGATTACTTATAATTATATCATGAAGGTAGTTTGTAAAAACTTCTAATTTTGGTTGATCTTTCCTTGCTTAATTGTGCATTTCTACAGGTGGGTCAGTAAACTCATCAGGAAGAGACATGATTCGTCTGTAACAAGCGTTGCTTGGCACCCTAATGATGTTAGTTTTGTCTATGTCTTTTTCATTGTTGTAATGCTGTAAAGAAGTTGATGCATTCTTAGATCTTTGTTCAAACTTACTATGCAGCTACAGGCAGTTCTTCTTAATTGCCATATTTATTTGCATGTTTTGTACCTGGTTTTTGCAAAGGTCAGATTGTGTCTTAAATATGAAAACAGTGACTGGAATGTTGGAACATGCAGACAGTAAGGAATGTGTCTGTAAGGAATGTGAAGAAAACACTGCTGCCATGTGATTTTTTCAGCTGAATTATTAAGTAATGCTTTACAATTAATGGAAAATAATGGCTGTGACGGTTAGGTAGCCGGTAAAGGGAAACAGCCCCTTCAAGAAACCTGTAGATGATGACCATTACATCTATTATTTAAAACCATCACACGCACTCATAGAGCCATAAGGAGCTAGAGACACTAGTCCTAGAAACATACATATAACACCTTTTCCTCTATTTTTTTTTTAAAAATTATGTGCCAATAACTACAGATCCTTCTTGCGACAACATCTACTGATGGAAAATGTCGAGTTTTTTCCACCTTTATAAAAGGTGTTGATACAAGGTATGTTTAACCTAGTTTTGGATCATTACTACTTCATTCATTTTTGTGTTTTATTTTCTGTTATCTAGCACTTATCTATATGTGATTACCTTTACCCATATCCAGGGACTCAAAAGCAGGCTCTTCTTCAGACTCAAAATTTGGAGAGGTTTGATTTTTACTGCTTCCTCATGCAAGAGAATCTACTTTATGAACAAAATTACATTGAAGAACTTGTCAGCAAAAGTTTTGGAAACTAGAATTTTCTATTGTAATTATGAATTTGGCTGTAATGTAATAGTATTTTCTCTAAAGTTTGATTATGGTCTTTATAGGTCCACTTAAGGTCTCCAACTGGTTCCTTTATGGGTTTTTATAACTCTTTTGAGGGATGCCCTGATAGGTTCTTAGGTTATATATTGACATTTTGGGTATGATGGGCTTGGCTGTAATTTAGCGAAATACTAAAAGTTACAGGCTTGCACTCATAAGGATGTAGGTTTGAGTTTTTAAGGTAGCTACTTCATGTAAAAATGCTGAAGATTAGGATCCTCTTTGAATTCTTCCTTCCAGGACCTACTTTAGTTAGACCACAGGCATGGATATTGATGTTTAATAGCTGTGAGGAAAATTCCAAAAAGAATGAAAAAGAATAAAGTCAGAAAAAGCACTTTACTTCCCTCAAGGTTTCAAGGTGACCTAAGTGGAGAGTTATACATTAGTCTTGTAATGGTGGCTTGTCAGTGGAAGATCTTATCTTCATGATAAACGAACCTCAGAAATGTGTGGAGCCATGGACTAATATTACTCATTGAAGCCTTCCTTTTACAAGATTGGAACCTGCTATACCTGTATGGATGTGGTAGATTGGCCAGTGCTCCCAAATAGATCTGCGCGACTTATTTGTTTGCTGGAAGAGGGAGGAGTGGCAATTAAGAGAAGTTGAACTTGTGTCTCGGTACAGAAAGGAGGGAAAAGGACAGCACTAGAGAGAAATTAGGGTATTTGTAACATTCACTCAAGTAGGAGAGAATGCTAGGAAATCAAGGTTAGTTCTTCTAAATTACAAAAGTAGCCTTTACTTCCAAAGTTTTGGGCATTACTAAATTCATGCGAATACCATAATTAATCCATGCGAATACCATGAAATGGAAATGCTTGTATGAGTTATCAAGTATAACATTCTAGTCAGGTACCAGTTATATTTCCTCTCTGCCGGACCTGATGTGAAAATTCATGCAACTGTTACAAAATGATTCTGGGGGCTGCTATGTTTAATATTGCGAGCTTTTCAGTGTAGTGCTATATTCTGTAAACTAGAAATTTTCTTCTATCTTTGACATGTTTTTCTTTTGCAAGGTACAATGCAAAATGTCATGCAAAAAATATAAGCTTGATTTGTTCTGGCAGGAAACATAAGGCTATAAAAACTTCAATGTGAACCTTTGTTTTGGCATTTGGAAGTGCAATTATGCATGTTCTGTGAGCTTTTTGTAATTTTCCCTTGTTCTGAAATGTTTGGTCCCTGATTAGATAGTAATGTTTTGTTATATATTTGTTTACTCCTTTTTCATTTTATTGATGCTACATGGCATTAATTTTTCCCCCTCTAATTTTCTATTGAAACAGCAAATTATTCAGCTTGATCTCTCATTTTCCTGGGCATTTGGTGTTAAGTGGTCACCAAGCGGCAATACATTAGCTTATGTAGGTCAGAAATATCTCTCTGCTGTATGTCACTTGCAAAGTTAAAGTTTTTGGATTCACAGTCTTGCTATGCATTATTAGTAGTCTTATTAGTTTTATTCATTAAATCTAAATAAATTCCATCTGGCAGAAAATTTTATGGAAATTTGTATACTTATGCTTTGAAAATTGGCTTTAACTAGTGTTTGCTGCATGAAATTAATAAGAAGCTTATCTTTGCTTGATTTGAATGTGCTTATTCATCTAGAAGCTTCTAGGCATATAAACTTTAGGGGTATCAAATATGTTGAAATTGATTGGAGCTTGCTTTTCCTTGTGTATCTGTCATTTGTTCTATTTTACAGGTCATAATTCTATGATTTACTTTGTTGATGATGTTGGTCCTTCCCCACTAGCCCAAAATGTTGCATTTCGCGATTTACCTCTTCGTGATGTGGGTCAGCGTCCGCTCTTATTATTCTTTTAAGTTTGTAGTTGTTTTCTCAATCATTTCTGCTAACTTCATGTTCATTTATGAACTGTGATTACGGATTGCTTGTTTCCAGATCTTATTTGTTTCTGAGAAAATGGTCATAGGTGTGGGATTTGATTGCAACCCAATGGTTTTTGGAGCTGATGAAAGAGGAATATGGTATGTAAAACATACAAAATAACTAATGTTTTCCAAGTACCTAGTATTGGAGGAAGGAGGTTAATTGAGGTCGGACTTAAACTTGCATCCTTTTATTTTTTTATTTTTGCATGTTAGACTTGTTGGCCAGCTCTATTAACAGATATTAGGTGTTAACTTGGTTGTTTTTGTAGACATATCAAAACAATATATATTTACAGTCATTTGTTTCATTGCATGTGTAATAATAATTTGTGCTCTTTTTGAAAGTTGAATTCTTTCGCTGGTTGTAGATTTTCATTCTCTTTCGTATAGTGTGATGTAGGATGATTGGTGCTCTTCTTGTAAAGAACAGTTTCGTATAGACCTGATGTGTATTTGCATGCATTTATTTGCACGTTGGATGCGTAGAACATTGACGGGTTCTCGGAAGTTGATAGTTTGCAGCTTGACTAGTTTCTCCCATATTCATAAATCTAGGAATTTGTTCACAGGAGAGAACTTTTACCACGTCCCTGGTGACTGTGAATAAGCTAGCTGGTCTTCTTGAGTGAGGAACTGCTAGATTAGCGAAGTGATATCTTTGGTTTTATCTTGATTTCTTTCAGGAGCTTTGTCAGGTTTCTTGGTGAAAGGAAATTGTCATTTTCAGGGTCAAAGTATGGTTCGCAGGTACAGTGGATTATGTTTATAGCAAATTTGTTGCTCCCATGGGATATTTGATTTGAACTTCTGATGTTTTTCATAATTTTCCCTGTGCATAGTTGTGAAATGGATTGCTAGATTGTAAAAAGTATGGAAAATATAAAAATTGTGCCGCTTCTGAAATTTTTAAAAGCATTCCAGTTTAGATAGGTATAAATAATACTCCCTCTGTTCTACAAAAATAAACATATAATTATTTTCGCATGGATTAAGAAATATAGTAGGTCGTTCCTAATATGCCTTTCATTCATATTGTACATTATAAAATTATTCTTAGAACTAATAAATTTTACTTTTCCAATGCATATTAAATAGAGTATATTAGGAAGCTAATGAATAAATTATCATCTTAAAAAGGAAAATGGCATGTAATTTGAGACAAATAAAAATGAAAAATAAGCATATTTTAAATTTTTAATGGGATGAAGGGGGTCGCAAGTTGCAAAAATGGATTAATTTATATAAGAAGGTGCTGCATCATAAACTTGTTCCTGAGTTCAACCAACAAGGATATAGGGATAATGACACAAAGTGCTTGAACATTAATTCTCAAATTTTACATTTTTACAACGGAAGCGATTAAGGGCATTCACAATGCTCAATCTTGGAAGGAGGACTTATGATGTTAATGCAATCACTGCTTCAGATGAATGTAAAAACATCAGTTTCCATTTAGATTTTCTTTTCGTTATTTTCTCCTTCCCAGCATTTTGAGTGCTTTTGCAGTGCCAATGCTTTTAACATTAGATTTATTTATTTATATATTGTTTTTTTGCACACCACCAGTTTTCTGAGGCATTTGGAAAGTTTTATGGCCAATCAAAGATTGGTGCGAGCAACGATGGCACTGATCCTTCAAGATCCCGTGGTGTCATTCATGAGAACTGCATCAAGTACTTTGTCCCTTAAACTGCTCTATTACTTTTCTTCCTATTATTTTGCTGAACATGACCCATCATGTTTGTGAAATCGTAGTCCTTAGGTTCAAATAACCCCTCTATAAGATAATGATACTATGTTTCCTGGAACTACAGTTGTATTGCGTCTCTTGGGGAGGTGAGCAGTTCTAGAACTACGCGCTTCAGCACATCAGGTGAGTGAAGAAAAATATCAATTAGTTGTTTGAACCAAATCGATTTATTTGCATATGCATTCATCAATGACGCACATTTTTACCTTAACAGGATTAGATGGGAGAGTGGTTATCTGGGATCTGCAGAACCAGGAAGATCTATCCCAATATCTCTGTTGAAGGATTTCATATTTTCCAAGCCTGTACGTTGAATATGATGTGCTGTGTATATTATCAACTGGGATTTTGAGAGTGAACAGTATGCTGGAAATTTTAGTCTATCTATCATGTGGCTGTGGATTAAACCAATGGAATCCCTTCATATCATTCGCAATTCAACAATAACTAAAAGTAAAAATTTTTTATATTTAACAATAATTGTATTTGTATGGAAGATTTTATTGGTTATTAGCAGGTGATGTTTTACCTCAGATTTTTCTCTGGTTGGACGGAGGAATAGACTTTTCAACGGTCGAAAGTGTTCCATAATTATATAGAAAAAATTACTATTTACTTATTTTTCTATTAAGTATTTTACTATTTAATCTTAATGTTTTTATAAAATTATTAATAAATTTTTTAAATTTTTTAAAAATTTATTAATTAATCATTTTATATTATGAGTATTGTAAATTTTTTTTGTAATATTTACGGTTTTGGATTAATTAATATATTTTTTAAAATATTTTTAATGTTTTAATATATTTCTTATGTAATATTTACGGTTTTAAATTAATTAATAGATTTTTATAATATTTACGGTTAAAATTAATAGAGTTGCTTTTAAAATATTTTTAATGTTTTAATATATTTTTTAAAAGTGAAAAATTAGTTAGTGAATTTTTTGATGCCATATGCTAAATAGTTAGTAATTATCTATATATATATATATTAGAGAGCATCCCTCCTTTAAAAGCTTGATAGAGTAAGTTCAATTAAATTTGTATATTTGTACATAAGGGTCAAATAAACTCAATTTATTTATTTTTATTAATTAAATTCTTATATTTTTACTCTAATATCAAATAAGTCCTTATATAATATAGTATTTTTTTGTAATAAAATATAATCTTTTAATAATAAAAAAAATTTTATAATAAAATTTTTTTATTTTTATAAATTATTTTGACACGTAACAAAAATATAAAAATTTAATTGGTCTAAATTTTTTTTTTTTATCATGCAATAGATTGCATTAAAAGTTCATAGAACTAGCAAGTAGAGAGAAAAAGGACCTAAACCCTAATTCAACTAATAAAAGTCCAGCCTTAACAAACACTTCATCCCAATATCTGTTGGAAAGTAGTGAGGTAACTACCGCCACCAAACTCAACTTTCATTTCTACTGCCGTAGAAACCATCAAATCCATGTCCACAATACATATATTCAGAAAAGCAAGGATCGAAGAAGATGAAAGACATGCAAACCCCACAAAACCATAAAAAATAAGAGCGAGCATAAAAATTACAACCTCGCAAAACTTAAATCCAACAAACAGAAGTCTTTGATTTTTGATAAATCATGCATAGAGAGGTAGTTCCACGGAATTGATGGCCACTAAAAAATCATCGGAAACGTTTATCATCAGACGCGGTAATGCGATCTCCAAGTGCCGAACCGAAGCAAGGGAGACCTCCCGATGCTTATTCAACTTTTGATTATTTAAATATAGATTCCTTGTACACCTATGTGCACTTCTACATTTCTAGAGTAATTGCTGAAATTTTCACCCATTGACAGCTGCATTTTCAAACTCTTATTTTTTTTTTTATACTCAAAATATAATAAAATTTATTGCTTATTAAAAACACAAATATAATTTAAATATTTTTAATAATAGATTTTCATTGAATCAATTGGATTTTTTTTCTGTTTTACTTCATAAACATACTCATTATGAGTTGCGTAGGTACAAATTTATAAAATTGTCAAGAGAAACTCATAGTGCAATTATAGAATAGAATCCCCTGAATGTGCAACAACCCATAATTATATATATATAGTGAAAAATTAATTTGTAATATCATTTTTCCCATAATGATAAATTGCATATTCTCAAACAAATGGTCATCTGTATGTCAATAGCAGAGTATGGATTGGGAAGTAAAAGTGGTAATATTATGGCCTACTCTTTCAAAAGAAGAAACCTATTGAGAAATTTTGAATCTTCATAGACAAACTTTGTCTGAATGAGCGGAAGAAATTGTAGAAATGTCTGAACATTTCATCAAACGCCACGGCCGGGCAAAATTGAAGATGTACAAATCTCCATAGCCATGCGATGATTTTAGGGCCTTAGCCGTCAACCAAGTGGGCTCTACGCTACCATTCTTCTATCCATAAGCCCCTTGACTTCCATCGACCTGCATGAAAAATGGCAGGTAGTTCAATCTTTACCGTATCCGTTCCCATTGAATAATTAGCAGACTCAAGTAGTGTCCACATTCTCATTTACTGTTAATTAAATATTTCTATGTCTCTACGCAATTATTGAGTCGTTCTGTTTGAAGATGCATCAATATCAAGATGGAAAATTTTGTTCATTACTTTATGATGAATCATTTTTCTCTCACCCCATCAAACGGGTTTTATAAAAAATAATCTTGAAAAAAAAACCTACAAAATAAAAAAGTAACAGTTTTATAAAATATAATTTAAAAAAAAACTTACAAAATAAAAAAAATATCGAAATTTATGAAAAATAGTGATCGACAATATTTGATTTAAATCGAAAAAATTGATCGAATTAAATTAATTGAGAAATTTAATTTAATTTTTTATTTATTTTGATTCTGTTTAATTTTTAATTTTAAAACTTTTAATTATTTTGATTCAATTCGATTTTAGTGAGAAAAAATAAAATAAAATTAAATTAAATTAAAATAAAATGATTAGTAATAATAAAATATTATTTTTAATAATATAAATATTAAATCATAATCAAGGTTAAAATATCTTAATTAAATTTTAAAATATTAAAAATAAAATATAAAAAATAAAAATATATTAAAAATTTAAACTGAATCAAATTAAATCAAATCGATTTGATTTAATTCAATTTATAATCAAAATTAATTTGATTTGATTTTTATAAATATTAAAATTTTAATTTTTAATTTATTAGATTCAATTCAAATTTAAATCGAATTGACGGACTGCACACTTTTAATTGAAAATACTGATAGCTCAAATTAAATTTAAATAATTTTTATAATGAAATACTAGTTAAAATTATAGAAAAAGGAAAGAGAAGAAAAAAAAGAGAATGGAGAGGCCCAAATCATTAATGTAAGAAAAAATGTCATCTTTATATTTACTTTTTTTTTTTCAAATATATGAAAATATATTTTAATATATTTTTAGATGGATCTAACTTTTAATTAAAAATAAATTTATAATTTTTTAAATGTTATCAATTTGCTTTTTCTTGTAACTTTAAGCAAGAGCCAAAGGATAGCCGGCTAGAAGGAGATTTGATTGATGAAGATTGAAGTAGAATTACAATTTTTTTTATCAACGCTGCTCAATTTGTTAGAGTTTTTCGACCACGACAAGGAGAGATAATTATTATAATTTATTTACTTTTATCTATTATAGTTTTATTTTTTTGAAATAGAAGATTAAAATCATGAGAGTAGAATTTAAAATTTTTCAAATTTATTCACTATCAGATTAAGTACGTAAGTGCATCTATTATTTATTTTTATCTATTATAGTCTTATATATGAGTATTTTACGTGAATCGATTTTTATGAATTTAATATTTATATTTTTATAAAATTTAATATATAAAAAATTAAATAATTATATTTTATAAAGTTTATATATGAAATGAGATGTAACTAAATGCAATTATTTTATAAAAAATAATTTCAAGAATTATTTATTCAGCCCTTAAAAAAGTTTGTTTTTTTTTCCTGTTCTTTTATCCTTTATTTATTTTAACTTCAAACAAGACCCGAAGATTGGAGCTGGAGATTCCTTTGCGTCTTCGCAGGGCTATTCTGCTCACGTCTTTCTATAGTCAAAGTCTTCTCATCTATTGCTATATCTTAGTTAAAGGCATGGCCACCAGCTGAAAGAGACGGACACTGATTAAGGTTTGGGCTTTGGAAATTGTTTTATAGTCTTTGCTGGGTCATTCCGTTCACATTTCTGCGCTTAGTCTTTTTGATTTTCTTCATCCAATCCACTCCATCCGGGACAGGAAGATATCTACCCTATTTTAATATTTTTTATTAAATAAATTTAATATCAAAATTTATCAATCAGATTATCTGAATTTCTATTAGCGGAAAAAAAAAAAACTAAAATGTTTATTTAGAGTTTAGAAAATAAAAGATGTGGCAAGTTATAATAAGTTCAGATCTTGGATATTTATTATTTAAATTCATTTATATTTTCTAATAATATTTGTAATTTTTACACCTATCATATATTAAATAAATAGAGTTTAATATTTTATGTAATTATTAAAATTTTAATATATACAGTAATATTTTCTAAATATACTTTATGTAAATTATTGAATTAAGATTTATAAAATCAAATATTTATATATTTCGATATAAATATTTAATTCGATAATTATTAAATTCATTATTATAAATGCTATGATATTGAGTTTGCATAGATTGTGCTTATCTTGAGGATAGTGAGACATGGTGCATTAAATTTCTATAAATAATGGTTGTTTGAACCATGAAAAGCAAATTAAACCTATCACAAAGTAAGCTTTCTCATCTGTGTCCAATGGGGCCTTTGCTATCATTTTGCATCCATACTATTGCTCTTGTTCTTGCGTGCAACATCTTGGCAGCCTCTGGCAATAATGAAACTGACCTACTTGCTTTGCTACAACTCAAGGCCAACATCAATGGCGACCCGCTAGGAGTTGTCCGTTCATGGAATTCTACCCTTAACTTCTGTCATTGGCCTGGTGTTACTTGTGGCCGTAGACACAAGAGGGTGACTGTTGTAGACTTGCGGTCCCTCAAGCTCTCTGGCTCCATATCACCACATATTGGAAATTTGAGCTTTCTAAGGGAATTAAACCTCCAAAATAATAGCTTCACCCAAGCTATCCCTCCCCAGATCGGTCGTTTACACCGTCTGCAGAAATTGTTTCTGAATAACAACTCGTTTCGTGGCCAAATCCCACCTAACATATCCGGTTGTTCTAACCTTGTTAGCTTACAACTTCAATATAATCAGCTGGTAGGATCGATTCCAGAGGAGCTTGGTTTCTTGTCCAAGCTTGAAATATTTTCTGTGGGAAAAAACAATCTGGTAGGAACTATCCCTCCTTCTTTAGGGAATTCGTCATCTCTTCAAGTAATCTATGCTAGTGAGAATAATTTGTTTGGGAGTCTCCCTCATTCTCTTGGCAAATTGATGAATCTCAGTATATTGGCTCTATTCGAAAATGGGTTTTCAGGCACCATCCCACCATCCATCTACAATCTCTCTTCGATTCTGGCTTTTGATGTAGGCTATAATCAGTTTGAAGGTAGCCTTCCATCTGAGCTAGGCGCCAACACTTTTCCAAATATTCAAACTTTCTTCATATCCGCCAATAAGTTCACGGGTTCAATTCCCAACTCACTATCCAATGCTTCAAACATAGCCATTCTTCATTTAAGTAGAAATAAGCTTACTGGGAAAGTGCCATCCTTCGGAAATCTAAACAAGCTCACACTATTTTCTGTTTCCAACAACTCTCTGGGGAGCGGCGAAGATGGTGACCTGAGCTTTCTCCCCTCCTTGACAAACGCCACAGGTTTAGTGCGAGTGGGTATAGAGATGAACAATTTTGGAGGAAGGTTACCTGGACGAATCTGCAACTTGTCAAGACATCTCTCAGAAATATATTTCAGTCAGAATCAAATATATGGAGACATCCCCAGTGGAATTGATAACCTCATCAGCTTGCAAATTTTCGACGTAAGCATTAACAAACTTTCAGGCAATATTCCTTCAAATATCGGAAAGCTTCGAAACCTCAGGTATTTGTATCTTCTCGCCAACAATTTCTCAGGTTACATCCCATCATCTTTAGGAAACTTGACCGAGTTGCTTCTACTCACATTGAGAGAAAATAATCTTCATGGCAACATCCCTTCCAGCCTAGCACAATGCAAAAAACTGCTAGCTTTGGAACTTTCTTTTAACAACCTTAGTGGCACCATACCCCCACAAATTATGAATCTCTCCTCTTTATCTAGACACCTTGATTTGTCTAATAATTACCATTTGAATGGCGTTCTTCCCATGGAAGTTGGAAAGTTGCAAAATTTGGGGGTTTTGGATGTTTCCAATAATAACTTGTCAGGTAGGGTTCCTGAAAGTATTGGAAGCTGTGCAAGTTTAGAAGTTTTGCGCCTGGATGGGAACTTTTTCCAAGGGTCAATTCCTTCATCTCTTTCATCATTGAGGGGACTTCGAGTATTAGATCTTTCTCGTAATAATTTTTCAGGCAAAATTGCTGAGTTTATACAAGATTTTAGGTTATTGGCAAGGTTAAATCTATCATACAATGATTTTGAAGGTGAAGTGCCAACAAATGGAGTTTTCAAGAATCCAAGCGCAACAGGGATCAAGGGGAACAAAAAGCTTTGCGGTGGGATTCCTGAGTTTCAGCTGCCTAGATGCAGTTTTGATAATAAGCCAAAGAAGAGATCAATGGAGAAGATGATGATTTCTATAATTGCCCCACTTCTTGGAGCAACTCTTATATTTGCATGTTTCATTCTTTATCTATCAAGAAAGAGGAGAAGTGATAAAAATTATAATAGATCAAGCTCTTATGAGAATACACTGTTGAAGGTGTCTTATCATAGTCTCCTAAGAGCAACTAATGAATTTTCTTCAGCAAATTTGATCGGTGCAGGTAGCTTTGGCTCTGTGTATAAAGGAATACTTGAAGAAGATGGAAGGGCTATTTCTATTGCTGTCAAGGTAATTAACCTTGAACGTCGAGGATCTTGCAGGAGTTTCATGGCTGAATGTGAGGCATTGAGGAGCATCAGGCATCGAAATCTTGTCAAAGTGTTAACAGCATGCTCAAGCATTGACCACCAAGGAAATGATTTCAAGGCCTTGGTTTATGAATTCATGACTAATGGGAGTTTAGAGGAATGGTTGCATCCTAGTACTGCTGTGCCAGTTGAAGAAGCAAAAACTTTGAATCTTCTTCAAAGAATAAATATTGCAATTGATATTGCTTCTGCAGTAGAATATCTCCATCTTCATTGCGAAACACCCATAATTCACTGTGATCTCAAGCCTAGTAACATTCTTCTCGACGATGAAATGACTGGGCATGTAAGTGATTTCGGGTTAGCAAAGTTCTTTTCTGAAGAAGGCCTTCATAATTCAACAAATGAGTCAAGTTCTTTCGGAGTAAGAGGAACAATCGGTTATGCTCCTCCAGGTAAATATCTATACTTTCTCTTCTTCCCTTTACTAAAAGCAATACATTTAACAAATAGCATTTCCATGCACAGAGTACGGAACGGGAAGAGAAGTGTCAACTTATGGTGACATATATAGCTATGGCATACTTTTATTGGAGATGTTCACAGGGAAGAGACCTACTGATAGCACATTTATGGAAGGTCTGAATCTTCATAATTTCGTCAAAGTAGCTTTACCCGAAAGAGTATCAAATATTATAGATCCAATTCTCATTGAAGGAAGATCCAGGAATATGGGCAATTCATTTCCAAATCATACTCACATGCAGAATGACGACATATTGTTTGAGTGTTTAATTTCAATATTTGAAATCGGAATATCTTGTTCTGCTGAGTTACCAAGAGAACGAATGAGTATTAGTGATGCTTTTTCTCAACTTGGTCGTATAAAAAATAGGCTTCTCAGGTAATCATCTTCTGAATTGTTCTTAATTAGTTATATAATGTATTCTTTGCAATATATTTCACAATTGCTTTATGCATTTTGACGAATAAAGAGTCTACGTTACCTTTTTTCTTTTTTTTTTTTTTTTGAGTTAAAGAATTTAAAAAAACATTTATGCATGTCATGTTTATTGATTATAAAAATAAGACACATCAAATCAAATATAAATTATTGATTGGGATAAATTATTTTATCCAATAAAATTACTATCATACCCTTATTGGTGTGATTTCTGAAAAAAATAATAAAAAATATGATGGGAATGAGTAATGTGAAATGGGTAGCTAGCCATAAATTTGAAGGAGAAGTGCATAAAGAAATTGATTCCAAGTATCAGGAACACCAGGCAGACACCAATGGCTGCAATCCATACCCGTGTGACCTCCACTGCCGTAGACGGAGGGATGGCCATCAATTCTTAGCTGAGAAAGTGCAGTGATATTAAGCAAATACACTGGCTTTTGCATAGCTCCCAATACTCTCTCCACAACTTGCTCTGCTCGATGAGGGCCCGCCGGATATTCGGAACCTTGGAATGGCTGCTTTTGCCCCTTGCAAAACCTTGCCGTCTCCTCTCCCCAGTCACTTCCGCTGTTTTCAAAAACATTAACATACATATATATGCTCTTGTAAGAAATTGGGTTTAGAAACAATTTGCATTTAAAATTTTCAAAAGAAATAATAAAAAAAAGAATTACTTGTTATGGTCGGGGGAAACTCCTTTCTTCGGGGGTTTTTCCTCTGTCTTCTGCCCCCTTGGCAAATCTACTTGTCACTAAGGCGTCATCTTGCCTTATATATTTTTCCGCCCTCTTCATCAGCTCTGCCAGCGTGGTGGGGGGCTTTCTGCTCAACGAGCCGAAAAATTCGGCGGAGGTCGTCCCCTTCTACATGGCCTCCGCCGCTCTTCCCTCATCCAACTCGGGAATCTGTAAGGCCTCCATATTGAAGCGGGCAACATACTCCCTCAGTGACTCGTCCATTCTCTGCCTTACCGTCTCCAAATATCTGGTCTTCCTATCCGCTGGTACTCCAGCTATGAACCGGCTGATGAAGGCGTTGGCCAAATCCCCAAAGCTTCTGATACTCCCGACCTCCAAGCTGTTAAACCACGCCCTTACTGGCCCCGTAAGCGTCGTTGGGAATACCTTGCACATCAAGGTATCTGATAAAGTCTGCAACTCCATGAAAGTCTTATAGTTCAGGACGTGCTCTCTGGGGTTCCCAGCTCCATCGTACGCTGCCATAGGCGGCATCATGAACTTTTTGGGGACAGTCTCCTGCTGCACCCATTTCGAGAAGGATGAGGAGGTGGGTAGTAGAGTCTGGGCATGGTCCTTCGCTCCCAACTCAGCCAGGAGCTGTTCCCTCAGCTTTTGCAGTTTTTGATCTACATTTTCTTCTTCTTGTCTGGGCCTCTTCTCGAGGTGACATTCCTCCTCCCACGCTTCACTTTCCGTCCTCTTGGTTGTTTCGATAGAATAACTGTCGGCCTCGTCATTTTCTATCAGCTCTCTCACTCTTCTTCCATGAATCCTAGCCTCCGGTTCTGCTTCTCCCCCGGTTCTCCTTCCTCTTTCTCCAGTTTCTCTGCTATTGGTTTGAGGATGGTTGAAGGTAGGCTGCTGAGGTTCATTGGTTCTGGGTTCTTTTACTACTGGCAATACATTCATTGGGGTGCTAAGACCCCTCTGTTGCATCATCTGCCCCAACCAGTGGTTGAAGGGGTTGAAGGGGATTGGTGTTTGGTTGTTTGGGATTGTGGGGTTAGAGAAAGAGAACTGTTGCCCCTCCTGAGCAGAGCTCAGGTCATTAGGGGTATTGACAAGGTTGCTTTCGTTATGGTTGGCCATTGTGGATCTCAGTGGGTATTGTAAGAGTGGAACTCCGGTGATGAAAAGATCTCATTTGTTTCCCATAGACGGCACCAATTAATGATCTGAGATCCAGAAAATAGGGTTTACAATGCGTTCTCTCAAAAAAACGTCCCTTGAGAGGGGAGTGTTCCTCTCTTTTTATCCTCCTTTTTTCAGTAACATGTCCCCACCCTTTTTGGTACAGGACCATTTTTTCTTCTATATGGGCTAGTATGTACGGATAATGCAGTGACCCTTCCTTTATAAGGTGGCCATTTAATGCCCTCCGGCGCAAGGACGGACAGGGTTGCGAAGTGACCAGGTTTATTGTCCTTTCTTCTCATGACAGGGTTGGAGAGGAAGAGGCCAATTCTAAGAGAGGCCGGATCTCAGGTCCGAATGGGCTGGGCCGGTCTGACTGTCGAGTTTAGCAGGAGTCTGGTCTCGAAGCAGATTGGGATGGGCTGGGCTCGGTAGGGAAATCTCGAGGCTTCCAAGTTGCGGACTGTCCTTATGGGCCTAACCAGGGCCCGGGATAAAGAATTCAGGTGGTTATCAATATTTAAATTCTATTAGGTTGAGATTTTTTTTAAAATTAAAATTAGTTAAATAGACATACTTGTTGAGCTTCTTTGAATTAATTTTCTCCCTCTTTTTATTATTATTTTTTTCTGTTTTTACTTCATAAACATACTCATTATGAGTTGCGTATTTCTTTTAACAGAAATGAAAGATTCATTACATCAAGAAAAGGTACAAATTTATAAAATTGTCAAGAGAAACTCATAGTGCAATTATAGAATAGAATCCCCTGAATGTGCAACAAGCCATAATCATATATATAGATTATTTGGAGAAATTATTTTAAATAATTATTGTATATTTCAATTATGATATAACCGTTATATTTTAAAATATGAGACGGAGTGAAAAATTAATTTTTTTTTAAATTAAAAATTGAAAATTGAGAGAGTAGAACCTGACACCTCTTAAATTTATTCAGATACATTTATCATCATATTAAGACTGTGAGTGAAAAAAAAAATTATAATATCATTTTTCCAATACAACAAAGAAATATTTTGCATATTCTCAAACAAATGGTCATCTGTATGTCAATAGCAGAGTATGGAATGGGAAGTAAAAGTGGTAATATTATGGCCTACTCTTTCAAAAGAAGAAACCTATTGAGAAATTTTGAATCTTCATAGACAAACTTTGTCTGAATGAGCGGAAGAAATTGTAGATATGTCTGAACATTTCATCAAACGTCACGGCCAGGCAAAATTGAAGATGGACAAATCTCCATAGCCATGCGATGATTTTAGGGCCTTAGCCGTCAACCAAGTGGGCTCTACGCTATCATTCTTCTATCCATAAGCCCCTTGACTTCCATCGACCTGCATGAAAAATGGCAGGCAGTTCAATCTTCATCGTATCCGTTCCCATTGAATAATTAGCAGACAACCCCACTTTTTGTTTAAAGATTTTGAAATAATTCAACAAGCTGGTGGAATTTAATTGGGAATTAATTCGGGTCAAGAAAATGTTATGGGTCCACATTTTAACATTTAGTTAGGATGTGCTATACTTAAATTGAATATTTTTAAGTTAAATCGCTCTCAAAAATTATTCAATACTCTATTAATATAATAATCGAATATGAAAGGAGTAAAATAATAATTATACAATCATTTTTCACTTTTATAAAGTGTAGATAAGAATTTATTAAATTTATAATAGCCAACTGAATATAATTTTTATCGATAATGTCTTATATAACACGTATCAAAATAAATATATTTAAAAGAATTTTAATAAATTATCTTAACTTTTAATTTTTTATTAATTTATATTAATTTATTTTAATATTACTTTTTAAAATATCTTTAATATTAAAAAATTATAATTTTAGTCTTTAAAAACCTTATGAGCTTGACACTCCCCTACAGTCCACATTCTCATTTACTGTTAATTAAATATTTCTATGTCTCTACGCAATTATTGAGTGGTTCTGTTTGAAGATGCATCAATATCGAGATGGAAAATTTTGTTCATTAATTTATGATGAATGATTTTTCTCTTACCCCAACAAACGGATTTTATAAAAAATAATT
Organism: Manihot esculenta; assembly: GCF_001659605.2. Lineage (NCBI taxonomy): Eukaryota > Viridiplantae > Streptophyta > Magnoliopsida > Malpighiales > Euphorbiaceae > Manihot > Manihot esculenta. The sequence continues at coordinate 32,325,867 of NC_035161.2, forward strand.
TTAAAAAAAAACCTACAAAATAAAAAAGTAGCAGTTTTATAAAATATAATTAAAAAAAAAACTTACAAAATAGAAAAAATGAATTGGAATTTACAGTGAAACAATATTTGATTTAAACTCTATTTTTTATTTATTTTAGTTCGATTATTTTTTAATTTTAAAATTTTCAATTATTTTAATTCAATTCGACTTTAGTAAAAAAAAAATCAAAAAAATTAAACTGAATTAATTAATAATAATAAAATATTATTTTTAATAATATAGAAATTAAATCATAATCAAAATTAAATATTTTAATTAAATTTTAAAATATTAAAAATAAAGTATAAAAAATAAAAATTTATTAAAAATTTAAACCGATTAAATCGAATTGAATCAAATTAAATCAGACCAATTTGATTTAATTTAATTTATGATCAAAATTAATTCGATTTGATTTTCATAAATATCAAAATTTTAATTTTTAATTTATTCGATTCGATTTAATTTTAAATCGAATTGATCAACTGTTTACCTCTAATCGAAAATACAGATGGTAAGAACCTTTTAATGCTCAAATTAAATTTAAAGAATTTTCATAATGAAATACTCGTTAAAATTGTAGAAAAAAAGAAAAAGAAAAAGAGGGAATGGAGAGCCCCAAATCATTAATGTAAGAAAAAATGTCATCTTTATATTTACTTTGTTTTTTTTTTAAATATATGATAATATATTTTAATATATTTTTAGATGGATCCAACTTTTAATTAAAAATAAATTTATATTTTTAAAATGCAATATGTAACTAAATGCAATTATTTTATAAAAAATAATTTCAAAAATTATTTACTTAGCCCTTAAAAAATATTTTTTTTTTTTTCCCTTTTCTTTTATCCTTTATTTATTTTAACTTCAAATAAGACCCGAAGATTGCAGCTGGAGATTCCTTTGCGTCTTCGCAGGGCTATTCTGCTCACGTCTTTCTATAGTCAAAGTCTTCTCATCTATTGCTATATCTTAGTTAAAGGCATGGCCACCAGCTGAAAGAGACGGACACTGATTAAGGTTTGCGCTTTGGAAATTGTTTTATAGTCTTTGCTGGGTCATTCCGTTCACATTTCTGCGCTTAGTCTTTTTGATTTTCTTCATCCAATCCACTCCATCCGGGACAGGAAGATATCTACCCTATTTTAATATTTTTTATTAAATAAATTTAATATCAAAATTTATCAATCAGATTATCTGAATTTCTATTAGCGGAAAAAAAAAAACTAAAATGTTTATTTAGAGTTTAGAAAATAAAAGATGTGGCAAGTTATAATAAGTTCAGATCTTGGATATTTATTATTTAAATTCATTTATATTTTCTAATAATATTTGTAATTTTTACACCTATCATATATTAAATAAATAGAGTTTAATATTTTATGTAATTATTAAAATTTTAATATATACAGTAATATTTTCTAAATATACTTTATGTAAATTATTGAATTAAGATTTATAAAATCAAATATTTATATATTTCGATATAAATATTTAATTCGATAATTATTAAATTCATTATTATAAATGCTATGATATTGAGTTTGCATAGATTGTGCTTATCTTGAGGATAGTGAGACATGGTGCATTAAATTTCTATAAATAATGGTTGTTTGAACCATGAAAAGCAAATTAAACCTATCACAAAGTAAGCTTTCTCATCTGTGTCCAATGGGGCCTTTGCTATCATTTTGCATCCATACTATTGCTCTTGTTCTTGCGTGCAACATCTTGGCAGCCTCTGGCAATAATGAAACTGACCTACTTGCTTTGCTACAACTCAAGGCCAACATCAATGGCGACCCGCTAGGAGTTGTCCGTTCATGGAATTCTACCCTTAACTTCTGTCATTGGCCTGGTGTTACTTGTGGCCGTAGACACAAGAGGGTGACTGTTGTAGACTTGCGGTCCCTCAAGCTCTCTGGCTCCATATCACCACATATTGGAAATTTGAGCTTTCTAAGGGAATTAAACCTCCAAAATAATAGCTTCACCCAAGCTATCCCTCCCCAGATCGGTCGTTTACACCGTCTGCAGAAATTGTTTCTGAATAACAACTCGTTTCGTGGCCAAATCCCACCTAACATATCCGGTTGTTCTAACCTTGTTAGCTTACAACTTCAATATAATCAGCTGGTAGGATCGATTCCAGAGGAGCTTGGTTTCTTGTCCAAGCTTGAAATATTTTCTGTGGGAAAAAACAATCTGGTAGGAACTATCCCTCCTTCTTTAGGGAATTCGTCATCTCTTCAAGTAATCTATGCTAGTGAGAATAATTTGTTTGGGAGTCTCCCTCATTCTCTTGGCAAATTGATGAATCTCAGTATATTGGCTCTATTCGAAAATGGGTTTTCAGGCACCATCCCACCATCCATCTACAATCTCTCTTCGATTCTGGCTTTTGATGTAGGCTATAATCAGTTTGAAGGTAGCCTTCCATCTGAGCTAGGCGCCAACACTTTTCCAAATATTCAAACTTTCTTCATATCCGCCAATAAGTTCACGGGTTCAATTCCCAACTCACTATCCAATGCTTCAAACATAGCCATTCTTCATTTAAGTAGAAATAAGCTTACTGGGAAAGTGCCATCCTTCGGAAATCTAAACAAGCTCACACGATTTTCTGTTTCCAACAACTCTCTGGGGAGCGGCGAAGATGGTGACCTGAGCTTTCTCCCCTCCTTGACAAACGCCACAGGTTTAGTGCGAGTGGGTATAGAGATGAACAATTTTGGAGGAAGGTTACCTGGACGAATCTGCAACTTGTCAAGACATCTCTCAGAAATATATTTCAGTCAGAATCAAATATATGGAGACATCCCCAGTGGAATTGATAACCTCATCAGCTTGCAAATTTTCGACGGAAGCATTAACAAACTTTCAGGCAATATTCCTTCAAATGTCGGAAAGCTTCGAAACCTCAGGTATTTGTATCTTCTCGCCAACAATTTCTCAGGTTACATCCCATCATCTTTAGGAAACTTGACCGAGTTGCTTCTACTTACATTGAGAGAAAATAATCTTCATGGCAACATCCCTTCCAGCCTAGCACAATGCCAAAAACTGCTAGCTTTGGAACTTTCTTTTAACAACCTTAGTGGCAACATACCCCCACAAATTATGAATATCTCCTCTTTATCTATACTCCTTGATTTGTCTAATAATTACCATTTGAATGGCGTTCTTCCCATGGAAGTTGGAAAGTTGGAAATTTTGGGGGTTTTGGATGTTTCCAATAATAACTTGTCAGGTAGGATTCCTGAAAGTATTGGAAGCTGTGCAAGTTTAGAAGTTTTGCGCCTGGATGGGAACTTTTTCCAAGGGTCAATTCCTTCATCTCTTTCATCATTGAGGGGACTTCGAGTATTAGATCTTTCTCGTAATAATTTTTCAGGCAAAATTGCTGAGTTTATACAAGATTTTAGGTTATTGGCAAGGTTAAATCTATCATACAATGATTTTGAAGGTGAAGTGCCAACAAATGGAGTTTTCAAGAATCCAAGCGCAACAGGGATCAAGGGGAACAAAAAGCTTTGCGGTGGGATTCCTGAGTTTCAGCTGCCTAGATGCAGTTTTGATAATAAGCCAAAGAAGAGATCAATGGAGAAGATGATGATTTCTATAATTGCCCCACTTCTTGGAGCAACTCTTATATTTGCATGTTTCATTCTTTATCTATCAAGAAAGAGGAGAAGTGATAAAAATAATAATAGATCAAGCTCTTATGAGAATACACTGTTGAAGGTGTCTTATCATAGTCTCCTAAGAGCAACTAATGAATTTTCTTCAGCAAATTTGATCGGTGCAGGTAGCTTTGGCTCTGTGTATAAAGGAATACTTGAAGAAGATGGAAGGGCTATTTCTATTGCTGTCAAGGTAATTAACCTTGAACGTCGAGGATCTTGCAGGAGTTTCATGGCTGAATGTGAGGCATTGAGGAGCATCAGGCATCGAAATCTTGTCAAAGTGTTAACAGCATGCTCAAGCATTGACCACCAAGGAAATGATTTCAAGGCCTTGGTTTATGAATTCATGACTAATGGGAGTTTAGAGGAATGGTTGCATCCTAGTACTGCTGTGCCAGTTGAAGAAGCAAAAACTTTGAATCTTCTTCAAAGAATAAATATTGCAATTGATATTGCTTCTGCAGTAGAATATCTCCATCTTCATTGTGAAACACCCATAATTCACTGTGATCTCAAGCCTAGTAACATTCTTCTCGACAATGAAATGACTGGGCATGTAAGTGATTTTGGGTTAGCAAAGTTCTTTTCTGAAGAAAACCTTCATAATTCAACAAATGAGTCAAGTTCTTTCGGCGTAAGAGGAACAATCGGTTATGCTCCTCCAGGTAAATATCTATACTTTCTCTTCTTCCCTTTACTAAAAGCAATACATTTAACAAATAGTATTTCCATGCACAGAGTACGGAACGGGAAGAGAAGTGTCAACTTATGGTGACATATATAGCTATGGCATACTTTTATTGGAGATGTTCACAGGGAAAAGACCTACTGATAGCACATTTATGGAAGGTCTGAATCTTCATAATTTCGTCAAAGTAGCTTTACCCGAAAGAGTATCAAATATTATAGATCCAATTCTCATTGAAGGAAGATCCACGAATATGGGCAATTCATTTCCAAATCACACTCACATGCAGAATAATGACATATTGTTTGAGTGTTCAATTTCAATATTTGAAATCGGAATATCTTGTTCTGCTGAGTTACCAAGAGAACGAATGAGTATTAGTGATGCTTTTTCTCAACTTGGTCGTATAAAAAATAGGCTTCTTCAAGCTCGACTGCTTCAAAGGTAATCATCTTGTGAATTGTTCTTAATTAGTTATATAATGTATTCTTTGCAATATATTTCACAATTGCTTTATGAATGCATAAATTTGACGAATAAAGAGCATACTTACCTTTTTTTTAGTTAATAATTTTTTTTATTTAAAATTAAATTTTACTTTGACAATTAAATTTCTATCGTATAGGCACCGGAAATATCTCACTTTGACAATAATTTAATTTGAGCATAATTAAGAGATAAGTCAAACAAAACATTCATGCATATCATGTTTATTGATTATAAAAATAAGACATATCAAATCAAATAATTTTATTGATTGGGATAAATTATTTTATCCAATAAAATTACTATAATACCCTTATTGGTGTGATTTCTGAAAAAAATAATAAAAAATATGATGGGAATGAGTAATGTGAAATGGGTAGCTAGCCATAAATTTGAAGGAGAAGTGCATAAAGAAATTGATTCCAAGTATCAGGAACACCAGGCAGACACCAATGGCTGCAATCCATACCCGTGTGACCTCCACTGCCGTAGACGGAGGGATGGCCATCAATTCTTAGCTGAGAAAGTGCAGTGATATTAAGCAAATACACTGGCTTTTGCATAGCTCCCAATACTCTCTCCACAACTTGCTCTGCTCGATGAGGGCCTGCCGGATATTCGGAACCTTGGAATGGCTGCTTTTGCTCCTTGCAAAACCTCGCCGTGTCCTCTCCCCAGTCACTTCCGCTGTTTTCAAAAACATTAACATACATATATATGCTCTTGTAAGAAATTGGGTTTAGAAACAAATTTGCATTTAGAATTTTCAAAAGAAATAAAAAAAAAATTACTTGTTATGATCGGGGGAAACTCCTTGGAAAAAGACGGAGGTTTTTGAAGGATCAACATTGGCGTCCACCCAGTTAGCCCATGTATTCAATGCCTTCTCATATGCTACCAATCGATCCATGTCTTTGTATTCATTGTTACCCTCTTGGATAAAATTCCATCTGTAATATAATTAATTTTTAATTAAATAGAAACTTTAATTTTACATACAATATGTGAAATAATAATTAAAGAAATTAGGAGTAGCTAGCATACGCACGGTTGTTTTCTTCCGGTGTGAAGCCACCAGTGCCAAGAATCGAAGATCAGAACATCAACTCCATTCCATAATTTAGAAGCTTCAATGGAATCCAGTTTCAGAACAGTTCCTATACTTGTATTCACTATGTCTACTAGAAATGCATTGCGTGAAAACATCACTTTTGCTTTGTATTCCTGCAAAAAGTTAATTAAATAATTGTCTTTCTTGGAAAATAAAATATAACTAATCTCACCGGGAAAGTGAAGGTGGAGAGGCCTCCGGTCCTGACGGAGGTATACGAAGCATTGGGCACAGCTACGTGAAGCATACACGTGAGTGATTGCCATTGGTTCAAACTTAGTGAATCTCCAACGAACATTATGCTTTTCCCTTCCAGTTTTGATAAGAAATCTCCGCCGTTAAATCTACATCAATATCCAGTATGATTTGTTTGGTGGGCCCATTCAGACAAACTTTCGTTTCATGTACATTTTTAAGATAGTTAAAGTGAATTTCTATAAAATTTCCAAAAAGCATTAATGGGTGAAAGGAACAAAACAAGAAATGATTTTGTGTATGTAATTAAGTGGAGAAGTGGAATTTGCAAATAAGTCCAAAGAAATTGGGAGAGCCCCAGCTGCATTTGGACCCATCAAGATTCTGATGAGTTTGGTTAAATTTTGGAACTCTTCATGTGCCATAACTAACATGCAATCATACTCCTAATTAAATTATCACAACCAAAACCACAGGCTATGGTGTTCAAATGGGACACTACAACAAGAATTTTAAAAAAATAAATAAATAAAAGAAAAGGAGGGAGAAGGGAAACATTTCTTAGAAGGATGGTGAAGCGAAGGATTGCGGGTTGATCCCATTTAAGCAAATCGTGTACTCTAAGAAAGAAACAAGGATGAAAATTAAAAGAAGCAAAAATCCAGTGGTGGAAGGAAAAAGCTTTTCCTTTTCCATTCCCATTTGCGTGCATCACAACCTCGACAGTATTAATTAGTTCACGCACCCTTTTCACAAATTAGGACCACTCTTTCATATCTTCACTTCATGTGTCGTTTTGTAACCATTTCTCATTAATACTTAAATTTTGATTTAACTTCTTAACTATCATTTTGGATCATTTTTTCATTATCTATTTATATTTTAAATTTAATTTTTGTCATTTAATTTAAATTTATTTTTTCAATCAATTCTATAGATAAAATATGAAATAATAATAATAATAATAATCTACAGCTAGGCTCTTATTTTCCCACATAAAAAATGTTTGTCCCTATTTGCCATTTGCACATTACAGTCTCTTTCATAACCAGCCATGCATTCACCAACTTATAAACACAATCAATGAATGCCACACTAACTTTTCCAAAACAAAACACAACCATAACATGATAAATTTTAACGGATGAAATAAGATAGGCGCAGAATTTGTTTAACTAGAGGTTTTGAGTTCGAGATTTTTGAGAAAAAAGTTTTTATTTTTTTAGTGGGATGCATACAATGAAAGCAAGACAATCTGTAATGCAGTTTTCTTTGGAACCCATCAACAAGACAAGAACATAGGACAAAATTCAAACCTTAAAAACAGATATGATAATATAAACGAAAAAAAAAATTACAGAGAAACTTGTGTACCTTGGAAGGGAGCAGTTTGCAGCAGCGGGCTGCCATCTGTATTTGAGATAGTCTGTGTCAGGTCTGCCATTTTTCAGGCAATCAAACTCCTTCTCTAAGAAAGGACATTTTGAAGTTTCATAGACAGGATTCGATTCATCACGAACCCAACTTCCTTCAAACAAATCACAGCCGCTGTTTTCTGTTGTTAACACCTTCTGCAACTGTTCATCGCCATGAACATGGTGAACTGCAGAGAGCAACACCATGAACATTACTGCTGTTGCTTCCATGGCTAATAAAGCTAACATCACGCAGAAAAAAGCAGAAAAGATGGGCAAATGGTAGAGAGAACCACAATGCTATATTTATATATATACCTGATGGGATTATATAATATTATTATTTTTTTGGAAGTCTGCTTTTTTCCTTAACTGGAAAAAAGGAAGATTTTCTTGAAGTATCATAATAATTTAAATGTTAGTAAAAAATAATTTAAAAATATTTACTATTTTTGTTTTTATAAATAAAAAATATTAACAAATTTAATAATACTTTTAACAATATCATCAAACGAAATGATTATAATTTAAAAGAAATAAAATTATTTTTCTCATTAATTGCATGATAGAGAAAATTTACAAGAAATATACAATATTTTCTCTCTTTTTTTAGAAAATAAAAAGGCAGAGTCTTTCTTTCTCTTATAAATCTTATTTTTATTATGGAAACAATATTGTTTGGGTACCTATTGATAAATTAAAATTAAAAAAAAAAGGAAATAGTAATTATATGGAAAGAATTACACTTTAATATATAGGAAAATACTAAATTAATATTTTTATTAATTGGCACATTAATATTATGATGGAAAGTTTCAAGTAGCATATATATTATATATTATAAAGGAAATAACTTTATTTGTTTTATTGAAAATATTTTTTTAAAAAATATTTTTATATTTTTTATAAGTTTAGTGTTTGGATATTTAAAACATTTAGTGAACGAAAAATATATTTTTATTTAAGAAAAAAATTATTTTAAGAAAAAATATTTTTTATTGATTAAACTAAATAATTTAAAATTATTGACAAATTTAGTATATATAAATATAAATTAAAATCAAGTAATTTTAAAAGTTATTTACTAAAAAAAAAATTAATATCTTAATAAATCATTTCCATAAAATTATCTTTTAAAAAGAATTATAAAATTATAAATTATATATATTTTTTTGTCATTATTTTTATTGTATTTTTACATTACCAATAGTAATTATTTAAAATATAATAATTTTAAAATGTTACTTTTCTCTATTATCATCTAAAAATAAATATTAATACTAATAATTTAAGTTAACACTAATTAAATGAAATAAATTATCATCGGCTAAAACTAATAAATTAGGGTATATAGAAATAATAAATCATAATTAAGAAGTTACAAATACTAGAATATTAAATTACACTATATTAAAATTGAAATCCAGTCTATTTTAAATAAAAAAATTAAATGAAAAATAATTATAATTATATATATAATCAAACAAACTGAAATTCAGTCAATTTGTTTACAAGAAAAACTTCTTTAAAAATTAAAATCCTTTAATCAAAATAAAATAAAATAAACTGTACTGTTGAGCTTCGGCGAGTGTTCTGTGTAGTCTATTCTAAGACCCTGTAATTTTTTATCTTATGAACTCACGGAATTGTGGTGGCTGATATAAACGGTAATTGGTGACGGTGTGTTTGGCACCGCTAGGGTTGGTGGGACGCCACTGGAAAATTGTAGAATATTTTGAATTTTGGGTGATTTGATTTGAGTGAGTCTCATTAGTTGTGATTTTGGGTTGGACTTTCTGTTTTATAGTTGGACCACACTTGTTGTGCATTGGCAAAAAAAACATCTAAACAAGTTTACAATGGCCCATTTAGATTTTGGAGGTGAGCACAAATTGGAAGCCCAACACTTTGATCCAAGTTTCAGCTCATATTTGACTTGGAGATGGAGGAGAGTCTTTAATGAAATTAATTGTAACAATTAAAATTAGTCATTTTTAAAGCTTATTATAAAAATAAGAAAATGCCCCTGTATTATTAATTATAAAAAATAATTATTATCATGCTCCCACATTTTGCTTTAACTAATTAAAATGCCCTTGTATTGTATTATTAAAATATATTCTATCAATTGAAGAGTATTTCTGTTAGTAGAATACTTTTTTTTTTATGCCTAAATTATCCTCATAATTACAAATAAACCTCATCTCTCTCTTCATTCTCTGCATTTTATTTTTTCTCCACACCTAAATCTGTACAACTTATGAGAAAGCGCTCACAAGTTTCATTAGTTTGTCAACAAAGTTCTCAATAGCTGCCATTCGTAAAAAGAAGCAAGCATGTCTTCACATGAAACACTTGCATCAGTTTGTCGGTATCAATTTTTCCTAACCTCTTGACGTAGACAGCCCTACCCTCTTTATCTGCACCATGATAACCTTGAAAATAATAGTATTTGAGAACTTTATTCAACTAACTGAACTCAAAATCCTGGTTAAAGAAAAAAAATTATGGAAGAATTTTATGAAAAAGCAAAAGGTATGTCGGTGCTTATGCGCGGAAGTTATGTTTGCTTCATTTTACTTGGTGCTTATGCACAGGTTCCCGTCAATCTTAAGGATTACCCTTCATTTATGTTCTTAAATTGAAAAAACAAAGCAAATGTGGGCCAATATGATTCAGTAGAGGAAGAACTTTGGCAGAGAAAATTAGAGGGAGAGTGAGAATAAAAAGATGAGAGAGGGGTTTAAAGAAGATAATTTCGGTATAAAAAAATATTTTTAATTTGACTTAAAAGATTAATAGTAAAGAAAATAAAAATTAATAATATTCTTTTTAATTAACGGAATTAAATGCTAATTAAAATGTTAAGAATATTTTAATATAATTCTGATAATATAAAGTATTTTAATTAGTTTAATCAAAATATAAATACACGATAATAATTATCCTAATTATAAAACAGAGTTTAACCAACCATTAGTTGAATTTTTAATTTAAAATATTTGACTAGCCAATTCATGCCTGTTTTCAAAAAACTTATATAACTTTTGTTTTTCTTTTAAGATTAATAGGAATGCAGCTTTTTCATTTTACTTTCTTAAATAAACAAAGCCAAGCTCTTCTATTTCTATTTTTATTATTATTATTTTAAATGCTTAAATGAAAAATAATTTTATGATCAAAATAAATCCTTTTCAAGAAAAATAATACCATCCCTTGAAATAAGTTAAATTATATCTTAACAATCTTATTTATCATATTACTATTAATATGTATAATTTTTTTTTACATCATTATCTTTTAATATTTCAATCAAATAATATTAAGAATATAATTTTATGGAAAAATATTTGACACAGATGAGATGAAATGAAATGAAATGGAGTAAGATATGTTCATATGTATACATACATTCAACGTTGTCTTGTAGATCAGACAAGTTTTAAGATAAATATTTAAAGGATGTAAATGGTTACATGATATTGATGGGGACATTTCTTATATTCTAATCTATAATTACAAATTAATTTAAAATTTGCAGACATTGTAAGTTGCTGCAATTCACATACATGTTTTATTATGTAACCATGATGTCTGATTTCATCCTCAAAGTTTAGGAACAGTGATTTGTAAAAATCCATTTCTGCACCGTCAAAACACATACGAATCAGTAATCAAAAGCTCTCATAATACTTTTTAAAAAAAAAAAAACTCATTTTTAAAGTGATAAAAAGCTGACAACTTGACAAATTATCATAAATGTGTTCATATTTATTATATCGTTTTTTCTTTGCCCTTCTCGAATGTTATCACATGTCATCGTTGGCTATTAATTTTAAGACAAACGAGGAAAATAAAACGAGGTTGAATCTAATTTTCAAACAAGAAGCATCAAGAAATGGCAAGAAAATGATGGGAAACAAAATCAAACTATATATGATTGGGAAGATTCGACTCTTGTTATCTTTCAATCATGCTCCAAATTTCAATACCCTATTTATTGAGTTACTTGTTTTTCTTCGCACCTCTATTTAACCCAAACTGCTGAAGAATCATGACTTCATATTGACACATCAAGATTCCAGAATGAGAATAATATTAAAAAAAATAAATAAAAGTCTTTATATTTTAAGTTTACTTTTTTTTTTTTTAATAATAAAAAAAGACTTCTTTTTAATCAGGGGGTCCATTGGTTTTGAGAAGCTATGGAATGAATTTAGAAAAGTAAAATGAAGAAATGGGATGAGAAAATGACTTACAGAAACTCAGCAGAGACATTGTCCCTGTTCACATTAGATGGAAATGGCCACACAACCTGGTACCGTCCTAGTAAAATCTCTCTCTTGTGATATGCTGAGATTGACTGCTCTGATTTCTGGATGCTGCGTTTGCCCCTCACTAGTAAACTGCCATTAAACAGTAAATTCAAGAGCTGAAATTTTAATTTCAATATGGGAGTATGTTAATGAAGTTGAATTATTTTATTAATCTAATTAAATAAAATTTAATAAATTAGAATTATATTTTTACTAAATCTAATTTTTCTTAAATTATAATTAATTTAATATAATTTTATTGAATTTAAACTCGTAAATCTAAATATTGTGTCCACTACCCAATGATATTAAAATTAAACATATTTTTTTAATCATTGACTTTTACACAAAAGTTTAAATATAATTATTTAAACTTGCTCATTAAGGTTGAACTATAAAAAGTTCATGATGTTTAAAGTTCAGGAGTTAGAAAAAAAAAAAGGAATTTGTCCTGATAAAGATAATGAAATAAATGTAGAGGAAGCAGTACCTGTGGTTATTGACCTCCACCCTAATGTCATTGACATCGGCTCCAGGAAGCTCTACTGTCAGAACATAACTGCGTTCAGATTCTGCAACATCCATCCTTGGTGACCACTCAATTCCTGCATCATAAAACCATTAAACCCTCGCATACCAGAGAATGCACTATTCTAAAACAAAACTAACTAAAATTTTGCTGACCATTAGGCTGGGGAGAATAAATTTTCTTATTGGAAAGAGATTGCTGCTTCTTTCTACTAATTCCTGAACTCGGTCTTGCAAAACAAGGAGGAGTTTTTGGCTCAGCTGGCAAAGCAGATTTGAAATCGTTCGGTGGAGATTGGATCTGCTGATGTGGTTTATGTTCGTCCATCTTGGTTGGCCTAGAAAACAACGGTGCTTGAGAAGCTGTGCATTTGAAGCCACCACCAGGCTTCACACATACATCCAACCAACCAAACCCAAAAGTTAGCTCAATAGAAAGAAACAGAGAGTGGGTTATGATTAATTGATTATGAAGATAAAGGAACCTGCTCAGTTGAACCCTGTCTCATAAAGAACGCTTGAGAAGCTGAGCATTGCCTTGCAAAGTACACTCTGTTATCACATCTTGGGATTACAGAATTCAAACTGCCGCTGCAATTCTGATATCATAACAAGTAATCATTAATTGTTTGCTCTAATTATGAGATTGAAAATGAAAGTTTGGGGCATACCATGGGGAGGAGGTGAGTGGAGGAAATATCATCGGCGGGAGCGAAGTGTGCAGCAATGATGTTTACTCTTCGTCTCACAGCTTCGGACTCCATTGTTGGTGCTGTATCTGGTTGAATAGGTTGGAGATTTTTGAGGAGTGGGGATGGAATTTTAAAGTGGAGAGGTGAAGATACTGTGAGATCTTTTTAGGCTTTTGGATTGGGAAAAGAACATCACTGGACCCAGGCTTCCTAAATATCTTCTTTGAACGATAGCCTATTTGCCATTTACCAAGCAAAAAGAGTGGATAAAGAAACAATTAAAAAAATATCTGTTTCCTACTTTCTATGCCAGTGAAACGGCGTCGTATTTTCCATGTTAATCCTGAACTCAGCTCCTGAAATTTAATAAAGATATCTTAAAAGATTTAGGTTTTGTTTGGTTAACAATAACATCAATGATCGATGATGAACCATTAGTGACCAGCTTTGCATGGTAATGTTATTATTATTAATTGGAAATTTTATTATTTAATTTCTAATATTATTTGAAAATTTAATAATTTAATTAATTTTTTAATTTTAAAAAATATAAAAAATTTACTAATTAATATTTTTATTAATTTTATTTTTTACTATTTAATTATCATAGTTTAAAAAACTTATTAATCAATTCATAATTTTTTAAAAATTTATTAATTAATCTCCTTATATTAACAATATTATAAATTTTTATACATTACTTACCAGTTAAAATTAATATTGAAATTAATTAATAGACTGTTTAAAATTTTAAATATGTTTTGATATATTTTTTAAAAAAATAAAAAATTAAATAATAATTTTTTAAATAAAAAACCATGTAATAATTTTTTCCTTATTAATAGTTAATTTATGTGTTATGTCCCAGTTAAACACTTTTGTTGTTCTATTTATTTAACTATAAATACTTAATAAAAAGATAAATATATTATTATATATCATTTGTCAGTAAATTTTTTAAAATTTTAAATATATTTTAATAAGTTTTTTAAAAATAAAGAATTAAATAATAATTTTTTTATAATAAAAAGTTAAATAATATTTTTTTATTAATAATTAATTTATGCGTTATGTCCCAGTTAAACACTTTCTTTTTTTTTTTGAAAATAGTTAAACACCTTCTTTATTCTCTTTATTTAACCATAAATACTTAATAAAAAGATAAAATATTTATGTAGAAGAACGCTCTAATATTTTTTTAGAAAATAAACGAGTAAAAGTATTAATAATAGTAAAAATTATGGACTAAATAGTCATTTACTTGAGATTTAACTAACAAAATATGCTTTAATATACTTAAAAATTTGATGAAACGACTAAATTAATTAACAAAATAAAAATAAATATGTTTAATAATTTTCTAAAATATAATTGATGTTTCTTCATTCTTCGTTTAAATAATAAATCTATAAAATAATAAAAAAAACTCTAAATAATTTAGTGGATAAAATTAAGATAAATAAATTACTTCCTCTTTATTGAGAAAAAAAATTTTAATTTTTCATAAAGTAAAAAAAATGCTAATCAAATAAAAATAATTTTTATAATTTTTAAAAACTTTAAATTTTTTAATTGAATTATTTCTGATCAAATAAAATTAAAATATTGTTGAAAAATTTTTAGTGTGTTAAACAAAATGCTCAACTTTAACAAGCTAAATGTTTAAAAATATATTATAAATATTAAATGAGTTTTTTTAATAAATAAATCTAAATTAAGAATATTTATATTGATTTTCCTCTATCCACAGTCCAATTGACAAAAAAATAATTCATTTTTTTCTTTATTAAATCTATATTTTACTTATCAAGCTTTATCTAATGAACGGAATTATGAAAATATAAATAAATAAATATCGTAAATGATAATTAATTTTTTAAAAAAATACAATACTGTAATTATATAACAAAATTAGTAATTCGGAAATTATTACATTTGCCATGACGAAAAAGTCAAAATAAATGGATCTTTGTGGTGAGATCCATTAATTGGATCCGCCATCACGTGAGAAAAAAAAATCAGAAGAAAAAAAGAGAGGAGTTTAGACTCGTTGACTTTTACTAACTTAAAGCAAAATATTTTTGGGAGATTTAATTTATTAAACTAAATTTATTATTTATTTATTTATAATTTTTTTAAAAATATTCATAAATATTATTAAATTATGAATAATGTGAAAAAATATTAATGGAAATAATGTGTTATGGATTAGGCATTTCTCAATAAAGAAACTAAAATGCTGACCAGTCTTCTCTTGTTGTTGAATGTTTGAAAGTTGAAAATGAGAAGGAAATGTCCGCAGTCAAACCTATACCACTTTCCATTATTAAGACAACAAATGAAACGCCGATTGTGTCTCCGTCTTCTTTTTTCTCTTCATCTGCCTCTGCGTGTGTGTTCATATATATGTCTGTGTGTGGAGATTTAAGAGATAAGTACGGTTCTGTTTGAAAAATTTTAGCTTCTGGATTCCTTCTTTGTCTCGAGTTTTAATCTTGAAGCCATATTATTCTTCTTCTATTGTTTATTATTATTATTATTATTTAAATGGTCAAAAGCTTTGATTTATGGTTTTCTTTTCTTGCTTCTCCACCAAGTTCTGCAATTTCAATGGTTACAGTTTTCTTCAATATAGTAATTTCTCCGTTTTCCAATTCTTAAGCTTTATCAGCAATTGCTATTCGGTTTTCTCGTTTTGAGGTTATTTGTTTTCTGTAGTCCAAACCCAGAATCATTTCTGATTGAATTTGAAGGAATCCGGTTGGTTTGAGATTCTGATTCCATTTACAATACTGGGTTTCACTTGCAAACTCTCTACAGCATATGGTCTTTCGTTAAATTTGTTTGAAGTTTCCTGTAGAGGGAGCTTTGCTGGTGTTCGAAATCAGAGGTTCTGGGCAAACAAAAAGAGATTTAGGGAATTAAGTCTTGTTTGGAGAAAAAGAAAAAAACATGGATAGTTCACAAGGTAGTAGTTCGAATGCACCAGCTCCTTTTCTGATCAAAACATACGAGATGATAGATGATCCGTTGACCAACTCAGTGGTGTCTTGGAGCCACGGTGGGTGCAGTTTTGTTGTGTGGAATCCTCCTGAATTCGCTCAAGTTTTGCTTCCCAAGTACTTCAAGCATAATAATTTCTCAAGTTTTGTCAGACAGCTTAATACTTATGTAAGTATTCGCCTTGTTTCAATCTCTCTGCAAATTGGTATTGTTCAATTTGGAATTGCTCTGTTTTCATGAGCTATTTTAGTTCCTGTGCCCATTAGATTAATAGCATAGTGATCCAATTACAATAGGTTCAAAAACAGAGAAAATCAGTAGCTTAGCATGTCTACTGCAATTGCCCAATTCAGAAAATGAAGATGGGTTTCTGCTTGTGCAGGGATTCAGGAAGATTGATCCTGATCAATGGGAGTTTGCTAATGAAGAATTTATAAGAGGACAGAGACATCTTCTGAGTAATATCCGCAGAAGAAAGCCAATCCATAGCCATTCAATGCAGAACCTAGTTAATAACTCCCCAATGACCGAAGCTGAGAAAAGGGAATATGAAGAGAAGATTAAGCGACTAAAGCATGACAAGAGCTTGCTTCAGCTGGAGCTACAGAGACATGAAACAGAGAAGCAGGCCTTCCAGGGTCAGATTTTGTCTCTAGGTGAGAGATTGCAGACTATGGAGCGTAGACAGATTCAACTAGTTTCATTCTTGTCTCAACTTGCAAAGAAACCTGGATTTGCCTCCATTTTCATGCAGCAATCAGAGTACCAGAGCAGAAAGAGGAGATTACTTGAACTTGATTACTTCAATGTCGATTTCAAAATGGAAGAGAGTGAGAGTTCTCATTCTTTGAAAGACTCAACGTCGAACCTTGAGTTAGTTGACAAGTTGGATTCATCCATGAAATGTATTGAAGAATTCTTTTATGGAGCAGGGGAAGCTTTTACGCATGATATGCAGCCATCACCAATCATTTTAAGAGTGCTAAGTGCTTCTTCCATTGATGGAGAAACTTGCTCACCTAGATCACATCAATCTTCACTTCATTCTATGGATATTCCTTCGTCTCCTGAGCTGCCTCCATGTATCAATCACATCAATAGTCTGAACACTCCACCTGAATCTCCACAGTTTGATGTAAACTGCGAGCCCATTAGTAGTGCTCCGGTGGTTGAAGCTGTAAAAGAATCAGAATCAGAATTGGAGACGACAAATTCGTCGACTCCCCAAGGAGCAAATGATCATTTCTGGGAATATTTCCTTACTGAAGCTCCTGGTGGTAGTAGCACGCAGGCAGTCGAACATGGGTTCGAGCGTAGAACAAGCGATGAGAGACTTTGGTGGAATGCGAACACCATAAATGATCTTACAAAACACATGGAGCACCTTGCACCAACTGAAAGAACATGATCTTTGCTCTTCTCCGTCGATTCTCTGATAGCTTGCTGTATATTAGGCAATAGAAGAAATTGGGCTAGACATTCTCGCTTTTCTCGTTTTAATCAAATTTTGTAGTATATTCCTATTAAAAGCCTGTATGATATTACTTTTGGACCTGTGCTTCGAAAACAACAAGTTTTTAAAATTAATTAGTTAGAGGATATTAAAAAAATTTAAATCAAGCCTTACTTAAAAGTTTTAAAGTTAGAAATTTTTATTACACCAGATATAAGTTTTAAAATTAAAATTTTTATTATACTCACAAATTTAATTTGGTGAGAACTAATAAATGTATTTAAATAAATTTCAAGAGATTTTAAATTTTACTCCCCGATCTCTAATCTCTATTTAAAAAAAAATAAAACTTTTATTATAAAAATATTTTAAAATATGAAAAAATATTTTATTTTTTTAATAAATATATTCCCCGTGAATCTATATATATAAAAAAATTATTATGATATAATTCGATAATTAAAAAATAATTTATGTTAGAGTAAGTTTTGGTCAATGAAATAAATTTCAAAATAAATAATATGATAATTTAATAAATAGATTGACCTCTAAACTATTTGAAAAATGATGCATATAATAACAGTTCGGTTGTATATAATATTAGATAAAATTTTTATATTAAAATTTATGTAAAATTAATTAAATTATATATTGATAATAATATAAATTTAAATATGAATATTTGATATAATTATTATATAATTGATATCTTAATTTTTTTTATAACTAAAAATATGTTGTATTTAACTTAAAAATTAACGTTTGATAATATCTAACCAGCTGTTGGAGAGATATCATATTCTATCTTTAATTCATTTACATTAAATTCTGTTTTACTATTAAATAAATAATTATTTAGTTTATTTAATAGTAGTCATTATGAAATAAAATAAATGATTTTTTTCTTATTTTTTAAATGATGTTTTATTTTAAAGAGAATTATTATTTCTTCAATATAATACATAAAGTTCATTAGTTAATTTTTTAATTTTAAAAAATATATTAAAATATTTTTTATTAAAAATTATATTAATTAATTCTTTTAATTAATTTAATTATTAAATATAAAAAGTATTTTATTTATATTATAAAAATTAAATAATAAAATATTTGAGATCTAAAGTTAATAAAAAAAAATCGATTTTAATAAGTTTCACTTAATCTTTTATTAATAACAGTTGAATGATAAAATTCCTGGAGAAACTGCCAGTTCAATGATTTTAATATGCCTTTATTATGGTGAAAGAAAACCAATGGAGATCTACGCTTTTGTTTCTAACAAGAAAATTGGAAAGACAGTGACGCCCCAACCAATATCTACCACCAAACGCCTTGCACATGTATTTGTTTTTTCCATTATCAGATCTCAACCTCTATCGCTCTTGGATCTCAGTCTCTCAATTCTACACCGTTCTTCAGGTCACTTCAATGCTTCTTCGTTCGTTGAATTTATTATTATTGCTCTTGATTTAATCTGTGTTTGGTCTCTTAGAAAACCATAAACTGTCTTTCATGTGTATAAATTTTATGTTGTTAATGAGAGTTTCTAGTGTCGGCACTTGAGCTTGAATTCTTAGAATTTTTCCTGCTTATGTTTGGAACAGGTCGTATTTTCAATCCAATTTCTCTCTCAGTTCTTTCATCGAATACTTGATGGATTTTGAGTTTTGCATTTGGAAACCACTTTTCCAAATGTTCTGCATTTTAGCATGACATGCCATTTTGAAATGGTTGTGTTAACTATTGGAATTTGAGTGTAATGATTTGCCATTATGTATGTTTGTTGGCTTGAGTTGGAATATGTCGATGGCTTTTAGTTTGATTACAAAGGAAGATGGTAGAGAGTTGTTTCTATAATAGACGAGTAAAACGACAGGTTGAATACACTGGAGTTAATTACAATTCTACTGAAATTCAAGGTTTACATATTCAAAAAGATCCTTCATTCTCATGCTGGTGTGGTGAAGATGGAAATGTTCCTTTGAAGGTCAGTTAGAAAATTCTGATGCAGGCGTTGAAGACTCTGATTTTGAGTTGCCTTTGCATCCGCCAGATAATGTAGAAAAAGAGGCTGTAGATTATATCAATGTAAGAATAAGTTCTATAGTAGAAGTGTGCACTTGACTGGTAGTAATACCATGGATCAGGAGATCAATATACACACCATGGACCATGAAGTCAACATACACAACAGAGGGAAAGAAAAAGAGAACTATTTGCCATTTGATATTGAAAACGGGTGTCCCAAGGAGATACGTTCATCAAATAGTAGTGATGATACAGCTGATTCGTTTGGTAATCATGAAAAGTCACCACTGAAGTCTAAAAGCCCTGTATCTGCTGCTGATATTTTGAAGACTTTGTTTTTTATACTTGTTTGGTACACTTTCAGCACATTTTTGACCTTGTAAGTTCATATTTTACTTAAATAAGCATGTGATGCTTCGTTGTTCATATTTTGCATGGCACATATATTTATCTTCGCTTTCCCCCCATGTGGTACTTGCTGGTTTCTGCAGGTACAATAAAACTCTCTTAGGTGATGATTTGGGAAAATTCCCGGCTCCATTGCTGATGAACACTGTCCATTTTGCCATGCAAGCTGTTTTATCAAACTTTATCACATGGTTTTGGTCTCATAGATTTCAACTCACTGTTTCTATGACATGGAGGGATTATTTTATGAGAGGTATCTTAGTCCATTTATTTTATCTTTTGCTTTGTTGTTAACTCGATAATTGTTTGTCAATATTGCCAAACAGATCAATGCTTTTTATTTAATTGCATACTCAGTTTTGGTTTATTTTATTTTATAAGCTTCAAAATGAACGACATAGGCTTCAGCTCAGAGAGTATAGGGGCAGGTTGATGTTGAACCTCTCCACTTAGTATTTAAGTTTGTCAGTGATAAGAATGTATGTACTCCCTTATCATCTGTATTGAGATGAAACAATTATTGCAATTACATAATAGACGTGTAGAGCTGTATTTTGGTCTCAGAATTGTCCTTAATTGAAAAAGTTTGTTAGAGGTAAAAGAAGTTGTAGTGCTTCAATGGTTATAACTTATGGGACAAATTGAAAACAGAAATGAGACTCCTTTTGGTTTTGCTGTGCTGCATAAAAAATGAGTAAACGCTGCATCACTGTAGGGATCAGTGAACAAATATAATGTATTGGTTGACTATTCTTCTTTATTGAAAAAACATTGTGGAGAAACATGAAATTGAGACATGCTAAGAGATTTTTGCCACTTGTTTTATAAATGTCTCTAGACACAACCTTATATGGGCTCTGCAAGTTTCATTTCCAATACCCTTATGCCTGTATTTGGCCTTTGACACTCCAGTCGATGATAATCTGTACTTGAAGAGGAAGTGAAATGACATTAATTTTTAGGCCCATGAGGACATGTGGATTTGTTTCATGCGAGTATTTTCTTTACGGAACATATGAACTGTGAGAGAGTTTACAAGAATTTTCCACAATCTAAATGGTAGTGTTCTCAGTTCTTCTTGTTCATGATTTTGAGATCTCTTCTTTATTTTTTTTTCTCATTATTTTTTATTGGCCTCATTAAATATTCCATGATCTTATTTAAAAAATCTTACTCCGTCTAGTCACCTTGTCTTGGTTTAATTCTGAATCTCTAAAATCCCCGAGAACCCTATGTTTTTTTTCATTGGTCTGAAAAGTCCCTAATTTAAGGTCATTTCTGCTAATTAAACTTGAATTCCTCTTCTTTGTTATGTCATTATAAATCTTGAATATCTTTTTAGCTTTGTACCCTCTATCAAGCTCTTCTTTCCAATTTTTCAACTCAAATAGTCAATTTTGTTTATGGTTGCTTCTAAAAGACCAATTCTAATTCAAACAATCTGATCTATTTCAACATGATTTCTCAAAATCATATATTTAGCTTAGTGAAATGGTTTATAAATTATCTCCTTTACATATAATGTTTTGGGACATTGTGAAAGAGCTATTTTATCAATCCAAAGATGCTAACTCTGGAACTTTTTTTTTTGTACTCTTCTTTTATTACAAGAAAGA
This sequence comes from Manihot esculenta, assembly GCF_001659605.2. NCBI lineage: Eukaryota > Viridiplantae > Streptophyta > Magnoliopsida > Malpighiales > Euphorbiaceae > Manihot > Manihot esculenta. The sequence goes on from NC_035161.2 coordinate 32,347,516, forward strand.
TTTAATCCTAAACTAGTTGGAGTCAGTTACATATCTTCCATTCAGCTTTATTAGACATCAAGTCTGCATTAATATTCAAGACATGTAAATATATTACTTCCCTCCCACTTCCCTTTTGCACTGCTTCCCCCCACTAACTTTTCACTTATCACATTTCCATCGGTCTATTTTATTACTATTATTATTGCAATAGCATCTCTCTTTCCATTAATTTTAAATGCTCTGTAACTAATGATTGTTTACTCTTTTATGTCTTTTGCTATGATATTCTATATAACTTGTTTAATTAACTTTTCTATCGACTAATGCTACAGATGGACTTTCCCTTTCACAGTTGTACCAACAGCTCTTGGAACAGCATTGGATGTTAATCTGAGCAATGCATCCCTTGTTTTCATCTCTGTCACATTTGCCACAATGGTTCATTCTTTTCTCCATCCCTCTCTGTATATACTGTGTCATCTGGATTACTTTGTAAACCTGTTCTGCCAGTTTTTCTTGTACTGTCTTACCTATTAAGATTATTATTTTGTTTTTTTTTTTTTTTCTGCAGTGCAAATCTGCTTCTCCTATCTTTCTTCTTTTATTTGCTTTTGCATTCAGGTGAGTGTCTGTTCAACTTATCTTCTTGACTAATCTCGTAATTTTTTGCTGTTGATATGCAAGTATTCTGTCCAGCATTTAAACTCCCCCGCCCCCCCCCCCTCCCCCCCAAAAAAAATGTATGTGTCATCATACAGTGTTATTTGAGTAGCCCTATTAATTTTATCTTCATTGTTTCTCAGTGATTCTGAACCTTCTTTTGTTTTTTTTTTTTTTTTTTTTCAATTTTCAAGGTTAACTAAACCATGATGGATAGTGCATTACTTATTTGATTTCAACTGAAAAGAAATTTTATTTGAGAAGTCATTAAATGTTTTTTCTTTATTTCTTTTTTTTTGCGGGGGGGAGGGGGGGTGTAGTATTAAGTTATTTCGGGATTAAGGCTCCAACTCTTACCTCCTTTCTTACCCTTGATTTTGCTGCAACTTAAGATTCCTTGGCTACAGAATCTCTCGGGAAAGTGTATATGTTACATATATATGCCTTTATTTCTTTTCCTGATGAAAAACTGTGTGTTTTGTGCTTTTAGCACTCGTCTGTGTGTTTTCTTGTTCTTTTTATCTTTAAAATCATAAAATGCTTATATGTGAAAGTGCCCGTGTTTATGCATGTGCATTTTTTGTCATGTCTTAAACTATTTTTATCTAAATATCAAGTTTCTTATGTGTTGTTTGATCACATTTAATTAATATATTTTATTTCACACATCTATGTATTAATTTTGAACTGTTTTTTAAGGTTGGAGTCTCCGAGCATTAAACTTTCAGGTATCATAGTGATAATCTCCATTGGAATTTTATTGTCTGGTAAGCTCCTTAATCCATTTTATTCTAAATATTAATTAATTCTTTCATTGTGCCTTTGTTTGCCTTCCATCCCACTTTAGCTCTTGGGTTGGAACAATTACAGGACTTGACTGTCAAGGAAATATTCATTCAATGTTACACTTTTTTTTTTTGTTTTTTTATGTAAAACTATTAGTTGGATCTCATATAGGGTAGATTATCTCAAGTCATTTTAACTTCTTTGATCTGCATTTTTTCCCTTTATTTTGCTTGTTACGCTCGAGCACACATACAATTTATATGGTAAAAACAAGGGTTACTTTTCTGGACTCTAAAAACAGTATATGCCAATATATTGATTTAAATTCAAATTTCAATATATTAAATATATGGGAGCCTTTCCCATTAACTGAACATGAAAAATTAATTGTATGGATTTGTGTATTAGTTTTCTTGGATATCCTTTTTGCTAACAGATAGTTCTAAATTTTCATGCAACTTTTAAATCATCGGTCATCACACAGGGCTTGCCCCATAGATGTGTGATGTATGCCACCGCTTTAGGAATATAATACCGTTCATCTTGTTAATCCATTAATCAATAGTATTTTTTATGGGAAATAATTCTTATTGTTTTTTGCATCACTGGTAGATGAAAATCTACATGAATGAAGCAATTCCATAATTAATTGTCATGGTAGCATTTGACCTATCTGTTTGTGGGGAAACATGTTAAGCATCCATTTTTTTCATGGACCCTTATCCCTTTTGCCGATGTATAATCCCATGTGCTAAAATTTAAATTTGGATCATGTTTGATACTGTCTCATCGAACACTCATACTGAGTTAATATGACATACAACATGACAACATTAACACGGTAACAATGATTTTGTTTTCTAATCTCTTATCTTTAGTGCATTACAGTTTTTATTATTACAAGTTTGTAACTAAATTTTCTGTTCTAAATCTCAAGCGTTCTTTTTCTCCAGTGTCCATGCTTATATGTTTTCTAATTTACTTAATTAATTCTTATATCCAGTGGCGAAGGAGACAGAATTTGAGTTTTGGGGATTTGTGCTTGTTATGCTTGCTGCTGTTATGTCTGGGTTTCGCTGGTCCATGACTCAAATTCTTCTGCAGGTATGATCTCATTATTGTTTATTTATGTATGGAACCTAAAGTATTAGTTACCCATACTTAATGACCTTTTATAGATAAGTAGAGTTGCTTATCTGTCTGTCACTGTTTATCTGATTTTGCTTTTGTTTCTTTCTGCCTCATGGAACTTATTATCTCAAATTGATGATGCATGGCAATCCAAACTGACATCAAGAAAGAAGAATATGGTAGGTGTATCTTTTTTTGGTTCCTCCTACTTGTTTGTTATTGTGATTGTTGCAATCCCCGTTGCTGTTGGTTTGATTTGTAGCATTATATACTTGTAATAATGTGTTTGCAAGGAATGATTCCAGTTATGCTTCTTGAAAGGGCATGTGCAAAAGTGCTTTTAGTAATGTTGTTTTTGGTTATTTGAGCAAGGTAATATTATAATCTCAGTTAAGCTTCATTACTAAAGGTTTAATATGTAATATATATCCACAACCTAAAGGATTAATATATATTCACAATTTATGCTGTCTCGATGCATGAATTAATTGCTCTTGTTGTTGATGTCTGAGTAAGATGATTGATAGGGCTGCTCAAAGGGATTAGTGTCAATCCAATTTATTTCTTCTTTACCATTGATCGACTTATATCCTCTATTTATTTTGCATTAGTATTTTTACTTGTTTGGGTTTTGATCGAGTTTCATACTCTATGCAACATTAAGGTGCTTTTTTGTTCTTTTCAGGTTTGAAAAATCCACTTACATTGATGAGCTATGTGACTCCAATAATGGCGATTGGAACTGCTTTTCTTTCTCTTATATTTGATCCGTGGTATGAATTTGAAAAGAGCGGTTACTTTGATAATTCTTGGCACATTTTTCAGAGCTGCCTCTTGATGTTTTTTGGTGGAACACTGGCCTTTTTCATGGTACAAGTCTAGGTCAAACTTTATTCTTTGGCATTTTATCCTTAACTTTTTAATCTTCATTTATTTATTTTTATTTGTGGATGGGTGTGACCCTATTGAATTTTATAAAGTTCTTGGAAAATGAAGATTGGATTTTTCTCTAAACACTATGTTTGGAGGAATTTAGAAGGTAAGGTTTTTTAAATAAAGTATCTATTTAGAAGGGAGTTTCTTTAAGTAAGGTAAGGTTTTCAGAATGTGTTGTGGAGGTTTTGATATTTTACCTACCATATCTTATTTTACTTTACTGTATAGAACCTCCTTTCCCTCCATCCAAACACACTGTTAGAGGATGGTCAAGTATCAAGTATTTATATGATACTTGTTGATATATGGTAGGCATGTGAAAGAGTCCTCTGAGAGGTTTCATGGTGGATTCTATAAAAGGCATTTACTCTATGCATAGAGGATTAAAGGTTAGGAAAGATATGTTTGAGGAGATAGTCACACTAGTATTCAAACAGTTTAGGGTAATATGGTGGACTTTCTTATCATTGTTGGATAGACCAAGGATTTATATCTTTTCTCTTCGGTGGATGAGTCGTAAACAATAATTTTATGGTATATGATGCCAATGATGTAGTTCTAAATTCTAATAGAAGGATCTTGAATTGTGGGATCATCAAAGTGCTAGGATTATGGAGAAGTACACTAGAGAAAGTCTCAAGTTAAAAAGAAGTAAAAAGTGAGTTTAGTGCACTGCATTTACCAATGCAAGATGGAACGAGCAAAGTTGGTTTAGCCTAGATGTTATAGATGTCTTGCAAAGCCCAAGCACACATTTTAAATACCTTGGTCAAAGTGATATTGAAAGCATAGAGGATGTCAGTTGTAAGGGTAAATATGATGGATGAACTGGAGTACTGCAATAAGTTTGATGTGATATCAAAGTAAAATTAAGTTGAAGGAAAGTTTTACTTAAACTTTATTTAAGTTGTGATGTATATGTGTGTAAAGTTAATTTGAGATAGACTTTGTTATACAACATGTCATTGGAAGTGAAGAGGATGTCAACTATCAGGTTAAAATATGGTGGATAAATTGGAGAAGTATGATATGAGTCTGATATGATTGCAAATGCTATTTAAATTGAAGGAAAAAATTCTGCAGAACCACTGTAGACACTTATGATGTATGACAATGAGTGTTGATTAATGAAAAAAGCATGCATGCAAGATTAATGTAGCAAAAAAAGAATGCTAATGTGGATGTATGGAAATATAAGGATTGGATAAGAAAATGCACTAGTGAGAAAACTTGCTTATATTTGAAGTTGCAGTCAAAAAAGAAAGAGGCAAACTTAGGATGATGCTAGGAGCAGTGAAAAAACATTTAGTGATTTAACTTCTGAAGATGTAGTCCTAAACTGAGTGCAATTGAGAAAAAAATTCCATATAGCTTACCCCAACTAGTTTGGGGTTGGATTTAGTTGAGTTGAGATGGGTAAGTTGTAGTTTTCCTGATCTATGATTACGTCACTGTTAAATCTGGGTCAGTTCTAACTCATCCAAAAGCTCCGGGAAGGAGCACATGGCCCATATAAGGGCACATTACCCTTTTTCAAATCGATGTGGGATTTAACACAATCCCCTCACACCCAGAACTTTACTGGTGCATGATATATTCATGGAAGGCCCAACATCGGAGGGAAGACTCTGATATCATGAAAAATTTTGGGAGGAATTTTTGATTCTATTCCAATTGAATAAATCTTCACAAGATTTGAGTATTTATACATGTTATAGGTTATAGGAAGTAAATATGTTAATATAGGAAGTAAATATTGATAGATGGATCAGTTGCTTAATCTCAGGGATTGTATAATCATAGACTTGATTTTCCTTCCTGTTTAGATACCGTCTCTCATGTATAAATAGATTGTAATCTCTATTGTGAAATACAACAAAATATTATATTTCTACATGGTATCAGAGCCACCCTGAGTCAGACAAATTGTGCGGAGCTAGTGGGCCTGCGAGGAAAGGGCTACCCGTGTGAGACTAGGTGGAGCCGCCCAAGGTACTAGCGAACCACAATACCCGAGGGTCCGGTCTTGGTTTAGCAATTGTATTCGATTCAGTTGCGATGAGGACGTTGCAAATTTAGCAAGGGACAGTGTGACGTCCACCTGCTAGCTTGTGGATTCCGTCTAACATTTGGAGACTTAGGGCTCTGTTCATTTTGGGTTACCCATAAAGGGTAATTTGGAGACTTAGGGCTCTATTCATTTGGGTTAACCATAAAGGGTAACGTTTGGAGAATTAGGGCTCTATTCATCGGGATTACCCATAAAGGGTAATATTTGGAGACTCGGGACTCTGTTCATTTGGGTTACCCATAAAGGGTAACATTTGGAGACATTCGGTACTGTTCACGGGTACTGTTCATCGATTACTGTTCACGAGTTACTTTCACGGGTTCTGTTCTTTTGATCGTTTGTTTATTTTGATTGTTTAGGGTTGGTTGTCTTTATGGCTGAAATTGATTATATATGTAATAAGTTGAGCATAGTTAACATTTATGCTCCAACTTGAGGGGGAATGTTATAGGTTATAAGAAGTAAATATGTTAATATAGGAAGTAAATATTGATAGATGGATTAGTTGCTTAATCTCAGGGATTGTATAATTATAGACTTGATTTTCCTTCGTGTTTAGATATCGTCTCTCATGTATAAATAGATTGTAATCTCTATTGTGAAATACAACAAAATATTATATTTCTACAATACACAAAGAATCAACCTAAAATAGGAATATTTATGATAAAAATAAAATCTTTGTAATCAAGCCTAATTAGGATCCTAAAGGTTTGAATCCTCTTAATTAGGAATCTTCTATGTTAGTCAACACTTTCCCTCAAATTGGTGTATAGATATCTTACATGCCCAACTTGCAAATCAAGGTGTGATAGGTCTTGTTGTTGAGTCTTTTAATAAATATATTAGCTAACTGTTCATCGGAAATCATATGATTTAATCTCAAGACACTATTTATTAACTTCTCTTTAATGAAGTGTCGATCAATCTCTGCATGCTTCGTTCGGTCATGATGAACCGAATTGTAAGCTATATTGATGGCAGCTTTGTTGTCGCAGTATAAGAGGAGTTTGTCTCTTTTCAACAGTTTTAGTTCCTCCAACAATTTCTGCAATCATAGGAGTCCACAAACACTTTGTGCTATAGCTCTATATTTTGCCTCAACACTTGATCGAGCAACAACACTTTGTTTTTTGCTTCTCCAAGTGATAAGATTTCCTCCCACAAGTGTGTATTAACCACTAGTCGACCTCCCATCATCAGGGGATCCAGCCCAATCTGTATCTTTGAATGCGTGTATACGGAGATGACCGTGTTTAAAGAATAGAATACCATTTTCCAGAAGCAGACTTCAAGTATCGCAAAATGTGAAAAACAGCTTACATGTGGGACTCACGAGGATCATGCATAAACTGACTGGCTAAGCTGACTGCATATGCAATGTCTGGTCGAGTATGTGAAAGATAAATCAGTTTACTTACCAACCTCTGATATTTATTAATATCCACTGATTCACCAATCCTTGCTTGTAGCTTGTGATTGCTCTCAGTGGGAGTTTCTGCTGGTTTGCAACCTAACATACCAGTTTCTTCCAAAAGATCCAGAATGTATTTTCTCTAAGAAATAAAGATTCCCTTCTTTGACCTGCCAACCTCGATTTCCAGGAAATATTGCAGTTTTCCTAGATCTTTGATTTCGAACTCCTAAGTCAAAAGGTTTTTCAGCCTAGTCATCTCTTCAATGTCATCCCCTGTCGTTACTATGTCATCAACATAGACTATGAGAAGAAGAGTAATTTTATCCTTGTGATGTCTGATAAATAGGGTATGGTCAGTATTGCTCTGTTGATTGCCAAAGAAAATCATAGCTCTACTGAATCGATCAAACTAAGCTCTGGGTGATTGTTTCTACCCATACAAAGCCTTCTTTAGCCTGCACACCTTTTCTTGTATTTTCTTATGGAGGAATTTTATATATACTTTCTCCTCTAAGTCTCCATGGAGGAATGCTTTTTTCACATCAAATTGCTGTAGGTCCTAGTCAAAGTTGATAGCGCAAGATAGCAATATTTTGATTGAGTTTATTTTGGCAATAGGGGCAAATGTCTCCTAATAATTCACTCTATGGGTTTGAGTATATCTCTTGACAACTAGTCTGGCCTTGAATCTTTTAATTGATCCATCTGCTTTATGTTTCACAGTGAACACCCATTTGTAGCCAACTAGTTTTTTTCAGGTGGAAGAGACATCAACTCCTAGGTCTCATTTTTATCAAGGCTTTCATTTCTTCAATTATTGTTCCCTTCCAATTAGAATTTTTGAAAACTTCCTTCCAATCCTGTGGATAGACATAGAGGAAATAGACAAAGCAAAGACTCTATAAGATAGAGACAAAGGATCATAAGAGAGAAAGTTAGAAATAGAGTGCTTTGTGCAAGACCTAACTCTTTTTCTTTGAGCAATTGGTTTATATAGATTATCAATAGGCTCAAGGTTTAGGGATGACTCACCAAATAGAGAAAAGGAAGATTCATGACACTGAGTAGGCTGTACAATGACTTTTTTTGTTTCTGTTTTGTCTCTTTCCGAGTATCTTCTTAAATCTGATTTATCTAAACGTTCAATTTGATCACCAATAGTCTCCCCTTGTATAGTAGTCTCCTGATCACCAATAGTCTCCCCTGTATAGTAGTCTCCTCTAGAGTATAAACCATCTTGTGAAAAGATTAAAAACAAGAAAACACATTACTCTTTGCTTTTATTAAATAAATCCAAGTTATACGAGTGCAACAATTAATAAAAATAACAAACTGATGATTACGAGAGAGTGAGACCGTTTGAGTAGGTCCCCAAATATCAGAATGGATCATTACAAAAGGGATCGTACTCTTATTGTTACTGAAAGGATAATAAGTTTTTGTATGTTTAGTATACTCACAAACATCACAAAATAAAAAAACCACATTTAGCCTTGGAAAATAAATCAGGATAAAGTTTCTCTAAAACAAAGAAAAATGGGTGTTTTAACCGTTGATACCACTGTATGATTTTTTGGTTGACATTGTGATTTCTTTCAAAAAGAGTCCGAGGTGAATTCAAACTTAGATTCTCTTCTAATATATATAAGTCATTGTGCAGTCTACCATTGTCTATCCTCTTTCCAGTTTGAAGGTCTTGGATAACACAGTGGTTTGAAAAAAATTCAATTTACAGTTAAATGCTTTGATAAGAGCACTAACAGATAAAAGATTAATAGGGAAATGAGGAACATGAAGAACAGAGGAACATGAAGAACAGAGGAACATGAAGAATAGAGGATAATTTGATTTTTGGAGTACAAACAATAGAATCAGTTCCAGATATAGGAGTGAAAGAACTATCTGCGATTAGACATGGAATATAATTAAGGAATCCTTTAGAGAAGTCCGTCATATGTCTATTTGCACCGGAATCAATAATCCATGGAGCAGAATCAAAAGACGAAATAAAAGTATTTTAAGAAGTCCTTACATTATCCAGACAAGTCACTGTTATTTCAAGAAAAACCACCCTTTTTCCGTCAAAAACAGTGAAAAGTTACTGTTACTGAAGAAAGAATTACTGTTTACCGACGAAAAAGGCACAGGTCCAGCAGATCAAAAGCGTGACTTAAAGACGTCTGTCGAAAAAAAACCACCGAAAAATGTCTCCCACGCTGGAAAAAGGTGAACCAAGTCACGGGTCTACACAGGTAAGAGGTGGGACTCGAAGGCGAGTCTGTCGGAAAGGATCACTGTTGAAAAAAACCACCGGAAAACATCACACATGCCAGCCCGTGCGACGGTCCAGTAACCCTGTTGGTGGCGGCAACGAGATAAAAAAAAGCTCCTAAATATGGTAGTACCAAAAAGGTGGATCTAGAGTTTTAGAAACCCCAATAAGAAAAAATTTAATTTAAACCTTAAATCAAGAAAAAGCTTTGATACCATATTAAATCTGGGTCAGGCCTAACTCATCACTACACTCCAAAAGCTAGCTTAAAGGGAAGGAGTGCCTATGGCCCATATAAGGGGCACATTGCTTTTTTCCAAACCAATGTGGATTTAACAGTCATTGAAGAAATTAACCTATTCTTTGATGTTGCAGGTTTTAACGGAATACGTTCTGGTTTCAGTAACTAGTGCTGTCACTGTAACTATTGCTGGTGTTGTCAAGGAGGCTGTCACTATATTGGTATAAGCTTTTACTACATCGTTGTTCTCTTTCTTGATTAGGCAAAAATATGTTGCCCTACCAACAGTTTTCTGTTCAGACTCACTGGCCTTTTTTTTTTTAATGCTGAAATCTTTTTTTAACTTTCATCCATGTATGAACTATGCTAACTAAGCTGAATGGTAAAAAGGATCTATATTAGCTGACCACAACTAGTTTGAATCTTTGAGATCTTGTGTGAACTATTCTTTACCATTCTTTGAAGACATAAGCTGCATCATGCAAGTCCCAACACTTTGAAGACAAGAACTGCATCCTATTAGTAACAGAGCCTTATCTATAAGATATATGCTTGTGTAAAATCCTTATTTGTTTCCTCGTTGATTTCTCACTAGTTCTATCACAATGCTGCAGTGTAACTTCGGTCTCTGTCTCTCATATGTTGTTTGCATTATTTTTCCACTTAAATTCTTACAATATGTTGTTCTCTTTGCTATGCAATTATTTTAGCTATCCTTAATGGTTTTTAGTTTCGGTAATAACTGCTTATCAAGAGGCTTCTAATGCCTGGCGCTTGCTAACAGTTGTACTGATATTTATTATGCATATCAGGTTGCAGTCTTTTACTTCCATGACAAATTTACACGGTTAAAAGGTGTTGGCCTTTTAATCATAATGGTGGGCGTGAGTTTATTCAATTGGTACAAGTAAGTCATTTATCAGTAGAGTCTTGAAATTATCTAGTATATCTTGTTCTCAATTGATCCATTTTTTCTCCAAATTCAAGTGAAATTTGTTTCTGTATTTGCTTTTTCTTGGTCTTTAGTTGTTTTACAGATCTAAACCACAGGAATGACTGAAATTTGACATTTAGACCAAGGAATATAGAGGCCCTTGTATGATTTAGTCCAGAGTCCTTAACATTTTTGTTTTCATTTTCAAGTTTCAAAGCATATCTTGATTAGTTATCACTTGAGAAGAAAGTTGTCCACTAGTTATCACTTGGTTCTTAGTACTGCATTCAACTTTTTGAATGACACGTATAAGGTTGAGCAGCTATAACACTAGTTTCTATGCTAACTGGATAAGCCAATTATTAGGATATATAACTTGTTCATGACTTATTTTTCTGTAGCAGTCTTGCCGTGTAAAATCTCTCCTTTTGTTACTTGTTTGAATCAGTTAGAAAGGTTGATCTGTCTTGAAGTTTGATTCTGACTGATGGAACCCATTTTAATTTTTAACCTTAAATGAAAGAAAGATGGAAGTGGGTGACTAAAACCATTAATAGAGAGCCAAAGCTCTAAATCAAGTTGTGGAAAAATTGAAGGAAAGAATATAATATATCTTGCAGCTTTGTCTCCTAAATTTGACTAGTCTTTCATCCTAGATTTTACTCTCACCAATGTTGTACTTCCAATTAGTAAACATTCAATTTCTATTCAATTGAAGTTTTGCTAATGCAGAATATTTATCATATTAAGATATTGTAATGCAATTCATGGTTATTCAGATATGAAAAGCTACAAAAGCGTCAGATGAGTGAAAATGACTTGGCTGGATCACCTGCAGCAAATCTTGCTGCAAAATATGTTATACTTGAGGAAATGGATGATGGCAGCTAGAGCTTTTACATTCCTTCAGTAAGTCTCCTTTATGCTGTTGGCACTGTTTTGATATGATATGATATTGCAATTTGACATTTTGAATCCTAAAGGGATGCTGTTGAAATTTAGGTTCTCTGTTGGAGAAGCTTGCGATGAGCGCCGCTGGCAACTTACGTCGTATTTACCAATTTCTTCATCATCAACATTTGCACTTTACCTTGTATGTTAAGGAGTTCTGGAAACTGCAATTCAGTCCAGATGTATTCAACTTTTTGCCTTACCATGACTACCGGAGTATAGTTTCTTTTTTTCTTTTCTTTTCCTTTTATTTTTTTCTTTTTTTAATTCCAAAAGTTTCTTAAGCCTTTCAGTTTTAAGGAATACTTTCTCCTGCATAAGATACACTTCTGTTAATGCTTAATTTGGATTTTGGTTTTCTCGGGAGGACAGTGTAAAGCTTACGCTGGTTAATCTGTACAAGTTGTTAGTCTATGTTATTTTCCTGTTCTGTTCCTTTTTGTTGCTCTAAATCTGTACAATGAGTTTTTGACAATAGAAAGAACAAGTATGGTAATAATCATCGCCTATTCGCTCAAAAAAAATCATAATTTTACAGTTTTTATATTTATAATAAAAACATTTAATTCTAAATTAACTTCATTAAATTTAAATTAATTCATATGATATATCAAATGTCATTATTTTTATCACATAAGTAAAATTAAATTTTAGTTAAAATTTTAAATTCTTAATTACCTAAAATTTCTAAATAGAATTTTTTTAAGTGAAAGAAAATTAATATTTTAATTATATAATTTGAAAATTTTATATAATTAAGGGTTTAAGATATTAATTAAAATTTAATTTTAGTTAATTAAATTGTTTATATGATAAAAATAATAATACAAGGTGTGGTATAAATTAATTTAAAAAATTATTATAATTATAATAAATCTAAAATTAAAAATTTTAACTATAAATATAAAAATCTATAAAATTGTGAATTTTTGAGCTAATTAGTAAATAATTATTAATACTTATGTTGGCTTCTTGGGGATGTAACCAATTCTTTGACTGAATTGGTTTCCCGTTGAACATCATCCTCAACAATGGATGGCGTTTACTGCTTTTAATTGGAAAAAAAAAAAAATGCAAGTTAGTAAATTTATCTTGTATTTATAAACCTACATATTAGTTAAGTTTTTGTTAATTCAAGCAGAAATACTAAAAGGTTGCCAACTCTATTTTTAATTGAAAAACAAATTTTTAGTTCTTGAAATTTTATTTTATCAATAGTTTAGTTTCTTAATTTAGTAAATTAGGTCCTATTAAATTAAAAATTTTAAATTATAAGTATTAAAATATAGATTAATTATTTTGAACGTCCTTAATAATTTTGATTATCTATTGATAAAGTGAAGCTTTAATACTTTAACTATTTACAAAATACTAAATATATTAAATTATTATTATTCAATATTATCAAAAGCATCTCGGTTATCCTTTTTTAAATATATTAACTTATTATTATTTTCAATGCCTATAAAAAAAAGAGTTGCCCAGACAAATGAGGAGTCTGACAATTTTTGAGAAAGCTTGGAAATTCTTGGAAGTATGAAACGCTCACAGAGCTATACTTGGTCATAATTGAATCAGCAAGAACTTGGTGCCACATCAAGTCAAAATCCAATTTGAACAGTGATATTGAGATGCATGCCATATATTTCACATGAATTGCTAATTCTGGTGGATAACATATGAGATATAAAATACTTTATGATCAAAATACATGTTTACGATTAGATTAGATTAAAAAATAAATATAAATCTTCATCATAGTAGTAGACTTCTCTGATCCCTATCGAGATCATAAATGTACATATTATGAACCGCGCTAATGTAACGTGGATGAGAGGATAGAGTATAGCTAATTGGCTCCGTATTTATTAGTCAACTGTCTATCATTAATGAGCCGTCTGACCCACCTGTCACAGAATATCTCTATCTGATCTGACGAGATGGAAGTTAGAGAGTATCAAGTATATATATGCTGAATCAAACTATACTTGGACATCACTTAACTTATCTCCAAACTTATCATTGAAATTTCTTCTCAAACCTTAATCTAGCCAAATCGACAATCAACTCTATGAACTCCTAACTACTAATTTTGATCCATTGATTCCTAAAATCGAATCCTAATCCAAGTGTCCTATTTGGAGAATCTATGGAATCTCATATCATGATCTTGTTTCCCTCCAAAAATAGAATCATTTTCCCACATTATAAGCCCTACAAAAAGTTTAATGTTTTTCTAATGTGGGATTTGTAATTTTACATAATTTACAAACTCAATAACACTAACTACTTGTAACCAATGATTTTGGTTTCTATACAGTGAGGAAAATTTCCAAACTCAGATATGCTTTTTGTATGCCCATTTGGGATAGCATTTGGAATTGTGGGTTTGCAAAATCACCCTTTTGAATGTGCTTTGTGTTGGCCATACCTTTCGTTTTTGCTTAGGCTCAACCACATTCCATGAGATCAGCAAGAGTGATCTTCCCACAATTGCTATTATCTAAAGAGTCAAATTGGTTGCAAATCTGCAGAATCTCTTTCTCTGTTATTCTCCCCATCTCCTTGAGCTTGTATATCACAAATTCTGATTTGCTGCACTCAAATGAAATCAACATCATGACTTAATACTAAGTTAACAAATAATCAATTTTGAAAATTTAACAAGCCAAACCCATATTACAATGGCAAATTGTGTCATGTTAAACCAAGGACAATAGGTATACCTGATAGATCCATCGTTATCAAGATCTGCAGATATCAAATCGCCAAGGGTGATCTTTTTCTGAAGAACCCATTTCGCAATCCTACGATTTCTCTTGTCAATCCTGAACTCAGCCAGGTATAAAAATCCCCTGGCAACCGCCAGTGTGCTAATCAAAAGCCAAACTATGGCAAAACATCTCCCTGTTACTGTGGTGAAAGCAAAATCTCCATAACCAACAGTTGTTACAGAAGTAACAGATAGATAAAAACTATCAACCCAATTAATATTCTCCAGAAAATGTACTGCAATTGTTCCTATAGCAATGCAGCCAACCACAGCTAGCAAGGCCAAGCTCACTTTGGTTCTAATTCTTATTCTCCCTTTAACTCTATCAATCATGTATCTGTTGAATCTACTCTCATCCACAGCACTCAACAGAACTGCTTCTTGTCTGTCACAGATGTAGGTGACCAACCCATTTAGCAGAATGTCTATAAACCCAAAGCCAACCAATATGAAAACACAAGTGAAGAGCTTGGTAAATGTGGAGTCAGGAACTATGTCACCAAACCCTATGGTGCAAAGAGTAACCACTGTGAAGTACAAGGCATCCACTGGCTTGAAAGTTGTAGTACCCTTGAAGCTTCCACTTACTAGGAATATGACAACAACAATAGCCAGATAAAAGGCCACACTGATAAACGCTTGCCGGACGATCAACGGAGTAGACTTGGAAGGTGTCCTTGGGTCTAAAGTATCGGATACAGATGATTCCCTGGCTTGAGTAAATAGAGATGGAGCAGAATGTGAACGACGATGAAGCTTTCTCGAGTTCTTATGCAAGCTGCAGGCAAGAACATTTAAATAAGAAGAAGAATTCGGGGTTGTCTTGATAATGGCATCACTAGAGATGAGATCAAGATACCCAGAAGAGAATTCTCTCCAGCTTGATGATGGTTTGTTAGAATGATGATGATGATGATGATGATGTTCTGGTAAAGTGTTTGGGAGAAGAGGTTCATCATCCATTTGGAACAACATATGTATAGGGATGATTAGGAGAAAGAAAGAGGGGCTTGTGTTGTGTAGAGTTTGATTATTTGGAAAACAAATTTCAGAAAGTCTTTTTTTTTTTTTTTTTTCCCAACAAGAAGTCAATCAATTTATATTCTTAGAAAGTTTGGTTTTTTAATGGTAGTTGATCTAACAGTCTTAAGCTTCCAGGGATCACAAAGATTTCACTTTTTGCCTATTCATTGCTGCATTACTTAGATGTTTTTATTTTTATGATCTATTGTTTATTGGAAAATTATTGAGCATAAATATATAATTTTATACGGACTCAATTTCAAGAAGCATCATATTTTTTGGATTTATTTGGTTGGCCTTTCGCCATTTTTCCTTCCCACCTACGAGCTCAAAGTCCATTGAAATTTTGATTTAATCAAAATAATAAATATATTAAATTTTAATAAGAATAAATATAAAAAAAGACTATGTTACTTTATAATTTAAGTATCTTTAAAAACTTTTAAAATGATAGATAAAAAAAAAAAAAAAAACTTAGTTATCCTCCAAAAATCGTTGATTTTCAAGAAAAACAATAAGTCATCTCTTAAGGAAAGAATGATGAATGATGTTCCTCAATGATAGAAAAGACATCCACGCTCCCATAAGTAAAAAAAAAAAAAAAATAATAAATAAATAAAAAATTCCATGAGATAAAATTATATCTCTATTTGTTGATTTTAATTTATTTATCTTTTTCATTGGATTCACTTTTATTTTAAAAAATTAGTTGTAATTTATACCTACAAATCTAATCTAAATCGCTTTAATGGCTATTATATATTATTTATTAGAAATAAGTCAATTAAATTTATATATTTTTCATTTAAAGTTGAATAAGATTAATTTATTTTTTAATTAATTAAATTTTTATATTTTAATAAAAACTAAATAAATTATTATTTAATATAATACTTTTTTAATAATAAAATATTATTTTTTATTACTATCACAATATATATTTATATTGCAGTTAATATTAAAATAAATTAATTATTAAAAATTAAAATTAAAATTATAACTTTACTTAAATTTATAAAAATTATAATATTTCAATATAAATTAGACATATTATTAAATTCTTTATTAAAAAACTTAAAAATTAATATACATAGGTGATTGCACTATAAATTTTGCTGAATACACTTGTGAATTGAAAAAGTTAAAATATAATAATTTTACATATAATTAATAAAATTTAAAGTATATTAAATAAAAATAAAAATTATTTTTATTTTTTTATAAGTAATTAAAAATATAATTAATTTATTTTTAGTTATGATAATATATAAATATTTAACATGTTTATAATTTTAAAAATCTAAAAGAATATAGCGTGGGACCTATGCAGATAGGCTCAAACATATTATCCAAGGTAGCGTAGTGGGCAGTGGGGAAATAAATAAGAGTGACAGCTGGCAAAATAGTAGAATAGAAGAACTCAATGACTTGGCAAAAGACCTATTCTGAGAGAGAAGAGGTGGCAAGTAATGTTATAGGGAATAAATAAAACCCCAAAAAGCAAGCAAGAGACATAATAGGTTTTGGGTTTTGTTGTGTGTGGTAGTGGCAGTAATCGTAATCCAACGGAGGAGGAGCAGCCCGGCGAGAGCGCAAAATCTTCAGTTGTTTTTTAGACTAAGAAGAGACCGAACGACAACGGAAGGATGGGCAGCGAAACCAATGGTTGTAATGGCAATGGATCCCAGATACCTCCTGGGATGAAGAAGATGGTGAACACTTTGAAAGAAATTGTTAACAATAACTGTTCCGATTCTGAGATTTATTCTGTCCTTCGTGAATGTGATATGAACCCTAACGACGCCGTTCAGAGACTCCTTTCCCAAGGTCCCTTATTCTTCGTCTTCCGTTGTCAGAACTAGATTTTATTTTATTTTTCTGTTTCTGAGATCTCTTTTTTAATTACATCTCCTTTCTTACATTATGTTTGGTTTCGTAGAAAAAAATAAGGAACAGCAAAATTTAACATTTTTCCGTTTGAATTTTGTTTCGCCGAGAGATTTTTAAAAAATGGCAGTGGTTCACTCTTACAGTGTATACCTTGAAGGAAGGTTTTGGTTTTGTGATTTCTCGAGACGCAGTTTTCTTATTGATTGCCTAGAAAGATTGAAGAAATAAATGGAGGAAAACTTCAATGGTTTATTTCCATATATGTGCAGCCAACTCTTCCAAACTTTAAGTATTGAAAATTTTAACTCCTTAAAAGATGCTATTTTCTAACTGCTAACTTTAGTTATTGCTAAAGGCACCTTGTCTGTTGCTAATTCTTCTCTCTCTCTCTTTTTCTCTCAAGTATTTTTTCTGTTGCATTTTAAATTATTTTTGCACTTTTTAAATAGTTGGTTCGGTCAGTTCAGTTTGTCACTATGCTGAAGCGTTGACAACTTTGGTTGGCTTAATTAAAGTAATATATTTTTAAACCATGTAGATATTTTCCATGAAGTGAAGAGCAAACGGGAAAGAAGAAAAGAGGTACTCTTATGAAAACAAACGCTTAATTTTTCTCCCGTTCCTTTTTTTTCCCCTGATTTAGGTTTGAGGTTTTCTTTGTTTTTTTTTTTTTTTTTAAATATAATTGAGTGACTTTTGATTTGATGTGTCTGGACCCTTCTTGTGTCAAGGCATAGTTATCAAATAGAGATTATATTTAGTTGTAAATTGAGAAGCGGATCTTTTCGATAAAAATTCTTGAAATTAAGTAAAAAGTGATATATGTTCTACAAAAAAGTTTTAAAAAAAAAAAATCACAGTGACATACTATGCTAAATATAAATTTACTATTTACTAATTAGATATATGCTCTATAATAGAATAATATTTCTTATATGGTATATAGCTTTAGTTTATGAATTATAAACGCTTCAATTGTAGACATTGATTATTATTATACATTTAAACTCCCATTTAAATTTGATTAAATATTATATACTAAAAAAGAATAATGCATTTCAAAGGACATAATATATTCATATATAATATTATAATTTGACAATTATAATTAAAGGAGTAAATTTAGAAAGAAAAAGAAAAAGAAAGAAGAGAGAGGGGGGAAAGAATGGCTTGTGGAAGAAAGATAAAGGGGAGGTTTTTCATATACTTTTCATAGTAAAAATGTAGTGCAATATTAACTTTTGAAGGTGTACGGTCTAACAGCCCAATAGAAAAAGAATCAACCAAATCAGTAGACTGATATTGATTACTACTGATTCTTCTGATTTGGTTATGGTTCATGTAAAATTGTGATTGCCCCATAGATTTGAATCTCTAAGATAGGAAATTGAATGGAATTACATGAATTGTAAGATTTTGACAAAAACATATTCACCCCATAGATTTTAATTGGTAAGACGAAGAATCAAATCTAATTGAGAATTTGCAAGATTCTAACAACAGTGGTGGAGGGATTAATTGTTCTATTAGAACTGGCTGAAGAGATTAAGATTCTTGCTATCTTGCTATTTTTTCTGTACCATAAATAAGTCTTCTGTTCATCTCATTCTTGTCTTTCTTTTTTTGTTTATTAAATAATAGTAATTTGATTTCTACAGATGAAAGAGATGCAAGAATCAAAGGCTCGAGGTAGTAATAATGGTTATCGTAGAGTTAAAGCTGGTGCTGAAAATAAAGTTGGACATGTTTCATCTCAAGTCAGCTACTATGGTGTGTTTCTCTTACTGTAAAATGTGAATCTCTTGCCTGGTCAGTGAGGCAGTGTTATTGATAATTGAGTTGGATTTCAATATTTGCATACTTTTACTAAAGAACTTGTGTCCTACTGGCAGATCTTGATAAAGCTGCATACATGAGAGAGAATCTATCTGTTGCTTCTTCAATAATTTCTTCATCACCTTTGACTTCTCGTGTGAGAACTATGAATGAGCAGCCTTCATTTCATTGGTTAGTTCTGATAAGAAATCTATGTCATTTTTTGTCCTCCATGTGTCTAACATAATATCTTTATTTAGAAAATAAACCTAAGGAAAGCTCCAGATATTTTCCACTTGGTTAAAATGTTGCATGCTTGACAGTGTTCAATTTTATTTTTCTGTTGTAAATCTCGCCATCCACCCTCTATGTTTCATTTTTATTGATCTGGAACTTCTACTATAGCGATTCTTCCAATGATGATAACGGAAGGCAAAATGTTGGAACTGGCGGTGCCATCTCTTCATTTGAACAAAGGTTCAGAGATTCTCAGGCCCCTTCGTTTACGGGTTCTTCTGTGCATGTCTCTATGGCTGACATTGTCAAGATGGGTCGACCACGTGCCTGGGATTCATACATGGCAGATGAGACATCTAATACACTTCAAGATACCAATGCACGAGATTCTTTGCATTGTTTTCTTAAAGTTTTCCATGATTCTTCATCATCTCCATCTCTAGGAGTTCACCAAGATCTGCAATGTCCACATCCAGCAAGTGTGCCAAAAACTCTTCATCAATCTGACAACATTACCAATCAGCACAATTTTGATGGTGAATGGCCTGCCATTGAGCAGCAGGCAGATGTGAGTAGGTCATCTATCTTAAGTAGTTCAACTACGTCCAGCATTGGGATGCTCCCTAATCAGTGTCACTTGTTTGATGATGGTATCAATTTGCCTAAAAACTCCCAACCAGAGGTCCAAGTATCAGAGAGGAATGTTGCTTGCAAAATTCTTGGTTCGAATTGTTTTGAATTTGATAGTCCATCTAATGGATGGGGAAAATTAACTAGTGCTAGAGGTGCATCTCACAGTAATGATGGTTCCTTGAAGGATATGATTTCCTATGATTCTCATGGGTGCATGAATGAACTTCATGAAGGTAACTCTCATGTATTCTGTTTATGCTAACAATGCTTATTTATTCGTTGGACAGACTGCCATTTAACCGATAACTGCAATTTAAAAGCGTGAATACCGTATCAAATGCTATACAGTTTTGCTTCTGTGATGGTTAACTTTCACCATATTAACATGTTATGCCATTGCATTTGAACAAAAGAATTTGAGAATGCAGTAAGACTGACTCCAACTTTTACTTCCTTCCAAAATTTTTTAGTTTTATGAGATCTAAGATGATGTATGTTTAGCAATTTACTGAGTGGAGTACTTGTAAGAACAGGAATTGAGGAGGAACTTTTTTTATAAAGTTGATACAGGCTTGAAAGCTTATATCCTGCCAGTAGTAATCATTATGTGATAAATACTTGCAATGATGACAGATCCATAAAACTAACCCCAGTCCCGATCTAGATTGCATGTTCAGTTGAGTTGGTGAATGGTAGGGAGACTGATGTAGAGTCTAGATAGAAAGTGTTGATATGTTATCTGTGAATATATTATGCATTAATCTGTATTGATATGTTATCAACTTCTTTGAGAGCTTGTGATTAGATAAAAGGTGTTGCTTATGTAGAGTCTGCTCATATTGGGTTTTCACTTTGTTCCCCCATTTTGTATGCTTCAAAGCAATAACAAGCTGTTAGGAAGAAACAACCTTTTTTCTCTTTCCTCCTTTTTCCATTCTCTTACTTGTTTTCTTGTTTATTTTTGGAACTGAAAATTTTTACTGGATATGAAAGTTTTCAAGGCATTTTTTCGATCATTTTCATTTATTGGTTATCTAATTGCTCTTAGGAGTTATGCTTACTGTTAAGCAGCGGATCCAAATTTTCTTTTGCGTGCATTTTTCCACCAAGATGGAAAGATATTTGTTAGCAGACCCTTGCTAAAATAAAAGAGATTCACACGTGGAAAAAGAAAAATATTGAAATGCAAGACCAAATCAAAATCACTAATGCAGTTGAGAAAAACTAGCTCCAGATGCTGTTACTATCCATGATATCCTACTTGCTAGCAGTGTTGTCTCCTATATGTTAATGGTGATGTTAGCAGTGTTGTTAGTAGTTAGTAGTGCTGTTAGTAGTGCTGACATACTGTCAATAGTACTGTAAGTAGTGGTGTTAGTGTTTTGCTTTATTTTCTTCCGTTTTCCTTAGTTGTAGGAGGGTCTTAGTTGTAGGAGGGTGATCCTTCATGTTCTGATCATATTAATAATTTTCCTTATTTATAGGAACCTTATTTACATGAAGAAGTTATCTCTTTTTTTTAGTATTTAAGTTCAGCAAATCAATAAAGAGACGTGTTAGAAAATTGCCTAAAGTTGTTTGAGTGCTAAAACTCAAGAGATCTTCAAGTTCTCTCTTAATGAGCTTGTACAACTTTCATAGGTTAAAAAAGAAACAACTTTTTTCTTCATTCATTGATCCACCTTGTCCCATAATTCGATCCCATTTCTAAGGATCCTAACATTTGGTATCAAGAGCCAGGAGTTATGGGGAATTCAATTCAACATCAACTCGATATAATTTTAGCCTTATTTCTTGAAGAACAGGCTGTTAATAAATTCCGACAAGAGGAATTCAGTACAAAATTGGAGAACCTCATAAGAGCTGTTGCTAGTGCCAAACAGTCTACATCCATTTTAGATGGCAATACCCAAAGTCGAGCTTTTTTCAAAATCAAAAGAGGCAGCCAATTTAACTTGTGCAGGATCTTATTCTTCTTGTAGCGCTCCTATGTTCCCTAAATTCGCTATATTGGATTTTTCACGATTCGACAGGCAAGAAGATTCTCTGGGTTGGTTAATTCGTTGTGAGATTTTTTTGGGAGAGATGAGAAGGATCCATCTTGGGAAATTGCCACTCAGTACAAGAAACAATAATTCTCTACTCTCGTGCTTGTGCAAGACCAAGTCAAAGTCGCTAATGCAGTTGAGAAAAACTAGCTCCAGATGTGTTACTATCCATGAAATCCTACTTGCTAGTAGTGTGGTCTCCAATGTGTTAATGATGTTGTTAGTAGTGCTTTTAGTAGTACTGTTAGTGGTTAATAGTGCTGTTAGTGTTTTGTTTTATTTTCTTCTACTTTCCTTAGTTGCAGACTGGTGATCCTCCATATTTTGATCATACTAATAGCTTTTTTTATTTATAAGAAGAGGTTATTTCTTTCCTTTAGTATTTAACTTCAGCAAATCAATAAAAGAGACATGTTAAAAATTACCGAAAGTTGCTGTGTATTAAAACTCGAGATTTTCAAGTTCTCTCTTAATGAGTTTGTACAACCTTCATATATTAAAAAAGAAACAACCACTTTTTTCTTCATCCATTGATCCACCTTGTCCTATAACTCAATTCCATTTTTAAGGACCCTAACAATATTCAAGAGGTTAAACTTTGAAATTATGTATGGGTATGACAACTTCCAAAACAAATTTGAATATCATGTGTCCTTACTCCTTAATGCTAAAGGGTGAGCTACCAAAGAGTGTAACAGGCTGTTGTTTCAAACATGATTCTCTCTCTCTCCTACACACGCGCACACACATATAGAGATAGATAGATAGATATGAAAGATTTCTTTTTTGTCTAGAGTGTGGTATTTACTGTTCATTTTACCTTTATAAAGAGATCTATTTTTTGTCTACAATGTGGTCCTTACTGTTCATTCTTATTTTCTTATCCCCAATTTTAGGAAGAGAAATTTGCTCTCATGACTATTTTGCAAATGGCTCTGCACCATTGAATGACATAGCATCATCAACCGCCGTGAGCTTGCAGCAGCTGAGTCTGGGGAAAGAGGCAAAATTTGTTCGTACATCAGAAGATGACTGTGCACTAGTATTCCCAAATGATATACACACCTTAGGTGCTGACTGCTCACATTTGAGTTTTGGTACGTATAAATCTGGTGTGCATGCTGCAAGTTCTGTGCCATTGGCATCTAAGCCATCAAAAAGCAACATGGAGCCATCTGCAGTGATTGATAGGTCATCTTCTATTTGTTCATAGAGTAGGCATGAAAATTTCAGAGCATTTCCTGTATATTACACATCTTATATTCGCTCAAAATATTTTGATTTCTTCTGTGCAGAAATTTAGGGTACGTTGGCGAGTCCCAATGCAGTGAGCAGGTTGGATATGTATCTGAAATCCATCAATTAAATGCAGATGGTAATAATCATAACTTGTCTGTATCATCGCAGCCAGAGTTAATGACACAAGATATTGATGAAGTTAATAGTGGTTATGATTATATGTCTTCCAAATCTGTATCCGACTCCTGTTTCAAGAATATCCAAAAGACTAATTCTCCCTCACCTGTTGTGAGAAGCCCTTGTGCCAATAATGTTCATCCTCTTCACAGGGAACTGGTAATAACATTAGTTGTACTGATGAACTCCTTTTAAGGAGGAGGAGTTATCTGTGAATATATTATTTTCTTGATTGTTTGTATTGTCTGAGCATGAATTTGTCAGTAGTTCTGTCATATAAGAATTTACTTGCTAGATCCTAAATGCTGAATAGTGAATAAAGAAAAAAATCTTGTCTATATCTTGTAATTGGTTTCTGTTTTGGGGTCATTTGTGGTTTATTGCAGCTTTGGATGTCTGACTGTGGGTGCTTATGTGGTGGATAATACTTGAATAGTTGATCTATTTTAGGATGTAGGTATAATATAGAAAGTGGAACTGGGATTTGTAAATTGATTAGGCTTGTTTTAATTGGAGTTTGAGCAAAGAGAAAGGTTAGAATCAGGATGATAGATTCCTGCAAATCTGGATAGCATAGAAATTAGTGTTTCAAGGAGAAATTGTGAAGCATTATTTTGATGTTCAAGGCTTGAAGGATAATGCAGAACTACAGAGTTTTAATATAGCAAGGAGTTTGAATTGAAACATGGCTAGAGCAGGATTTATAATTGAGAATTGTGAACAGTGCCAAGTGATTGAGGATTTCTAGCATTTCTGAGCTAGGCAATTCCTTAAAAACAGTGAGCAAGCAACTGTTTGAATAAGCTAATTTCTGAATAATAATAAACCTTATTTCTTAAATAGAAAGGTACAATATGCCCCTAGGTATGAAAATTTACAAGATACACGTTTGCGTGATTACAAATTAAACCAAAACAGTTCCTAATTTATTTTTCCTGAGTTGCACATTGCACCAACTCCTCTAAATGGTTTGCCAAATTAAAGTTTCAGGTACTTGCTCTTGATTTTCTTTCTTCAAAACTTATGCGAATGTTATTTTTAATGTTTTTGCTACTTTCTATTTATCATTTTGTTAGTTCTCATGAACTTCAAACTCTTATTAATGTCCTTGTTCACCATGTCTTCGGTTTTATTGGTCCTTCCTTTGGTCTGTACAGTCTTCCTATTATGCATTATGCATTTATGGTGTCAGTGTTGTGACCATAGTTGTTAAAACTGGACCAGACCAGTGGTTGGACCAGTTTAAGCAGAAATTGGACTAGAGTCCAGTTCGGTTTATGCGAAAAACCCTTAATTTGAAAAACTTGTATGAACTGGGGTCAGTTAATAAATGAACCTTTGAATAGGCCGGTTTGATTCTGGTATTCCAAATTGAACTGGCTGCCTTCAACCAAAAATAAATGCTGCTGGAGACTGCTACACTAGGATTTGATCCCTATTCTATCCATGTAAATATCAAAGTGCTTTGCCACGTGATCCACTTGCACCATTTGTTATTCTCTTATACAACCTTTTATTTTATCATCTTTTATAATGTGAAAAAAAATACATAAATGTTTGTATTTAAACTGCTATATTGTTTTTATATATCAATACTTATTTTTCATTTTCCATTATAAAATTATTAAAACTTTTCATTTTTTATTATCAAATTTTAATTAAAAGCCTTTCGCAGTTATATATAACAGTATTATTATTAAAACGTTTAAATTATTGTTTAAAATAATTTTGCATCTTAAAGTTATATTTAATATTATTATATAATATATAAAGTATTGATTATAACAAATATTTTATTATTAATATTATAATATCTATTTAATAATATACCCCTTAAACTCAGGTTCAACATCGGTTGAATTTTAAATCACTAGTTCAGTAACTGGACTGGGTTTGAAAACATTGGTTGTATATTTGCTGTTCTTGCTACTTGTTTAGTATGTGCCTGGCTGGTTGATTTGCTTACAGCAAACTTTAAAAATATCATTTTTGTCAAGCATGGATTGCAAAATCAATATATTGGAATTCTATTGCAGCAAGTAAGTTCAACACCTGTTCCAGTTGATTCATTGACATCAGTTGTCCAATTTGTGGGAGGTTCTGATTGTGCACATTCATATTTCCCTGGAACACAGTCGTTGACCTCAAAATATAATGATATTGTATCTTCTGCTGGCATTCCAACCATTCCCATGGCAGAGGTATGTAATAAATGGGGTATCATATTCATTTTAAAGCTGTTCCTCATTTACAAGAGGAAAAAAAGTAGGGTGTATATATATATAAGTTCATGACAAAGATTCCTGACAATTGACCTAAACCTTCAACCTCAAGATGCTTCAATGTTATTTGATTTCTATACTACCGTTCTATTTGTTTTTAGGCCATTGAGATTCTGCTTTGCTCTATTATCTGGTAAAATTGAGACTTTAGGCATATGTATAATCATAATGTTGATGTGTCATATTACAGTGTAACAACTGGCAAATAATAGGTTTCTGATCCATTCATTTTGAGCAGCACCAAGCTGATTATTTTGACCTTTGTTGGGCAATTTTGCAGATTATGTGTTCTGGTGCCTTTTCTTTACCCAAGTCACACTCATCAACTCTGCCTGGTGTGGGCCTTGGTGCAGGTCATGTGCTTCCCCAGCATCTAATTGCACACCCTCAGTCTACCCTTTCCTGGGAAGAATTGATATATTTATCTGGCTCCTGCTGCTCTGCTGTTCCTCAAACATATCCCTGTACTCCAACTGCTTTCCAGCAAGCATATCAAGACAGCAGTGCAAATATTTCTGTTCTCCATGATCACCTGGCAGGCATGAAGTACAATCTTCAACACTTAAAATGTGTTTCACCTAGGACTAGGAGTAGCTTGCCTCTGTTTAGTGCAAATATTTCTGGTTATGGAGGTTTGGAGAATCCTAGCAACTTGTCTGGGAGGTTTCTGGATGATTTATCGGCTGCACCTAATGTAGGTTTGGTGAATCCTTCTAATTTACCCACTACTAATGGTTCTGCTGTTGGCTATAATGCTTTTCTACATGCTCAGTACAAGGAGGGAAATAATTTCGCTATGCTTCAACAGGTAAAGGTAGTAGGCATGCCTCTGATTTTGTATTAATGTTCACTGTATGCTGTTTTATGCCAGTTTTATGGAAACTCTTTCACTTGGTCCATGTATGACTTGGTTTTTCTCCTAATCCTTATTTTCTACTTTTGGAAAATAAAAAAAAAAAATTGCGGATTTCCTTTGTAGGATTATGGACATGGTTCAAGAACATTATCTGCTTTTCCAGACAATGGATATTACAACTTAGATGGACAAGACCAGCTGCTTTCTACATATCAACAGCTCTCGCAGAATTATGTTCGTCTAGGTTCCGCAAATGCTAATCATTCTCAACAAAGAATCTCACGAGATGAACAGCAAAGCCTTGGTGATTTGGCTTTTAGAAGTTCTCAAGTTCCATCCAAGCAATTACACCCAGTCTGGCAGCATATCTACTAATAGTTGTAGGTCATGAGCTAATCTATTTATTCAACTTTGGCTGCACAGCTACTGAGAGTTTTCATTTTTTTTTCCCCTTTTCAGTAGCGAGTTTGAAAGAGCCAAATTAGGTCGGTTTACAGTGTAATCACAAATGATGATTTTTGAGTGTTTGGCTGCGTCAACTGTACATACCTGAAAAAGATGAAACTGGCTGTGTCCCTTGCATCAATATTGCGTTTTAACTAATTTCACTTTGAGCCATGATTTAGATGAGTGGCTTGCGAAAGTAAATTCACTTTGTTCGGATAGCATTTTGATCAAGAAAAAAGAAATAGAGAGCGAGCGATGACTACTTTACACAATCTTGGTGCTTTTTAGTGTACTAACTCTAATAATCTGATTTCCGTGGCTGTGACCCTTTATGAGCCGTGCAGCCATGAATGGTCTCTAATTTTCGTGCATGAAAGCATTTAGTTCAAAAAAATATTTTTCTTGTATCATATTTCTGAGAAAGTAGATGACATCTAATTTTGAGTACAATCGTTGCTTCAGCAGAATATATTTATATGAGAAATGGGCAACTGCCCGGAAGGCAATTAAGATGAGGGAAGTGTCAGTTGGAAAGTAGGCAGTGGGAATGATTCGTAAACCCCAGTAATTAACAAGGTTGGTGCCACTTAACTTTCTCCTAATCCCTATCATTCTTTTGGTTTCTTGCAATAAAATTATTAGCAGAATATCTAGTACTTAAGCTTTGATGCAGAGCGCTGTTTCTGTGAAATTTTTTTCATTAATGAATGGCTGGAGCTGCCGACTTAACTGTCCCTTCTGTTGGTGCCAAAGTTGTCATGGACCCAAGCCAGGAATCAGACAAGGGTAATTACCGCAGGTCGAGCATTGAGGCAATACTTATGGCTCCTAAGTTGCCAAAGTCATTACCACCGGTTTCATCAGCACCTGAGGGGGAGACAATCAGGCGGCCTCGTGGCAGGCCTGCAGGCTCCAAAAATAAGCCGAAACCTCCTATTATTGTGACTCGAGATAGTGCAAATGCACTGAGAGCTCATGCAATGGAGATCAGCTCAGGCTGTGATGTGAGTGAGAGTTTAGCTAACTTTGCAAGGAGGAAACAACGTGGAATATGTGTACTTAGTGGTAGTGGCTGTGTAACCAATGTCACCTTACGACAACCAGCTTCGACTGGGGCCATTGTGACCCTTCATGGCCGGTTTGAGATCCTCTCATTGCTTGGATCAATATTGCCACCGCCTGCTCCACCAGGGATTACAGGGCTAACTATTTACTTAGCAGGGGCTCAAGGACAGGTTGTGGGTGGGGGGGTGGTTGGTGCACTCATTGCATCCGGCCCTGTTGTGATCATGGCTGCATCTTTCATGAATGCTACTTTTGATCGGTTGCCATTGGATGAGGATGAAATTACTACAGCCGTGCAGAATCAACATTATCAAAATGGTCATCACCACCTCCATCGCCACCTGGATATTTCAGATCTGTATGGAGTGCCACAGAACTTGCTTACCAATGGTTCGACGCCCACAGAGATATACTCGAGGGCACCTGGACGAACCATCACAAAATCCTAACTTGATTTGCTGTGAACCCTTAGTACATCTCATAACAACAGCTTTAGCGTCGGTTATTGTTGTGCCATTTCCACTATCATTGTTAGACATCTCTGAGTATCATTATATTTGGAGCTTTTCACATGGAAATCCATGAAACTACATTTTATATTTACAATCATCATTATGTCGAAAGTACTTGTGGTATCTTGTTGCTTCTATACATTCTTGTGTTGCTTTTATTATCAATTTCAAAACGTCCTATTTCATGGTAGATTCCTTTGGATTTTGGATATAGTCGCTCAGCAATAGGAATTTTTCAATGCAACCTAAACCAGTTGGATGTTAGCTA
Source organism: Manihot esculenta (assembly GCF_001659605.2). Classification (NCBI taxonomy): domain Eukaryota; kingdom Viridiplantae; phylum Streptophyta; class Magnoliopsida; order Malpighiales; family Euphorbiaceae; genus Manihot; species Manihot esculenta. The sequence continues at coordinate 32,376,162 of NC_035161.2, forward strand.
TTAATGATTAGATTCACTATAAGCAGTAATTATAATAAAATCTTTATACATATAACAGTCTTATTGTAAATTTCTTTTGCTATTATAGATTCATGAATTTAATGACTAGAAGCAGCATCAACATTAGCCATCAAGTACAAAACTTAAAACTTGTCTATGAATGCGAATTATGGGTTCATGAGTAAGGTATTTGATGGAGGAATAGATTTTGATTCATGTGAAAGTTTGTGTTTTGTTTGCCATTAACTCTCTGTATGGGAAGAGATTTTGTAAAATAATAAAATGTTTTTCAAAGTTTAAAAATTTTGTAAGAGAATATGATTTTTAAAGTAAGGTTAAATCTCTAATTTCAATTTACTAAATTGATTGATGGGTTGAAATACCTTAAAAAAATTTTTGATTAAAAAAACTTAAAAAACATTCCCTTTTATCTCAAATAATAATAAAATTATTGAGGTTTAAAATTAAAAAAAATATATTTTATAAAATTTTATTTTAACCTATCTCATTCCAAACAGTGAAAGTTTGTTTTTTTTTTTTAAACTAATGTTTTCAGATTTGTACCAGCGATCGGTTCAACCCATAAACTTAGAAACTAGGCTAGTTGAATTGATCGATCCAATTACGGATCACGCCAATAGAGTAGGTTTCCATATCTTTTTTAATCTTAATTTTGCATGGAATAAACAGTGTCATATATATATATATATATATATATATATTTTAAATTTAAAGTTCATAAGATAAGGGCTTAAAAGCCCAATACAACAAATTTTGAGCTACAGAAGACTAATGGATATATAACAAAAAGGAAATAACTCCCGATTAAAACAAAGTCCAACCCAATAAGTAAGCTCAAAACTTGAAAAATTAAACAAAAATTCTAAAGAATCGGGCAATTCAAAACTGGATGGGCATCAGAGAGAGCTAGTAGCCAGTCTAGAACTATTGTCAGGAGAAACCAAACACTGTATGACTTAAAAAGACTCAATACAACCAACAGAAGGAAAATACAAGAAATAGATGGAAAAAAGCCTTTGCAGTTCATCCACACTCCTGCCGAAAAAATAAAGAATAAAATGAAAAAAAAAAAAAGGAGAGAAATAAAAAATAAAAGCCTATCCGGAGATGGGAAAGGAACTTGGTCTCCGGGCTACATGAGGAAGGTCTCCCTCTGTTAGAGAGAGACCGATGCAGCCCCAGGCTAAAGGGATTTAGTTGAATAAATTAATTTAAAATATATTTTTAATTTTTTTAATCAAATTTTATTTTGGGGTAAATTGAAATTGAAGTGTGAGAACTGAGATGCTGGAGTACCATTAAGAAGACGCAAAGCTAAAAGGTCGCTTACTTGATGGGCCAAAAATAACGAGCAAAAGAAAGAAGATGGCTTCACCTGCGGCACTGCAGAGATCTTCACTCTCCTCTTCTACCGCCACTGCATCCCCTCGCCAACGCCTCTCTACCTTAAAAAATCCCCCCTCCTCCTCCTCCTCCTCCACTTCTCTGGCTCCCACCACCGCCTCATCTGCCGCCGCTGCTTCCCCGTTAGATTCCTTCGCTAAAGACCCTATCCTCTCCCCTTTTCTATCCCCATCCTTCTCCTCCACTTCCTTCTCCTCTGCCGCCCTCTCTTCCGGCTCCCCTGCCTCCACTGCTGAACACCTCCACCATGCCATCCGCCTCCTCGAATCTCAACTCCGGACTGAAGTTTTATCTCGCCATACCGAACTCCTCAACCAATTATCATCTCTCAAGCATGCTGAGCACGCTCTCTCCACCGTCCGATCCGCCGTCTCCTCTCTTCAGTCCTCTGTACACCGCGTGCGGTCGGAGCTTTCCGATCCCCACAAGTCCATCCAGTCCAAAACACTACAACTCTCCAATCTCCATTGCACCACAGAGCTTTTGCAACATACGATCCGTGTTCTCCGACTGTCCAAGAAGCTCCGGGATCTGATCTCTGCATCCGAGACAGAGCCTGAGAAGCTGGATCTAGCCAAGGCAGCGCAGTTCCATTGTGAGATCTTGAATATGTGCAATGAATATGAATTGATGGGAATTGACTGCATTGATGAAGAGCTCAATTGGGTTAAAAAAATTGGAGAAAGATTGCGAGATGACGCAATGAAAGTTCTGGAGAGAGGAATGGAGGGATTGAATCAGGCTGAAGTTGGTACAGGATTGCAAGTATTCTATAATTTGGGGGAGTTAAAGGTTACTGTGGAGCAGCTGGTGAATAAGTACAAGGGGATTGGGGTGAAGAGTGTGAGTGTGGCGTTGGATATGAAGGCCATTTCCGCCGGAGGTGGCGGTGGTGGATATGGGCCTGGAGGGGTTAGAGGGAGTGGAACACCGCAAATTGGAGGAGGGGCGAAGGCCAGAGAAGCGCTATGGCAGAGGATGGGAACGTGTATGGATACTTTGCATTCCATAGTGGTTGCCGTTTGGCATTTGCAGAGGGTCTTGTCCAAGAAGAGAGATCCGTTTACGCATGTTTTGCTGCTTGACGAGGTTATCAAGGTCAGAGAGACTGTACAATTTCTTCATTTTTTTCTGGCTTTTCATTGAATTTGATGTTTGTTTGCTGCTAAAATATTGGAATTGAGAGAAACCCGAAAGTTGAGGCCTGAGAAACTAAGGGACTGCAACTAAGAACGATAAAATGGCATGGTTACTTTTGATAAACTTAATAAACTCGAATATATCAGAAAAAGAAGAAAAAAATAAATATACAATTAGCTAGATATGCATATAATCATAACCATTTATTGGTTGGGGGAAGCAAGGAGTGGAACTGAAGGGTACTTTAAGCGGAGCAACTGAAATAGTCAGCTCACTCCAAGGGTTTCTAGGAAATTCTAACCTTGTTATCATACTAATATCATGACTTGCTATTAATTAGGCTTCTGTGGAATACGATTTGCTAATCCTGGCATTTTATTGCTTGATCATTGTTTAGCTTGTTTTTCTCATTGTATTAAACTATCAGCTATTGGGATTGCTATTGCAACTGCCATTCAGTTGTTTTTTTCCCCGTTTTCATATTTTGAGAGCAGGGTGCAAAGCCTTTTCACTCTTCTTACTTGTGACTAAAACATAATTAGTGCATTGTGTTTAAACTTGTATTTTGAGTGCAAAAGGCCAAAAGCATCTTGCGGATTGATTGGACCTGGATCAGATTAAATTTTGGTTTTTTCTTTGAACTTGATATGTGGGAAGATAAAGTTTTCAATTTCCTGGCTCTACACCAAACCAATCTTATTCAGTTCAGTCGATTGGAGGTATTTCATATCAGCAGAGCAGAAACAAAGGGCGAGTGAAGAGAGCAATGGGAAATTCAAATTAAAAAGAAAAGAAAAGGAAAAAAAAAAAAAACAGAGCAAGGAATAATCAACAAGCAGAGGTGATAGTTTCAGTAGTTTTTCACTTTCTCATCTCAGATTTCAAATTTGTAATTTTATCAATACTATCAATCAACACATTTACAATCAACAAGACACTTAGCTTAACAATTGAGTAGGAGAGAACTAACAAGGAGGCCATGGGCATTGATTTCCATAATTCAGGCACCTTGGAAGGCAAGGAAGCCAGCAATACAAGGGACATCAAGCTTGACATGAGCAAATCTTGGTGCACAACTTTGCTAGTGTGAAAATCCAAAATAAGTGTCCCACTTGCAATGGATTGGTCTTCCTTCAAGCAGCTCAAATCAATACCACTGACATAATTCACGACCACTTGATCATATCCATCACTCATGGGGGTGCTTCAAGGTTGGCTTATGACTTCAGTGAGGAGAGAAAGAGTAGCTTATCTATCCAATCACAGCAAAGAAGAGTGAAGATTGAGAGAGACCAGAAAGGTGAGGGGGCAAGGACATAGAGAGGGGGTCTTGTCTTGTTTTGGCTTTTAGGGAAAAAGGCTAGGCTAGTGAGTGGGCTTTTAGTTGAAACACAGAGAGACAATGGAATGTATGTGTGTGTAATTTTGGTTCTGTTTGGTTATTTTGATTTTTTAACATTAGAAACTAAACTGAATTACCAATAATCGAGACGAATTTCAAAATCGGTCAGTTAAGTTTGGCTATGTCAATGGAACCAAATAGTAAAGACCCCTTGTCTACTTTTGAGTCCTGATTACACTATTTCCACTATTGCAGAGCTGATGTTTTGGGTCATTATGATTGCTATCTTGATTTTCTACTATTTCACTTCTTCTTTCTGCTTACATCAGCTTTGATTCACTTAGGAAGGTGATTCCATGTTAACTGATCGGATTTGGGAGGCACTTGTGAAGGCTTTTGCAAGCCAAATGAAGTCTGCTTTCACTGCATCAAGTTTTGTTAAGGAGATATTTACTGTGGGATATCCGAAGCTCTTATCAATGACAGAGAATCTACTGGAGAGGATTTCACGGGATACAGATGTCAAAGGGGTTTTACCAGCTATTAGCTTGGAAGGGAAAGAACGGATGGTTCAGGCTATTGAGATTTTCCAGACAGCTTTCTTAGCTTTGTGTTTAGGTCGGCTTTCAGACATTGTCAATAATGTTTTCCCAGTGTCCAGCCGTGGAAGCGTTCCCTCCAAAGAACAAATATCTCGAATTATATCACGCATTCAGGAAGAAATTGAAGCTGTTCAGTTGGATGGGCGATTGACTCTTCTTGTACTGCGTGAAATTGGCAAGGTTTTGCTTTTGCTTGCAGAACGAGCTGAATACCAGGTATTTTGGCAGAAAAATGTTTTTTTTTTCTCCTCTTGTATTTCCCTTTTCTTTCTGTTGTCATTTGGAGACATGTCTTGGGCAATGTATTTGGAGTTGTCCTCATATGACACGTAATGATAATCCATTTGGATATTCTACTCAGAGCATTACAGTTCATACTTTGTTCCATCCATTTCCTTTTTGGCGTTCCTGTGTTGGTAATATTGCTGCATAACACTATTCTAGTAAAATTATTATCCTACTATTCTTGATTTACATGTTTTGTCATATCATTGCATGCCTGCAATTGTTCCCATGATTCAAAGGATGGCCAACTTCTGATGCAGTCTTGATGGATGCTTGGAGTCCATTGTCAAGCAAGTCTGATCCTTTCTTTTTGTCATAATGCTCACTCAATGGACTGATATGACATTAGTATTTCTTGTATGTTTTTATAGCTTTCTCTTTGCATCATTTATACAACTTGTAGATGTCTTGGTATTAAAAGTTGGAAGTTAAGGATCAAATAATCTATATGCATGTAGATATTCTCTCAGCTTGTTATTTGATCATCAAGCAATACAACATTCATTGGCTAAGTCTAAATTATATAAATAAAATGCTGAAACTTGAAATAATGTGATTTTGTTACCCATTTTGATTTCTCATGATTGACAAGTTAGCATTGTCATTTGAAAGATCACAAATTGCATCTGAATGGCAGATATCTGCTGGTCATGAGGCTCGTCAAATTATGGGTCCTGCAACTCCAGCACAAGTCAAGAACTTCGCATTGTGTCAGCATCTACAAGAAGTTCACACGTCCATATCATCTATGGTGATTGAACTGCCCCCTGTTGCTGCAGAAGTTTTATCTCCCTCACTGGGTGCAATATATGGGGTTGCCTGTGATTCAGTTACTCCTTTGTTCAAAGCAATGGTTGACCGTCTAGAATCTTGCATCTTGCAAATTCATGAACAGAACTTTGGTGTTCTTGGCATGAATGCTGCAATGGACAACAATGCTTCATCGTACATGGAGGAGTTGCAGAAATGCATTCTTCACTTCCGTACCGAGTTCTTGTCTAGGCTGTTACCTTCTTCAGCAAATACTACAGCTGCAGGGGCTGAAACTATTTGCACCCAGCTTGTAAGAAGCATGGCATCACGGGTTCTGACATTCTTTATTAGACATGCTTCTCTTGTACGACCCCTTTCAGAATCAGGTAAACTCAGAATGGCTAGAGACATGGCTGAGCTCGAGTTAGCTGTAGGTCAAAATTTGTACCCAGTTGAACAACTTGGTCCGCCCTACCGAGCTCTCCGAGCATTTCGGCCGCTTATTTTCTTGGAGACATCTCAACTGGAAGCTTCTCCACTTCTCCAAGATCTGCCTCCAAGTGTGATACTACACCATCTTTACTCCCGAGGACCTGATGAATTGCAGTCTCCATTGCAAAGAAACAAACTGACGCCACTGCAGTATTCATTGTGGCTAGATTCTCAAGGTGAGGTTCAGATCTGGAAAGGAATAAAAGCCACCTTAGATGATTATGCTGGGAAGGTTAGATCTAGAGGAGACAGGGAATTTAGCCCTGTATACCCACTTATGCTTCAGTTAGGATCCTTGTTGACGGAGCATTCTTCTCCGGCGTCCCAAAAGCATTAATTCCTGTAAAGCTATTGTAAGCCTTGACAACAGAGGAATTTCACCTCATGCAGTGTGTAGTATTTGTTCAGGCCAGTCATAAGGAAGCTTCATAGAGAGTTGATATATTTATTTTAAAGGAATACGTTTTCTTTGGGTTTCGGTTTTGTATTCATTTTTGTTTTTGTTGAGTGAACTTTGTGCATCCTTGTCATGAAGTCATGAGGGCCAGGATTTTTTTCTTATTGAAGGGTTGTATACCTTTTTGATAACTTACAAAATTCTATTGCAGACTAAGGTTTTTTTATTAAAAAAATCAACAAATTAAATATTTATATCAAAATCTGAATTTAAACTTACAATATCCACAATCATAAAACAAGAAGTTTCATGGATGCTGCATTCATTTTCTATCTTCACACTAAAATATATATATATATATATATATATATAACTGTAGTTATCTTTGTATTTTTTTTATTTTATTAATTTTAAAAAAAATTATTATTTAGTTTCTATAATATAGTAATTATGAAAAAATATAATTATTGTGAAAAATCAACTAATGTATTTTTAAATTTAACTATTTAATTCTTATAATTTTAAAAAATAAAAAATTGTTATTATGAAAAATATAATTAGACTAATTTATTGTATATATTTAAAGTATTTGGTCTAAATTATTGAAACAATTATAAGACTAAATTGTAAATAAAATAAATGAACAAACCATGCCCTACAAAATTAATTTGTTGGTTTTTAAAATTACAAAAATTAAATAATTAATTTTTAAAAATGCATTTATTAATATATATATTTAAATTTATTTATATACATATTATTAAATTATTGTTTATTCTAAAAATTAAGTGAGATTTGATAGCCGTTTAGATGGGAAATTATTTGTTTATTTAAAAAAAAAAAAGTGTAACTGGCCTCCATCTTTAAGAAAGCGACAACTAGCAAATATGACCGTTGGAACGCAATTTATAGAGCGGAAAGAATCAAAATGCCCAAAAGCCAAAAGCAAATAGTTTCTAAGTTGATGAGCTTAGAAAATGCAAAGCAATCAATTAACAACCAAGAAAAGAGGAAGAGAAGATTGCAAGATGGAAAATCATGGAACAGATGAGATTATGGCGGAAGAGGAAGGGCACCCATATGCATTTCATGTTTCCGGGCCTCGAAATGTGGCTTCTCCCAATTGGAGAGATCTAATCAATTCCAGTTGGTTAGCTTACTTTCCTTTCTCGTTTTTGTTTCAAATCTCCAATTGATCGACCTATTAATTACTTGAGAACATTTCACTTTAAAACAAGTGATTTTAAGTAGAAAAATCTAGTGGGATTTCGCCTCGAGATTCTTAATATGTCTATAAACAGAGGGTTTGTTTAAATTTAGTATATGGGTTTCTAGGATTTGAATTTAGAATACTATAAAAGATAATTTGGGTTCAAGCTGAGAAAGTCAGGGCTTGTAAGATCTGGGTGGTTTTATTTTATTTGATTTTCCTGTTTTTAAATTTCTTCAAGCAATGATAGATATAAGCAAGTCAAGTCAAATGCGACGCATATATTAAACTTGAATGATTCTTGTCAAACATTTCATGTCTTTGCTTTCTTATTTTTGTTTTATGCTCTTAAAATTTACACTAGTTTCATGTAATTTTCTTTGTTTATTTTCAGAATTTTGGAGTTTTCCTTTTTTGATAAATGATGCAATCATCAGAGTTATCTACTATAATTTGTCTTTCTAGTGATCTGAAAGTCAATAATTCCCAGGTGATGGATCATGTCTTGCCATCGATCTGGGTTTGAAATGTGCCTGGGCAGAAATTTGTTGCATGAATATTCAATAATGGACTAGGGAGTGACATTCTGATTTCTGAAGTTATATGTAATCATTCTGATTTTGTTCTCCTTGTATCTTGATTTTGTTTCTACTAGATTTTTTGGTGCCAATAGGAATCAGAAAAGAGTCAATCCCGTTGCTAGTTCTACTGATTTTCAATTAGGAAGAAAAGTTAGATATCTATGAGTTTAGGGTATCCAGGATAATTTGATTGGGCATCTCTCTGATATATTGTTATGCTTTAATTAGCAACTCTGGTTCTTTTGGGCAGTGAATTTGATGCTATTGTTTTACTTTTTAGTCTGTTGTATATGAATCCGCGGAAGTAAAAATCTAGTTATTGTTCCTGATATAAGAAGAAAAGACAGTTGCTACTGAGAGCTGGTTGCTGGAATGATTCATCGATGCTACTGGATTACATTTCGTGTGCAAAGTTTGTTTACCTTTCTTGTTTCATGTTAATGATTACTTCTACTGTGTAGGAAAGCAAAACGGTATTCTTCAATAAGAAGATTCGTCATACTTACGCAGATTTGCTCATATGAATGAGAAAATGGATCTATAACCTTTGCAGATGGAAACTATATGTTTGTTGTCGCAATATCTGATGTTTTGGCCAATAAAATTGACACATATATTATTCATTCATACAGGAAGAATGAGAACTACAAGAGAACTGTAATTGCCTGCTTCATTCAAGCAGTCTACTTGCTTGAGCTTGACAGACAAGAGAACAGAACTGAAGAGAGTGTTCTCGCTCCAATGTGGTGGATGCGCTTCAAGTACAAACTGACACAAACATTGGTTGATGAAAGAGACGGATCAATATTTGGTGCAGTGTTAGAATGGGACAGAACTGCAGCACTTGCTGATATGATACTCGTCAGACCTAGTGGAGCACCTAAGGCTGTTTTAGCACTCCGAGGAACACTGCTCAAGGGCCCAACAATTCGACGGGATATTGAAGATGACCTCCGTTTTCTTGCTTGGGAAAGCTTGAAGGGTTCTGTTAGATTCAAAGTAGCATTGGAAGCATTAAAATCAGTTGCTGAGAGCTATGGAAGCAGCAATGTATGCATTGCAGGTCATTCTTTGGGTGCTGGCTTTGCTCTCCAAGTGGGAAAAGCTTTAGCTAAAGAAGGAATATATGTAGAAGCCCATTTATTTAATCCTCCCTCAATTTCTATAGCCATGAGCCTCAGGAATATTGGGGAAAAAGCTGGATTTGCTTGGAAGAAACTTAAATCGATGCTTCCTTCAAATTGTGAATCTCAGGCCACTGATAATGTGGGGGACGAAACTTCCAGAGTAGGATTGAGGAATTGGGTCCCAAATTTCTTCACGGATAAAACTTCTATAGGATTGAAAAAATGGGTACCACATTTATATGTGAACAATAGTGATTACATATGTTGCTCTTACACAGACCCTGACGGACCGGAAGATAAAAATGCTAACAAAGAGAATCTTGGTTGCACAAATGCCACAAATGGACAAGTTGCAGCAAAGTTGTTTGTCATGTCAAAGGGAAAACAGAAGTTCCTTGAGGCTCATGGCTTAGAACAATGGTGGTCTGATGATGTGCAACTTAAAATGGCTCTCCACAACAGCAAGCTGATAAGCAGGCAGCTGAAATCCTTGTATAGCCTCCCAGCTTCACAAACAACACAGGTGCCGCAATGACAATTTGCTAAATATCTCGTTTCAATCATGATATATTCATTCTGCCTTCTGGTGTTGGTAATTTGTATCAGCTACAAACTGGAGAAAAAAAAACAAAAGGGAATTCATATTCATTATTTGTAAAGATTGGCTTTTTTCTAGCCTTGTTCATCTCATCAGTAAATTTTTACTTACCTCAATTATGTTTCCTCCGCTATTCTCTCCTTAATCTTCGCTCGTAATGCTCTTTGATTTTTAGATTTTTCCTCAACAAATTTCCAAAAATACTAATTATTTTAGTAATAATTAACTTTTTTACTAATTGATCATCATTTCACCGATGATTAGCCGAATATTATAAAAAATAATTTATAATTTTAATCTCTAAAATTATCTCCAATTTTTTTTATCATTTTTAACATAAAAAAATATATATATTTTGCTTATATTCTTCTCTCCTTAATATTAGATTTTATTTTAATTTTATTTATACATCTCACTCAAAAAATTCATATAATTTTATATATTCACTCCAAATACATATATATTTCATATTTTCATAAAATATTCAAATATTCAATTATATTATAAATAAATAAAAATATAATAATTATAAAAATGTATTAATTAAATATTAATTATAAATATACATAAAAATAAAATCTATATTAAATATTTAATGTGCAGTTAATAATTATATTTTAAATTAATATATATTATTTAATTATAATATATATCACTCCATTTATTTTATATAATATATTATAAATAAATTATTTTATTATAAATACTATTTTTAATTATAAAAATATAATAAATTGTGAAAGTTAAAAGATATAGACTTAATTAAAAATATATATAAATTTTGGATTACATTATAAATTAAAAAAAATACTATTACCACCGTTACGTGACCCTGTAGCACAACATTAAAATCTCATTAAATTTAATATGAAATTGTAACACAGCATCAAAATTTCATTGAATTTTGGTGCTGCTGCATATTTTCTATGCTAAAATTAAATTTAATGCAGTATTAGGTTATAGGGATGAGAAAGAATTTATGGTAACAGTAATGGTAACAGTAATATGAGGGAGCTGAATCATTGGATATAGCGTGACTTCTCGAAATTCCGTCATCAACAATATGCAAAGCCTCCAAGTAAATAGAGAAATAACTCACACAACTCCAATAAATCCATCAACACCGCATCAAAAAGGAAACTCTTATCCTTTCACAAATGACAATATGAAAACGAGACAAAACAAAATCACCAAAACTGACAAGGAGAAACGGGAAGGGAAATCATCCTCTAAAACCCAATCAATCAAAATTATACATGTAAAACTCTCTTTCTCTATCCAAAGGCACCAACAAATTACAGAATCACCAAACAAAACAGCAATGTCAAAATCGAAAATTAATCTCATTCTCAAACCTTCCTCTTTTCCCTCAATCGCGCGACTTTTCTCCCTTTCTTATCTTTCTCTCTTCTTCCTCCCTACTTCTCTCTTCTTGAATAACCATGCAAATTCGTAAATAATGTCAGTATATTGTAGTATTCATTCCAAAAATATAAATTAATTTCTTTCTGTTGCTAACTTTCAACTACAAAAAGCTTATTTTTATTTTCCTTGACAACTCTGTAAAAATCAAATGTATGCTTAAAATTCAAAAAATAAAAATAAATATATGAACAGCACAATAATAATATTAATATTAATTATTTTTTTATTAAATGAATTTTCACATAAACATAATTAATTTTAATTTTGATAATTAAAATGAATTTCATAATTAATCAAATTAAAATTGTAATTAGGAGAAATAATTGCAAACATGTGAAAGCAAAATTAATTTCGCCCATGGTTTCAAAATCTTGGCTTTCCTTTTCTAGATGGCGCATATTCGACAAATGAAAACAAGAAAAAAAGAGGATGGAGCATCTGTTGAAAGTAAGACGAACAAGAGAAATGGAGAGGTTGGTGACACTTGACAAATTACCAACAACCAAAACAAGCCCAAAGCTACTCCGACATCTGTAGTTGTGTGCCGTCGGGCGGTGGTAGGTAAATAACATTTAAAAGCATGTGGAAGCTCCATTGTTTGACATCTCTCTCTTCTTTATTCTAAGACCAAGAGCCACCTAACTTCTACTTCAACAGCTGCATATCCATTCTACTTTCTCATCCACCTAAAATCTTAATCTTCTTCTTATTTTGGCTATACCCATTCGCCTTTGCCCGGTTTCTTGCCTTGAAATCAGTTTACTTTACTGAATCATTTAGAAGAATGGCTCAAGAAGTAGTAAACCCAGAAGAGCAGGTATGCAAATTTAGTTTGCCTGTTCTTTCCTCTGTTCTTTGAATCGAAATATTTTGTTAGGTAACTTGATGCTAAAGAAACAAAGGTTCTGTTCTTGATTGCAAACGGGTTACTTTGTATCTGCTCTTTAGGTTGTTCTTGGAGAAGAAATTGGTAATGTGAGGTTGATCACATTGAACAGGCCGCGTCAGCTGAATGTTATTTCATCCAAAGTGGTATGTTGGATAGATTTCACACCATTTTATACTATGGTTCTAGGTTTTCCTCTTGTGCAACTGAATCAAACTTTCTTTTCCTGATTTCAGGTTTCTCTGCTGGCAGATTTTTTGAAGAAATGGGAGAAAGACGACAATGCAAAGCTTATATTAATTAAGGAAAGAATTTTCGTCTTGAAATCTTCAACTTAATTTTGTGATGTGAAAAACTGAAATGCCATAATGTCACTACTTCTAGGGTGACCATGGATGGTCCTAACTTGTGGAGGCAACTTAATTAAATGCTGCTTTTATGGATTGTTCAAGTTATCAAAAGCTTATAAACATAGTATATTTTGTTCAGGGTGCTGGTCGAGCATTTTCTGCTGGTGGGGATCTAAAAATGTTTTATGATGGGAGGACGTCAAGTAAATACACTGTCCTAAAATAAACTATTAGTTCTTATTTTGCATGGGACATCAACTAGGATTCTTCCAGCCACAGTTTTACTTACACATACTGCACTCAGTAATATGGACTAGAAGATATTCTTCCTTTTCTTAAATCTATGAGGTAATCTATTTCTGTATGTACAAAGTGAATTTATTTATTATTTGTTCTTTGGCAGAGGATTCTTGCCTTGAAGTAGTCTACAGAATGTACTGGCTTTGTTATCACATCCACACTTACATGAAAACCCAGGTAATATATTTAAGGAAAAAATACAGAAAAATACCTTGTAATTTCATCGGTTTTTCACTCCGGGATATGTGGTTTATTTCTATATGTGGTACAGGCCAATTTTGTGTCAAACTAGTATCTCATGATATAAATTTCACGTTAACACAGGTTCTAGATGCTAACAGCACGATACCGTGAGATATACTTTGACACAAAATTAAACTAACCACAGATACTTTTTTGTATTTTTTCCAATATTCAAATTGTTTCTCATACTGTGACTTGGTGGAATGGTAAGGTTGCTTCTTTGTGACTGGAACTTCAAGATTCCAGATCATGAGAACAGCCTCTCTGCTAAAAACCTTGGGAAAGGTTACATGCTATAGACCACCCTTCTTTGGCCCTTATTAAGGAAAGGAAGAGCCAATTTATTTCCATCCTGGGGCTTTTGTGCCTTCTAAGGCATAGATTGTCATATTATGATTTTGACGAATTATTATAGAGGTAGGAACTTTGTGATGATTGCCAGTATGATAACAGGTTGCTCTTGTCCATGGAATTTCAATGGGAGGCGGTGCAGCTTTTATGGTGCCGATGAAATTTTCAGTTGTCACAGAGAAAACTGTGGGTATTGAATCCCAGTTTGAGTATTTCTAGTCACAAATAAGTTAGTTTAGACTTTGTGGTCTTAAAATGTTCAGAATTCAATTAGAATTTGCTGACCAATCATTTTGGTGTCTCTTGTATGTGTGAAGGTTTTTGCAACTCCAGAAGCAAGTATTGGCTTTCATACTGATTGCAGTTTCTCATACATTCTTTCCCATCTCCCTGGGCATCTAGGTGAGTGTGCAACTGTTGAACTTGAACGAATCATAATTACTTTCTCATCATCACAGAAGCATAAAAGTTTTATGAAACTTCTAATTTTGATGATAATAAAGAGGAACTAAATGGGAAATAATATATTTTTTTTTTCAACAATCAACCTTGGATTGGTATCATGTGGTATTCTATGCAGGGGAATTTTTAGCTTTAACTGGAGCAAGACTGAATGGCAAGGAATTGGTTGTTGCTGGCCTAGCAACCCACTTTGTCCCTTCTGAGGTGAGTCTAAATTTTATTACATATTGTACCCTTTGGCGAAATGGGTCTTTAATATTTCATGTGCGAGTGGATTGATATTTGCTAATGGAGCGAGCCATCACCATAACCACAGCATTGGTAATTCAGTTCCTTAGTGCTTTTGGTGACTACTGATCCAGGCTGCACATATTGTGGGACTTGGAACTCTAGTTTCAGCCTCTGTCTTGTATTAGCAGCTGCTTCTGCTTCTCTAGTATAATTACTTAATAGGAAGTAATCATTTTAACTTATGATGACTTGAATGATTAATGGTGTCATTAATTTATTTTGTTAGTGCATTAACTTAAATTATTGAATTATTCTCTTTTTTGTAATCTTTTATATCATAAAGTACGTAAATAAAATTTTCTGTTTATTGTTCTATAAAATTTTAATTTATCAAATTTTATTTTTAATGATATGAATAAATTTATTCAATATATCAGAAATTGCCTGAGCTAGAGAACCGTTTGATAAGCTTGAACTCTGGTGATGAGAGTGCAGTCAAATCTGCCATTGAAGAATTCTCTGTGGATGTTCAGCTTGATGAAGAAAGTATTTTAAACAAGTAATTAATATGAACCTTTGAAGCGTATTGATGCTATTATGCATGGATCCCTATAGTTAACCCAACTGTTTCCATGTTAGGCTGTCCGTAATTGACGAGTGTTTTTCCAAGGATACTTTGGTAGACATCATTAAATCATTTGTAAGTTTTCTTTCCTTACAAGAAGGTTACTACATGCACCAGCAGATTTTTAATTGTGGCCATGCATCTGAATTTGGATCACGCGATGCAGGAAACTGAGGCAACTAAAGAAGGAAATGGATGGATCAGAGCAATACTGAAGGGGTTGAAAAGATCTTCTCCTACAGGATTGCAAATCACACTCAGATCGGTAATGGCTTTATATACTATGTATTACAGATATTACGCTTGAAAACCGGTCTGGTCTCAGTTCAAGGTGGCAAATAGGCCCATGCCTTTGATGTCATACGTTTTATAACACATTCTAATCTGGAAGGTCTTAATAATCTTAAAACAAAATCTCCAGACAAGAAATGCCCTTTATAACATTTACAAATTGATCGAAACTGTATAAAATGTTTATTCGTCTGAGAATTGGGCATGGTGATGCATTCCATTAAATGAAGGAATGATTATGAATATTGAGTTAAACATTAGAATTGCCAATGGTTATGGTTTTATCCTAGTGGTGATTCTTAGATTTCATGCATAAGGTGGCCTTTTTCTTCTTTTCTCCAGATTCGCGAAGGACGGAAACAAACATTGGCTGAATGTCTGAAGAAAGAATTCAGACTAACAATGAACATACTTCGGACTGTAATATCTGCAGATGTCTATGAGGTACTAACTAGAAATGTCTGGATTAAAGTTCATGATAAATGACTGATTTTAAACTCAATCCATTGATTCTGAAACCAACCCTTCTTATTTCTATTGTAAAGGGCATTAGAGCTCTCACCATTGACAAGGATAATGCTCCCAAGGTACATGCTCCTCTCTCTCTCTCTCTCTGTCTTCATGGAGTGAGTTGGCAATGTGGGTTTGTTCATTTGATGTAAAGTCTTCTAAATGATCAACTATTAATTAATTGTATAGTGGGACCCACCAACTTTGGACGAAGTGGATGATCAAAAGGTGGACCTCGTATTTCAGCCATTCGAGGAGGATTTGGAGCTCCAGATTCCTGGACAAGAAAACTCCAGGTGAGTGTTTTTTCCAAGTTATGGTTCTATATTTCAATACAAACGGAGCCTTAATCTTCAGTCAAATTACAGGTGGAGTGGGAAATACGAGAATTCACCATATGCAGCTTTGAAGGTGACAGAAAAAAAATCACAAACAAATGGCTGTTGAAAATAAATTCTAAACTCTGAGAATGTGGATTATTTCAGGCAATCTATTAATGTATGTCTGCTCTATGTTTCCTCTTGTAATAATATATTAATAAGTTTGATGTTTATGATGATGAGATGGATTTGCTATTTTCTCGTGTATGTATGATGAACAGATATTGGCTTTGTATGAGAATTTTTAAATTATATATTTTAGTTGATTTTATAAAAGTTTCATATAATTTATTTATTTAATTTCATTATTACAAAATGCATTTGCAATAGGTGTGTATTATTTGATTTTGGATTTGCGGTTCAACCTGCCCTTTATCTGTTCAAATATTGAATTTATCCAACTGAACTCGGCTCATTAACAGTCTAATCGATTGGTTCGATTCAATATAGAAATTTTTTATTTTTTGTTTTATGGAAAAGATTACTTACTTTCTATAATTTAAAGATAAATTTTTAATTTTATTTATAATTATTCTCAGATGTAACCCAAATAGTGAGACTCTCAGATCGTCTTCCTCGTCCCACAGCGCCATCACAAATCTTCACCTTCTTGCTATCGTGTGAGCCATTCAGAAATAATTGAAAAAAAAAATTGTATTCTTGAAAAATTCCCACTTCTATTTTCTACTACGAATTCATATAATATTAAAAATTCGATCTAATTAAGTTTTTTCTACATTCTTAATCAATTTCTGGATTGAAGAGTTGTTTTTGTAGGGTGGTGAGTGGGATGATGGAAGCATGCAACTAATTGCATACTGCTTGGTAGTGGGTAGCAGAGTGGCTAATGCTTGGTAGTGCAATCTGCCAAAAATCCTAATTTCCATTTCCAACTTGTCCCTTTCACCATTAATCAAAACCTAGGCTTTCTTCTTCTCCTCTGAAATCCCACCTTCCAAATTCCATCAATCTGACAATGTGTGAACCCCACATTGTTGAAAAAGCAATCCATGCCCATTCCTCTACACTCCCTTTTCTTCTATCTTCTCACTTAAATAAATCATCAATCTCCATGCAATTCCCTCTCTAATTTATTCGCAAAAAGGAAGACAAACAGCTTGCTTTAGCTTCTTTAAATAATAAATTTTCCCTATTATTATATTAAACTTCAGCTTTTGAGCTTTGCTGCTTTAATATGCCTTCTTATCCTTGGAAGAGACATTGTTCAAGGGTTGGTCTTCTCGTATCTCTCGCAGACAACTTCTTGATAATCTTTCAGAGGGAGAGAGCGAGAGAGAAGCAGGAAATTTTGAAGCACTTCAAGATTGCAACTCATCAGTGTAAATGTAGCATAAGGAAAGAGAAAGCATTTGTAGAAAGTGTTAAGATGTTCCTCTGCAAAAGAATTCAACCTCTTCAGAAACTGCTTTGTTTCACCATCTATGCATCCCTTCTTCTTGTCTCCTCCTCTCCAGAGCTGCTTAATACCACAGCCACTCAAACAAGCAGTGGGAATGACATTCACAAGGTATTCAACCTGTTCTCTATCTCTCAAATTTTTCTTACATCAATTTTTTTTTAAAAAAAAAAATTTCAATTGCTGGACATATGCAATTGAAGCTGACTGATATTGGGTAACAACTAATGTAACAGCTGAGTCCTAAATTGGTGTTTGAAATAAGAATCCATGGAATTCTACTCTGGACATCAATGGGGTTCCTCATGCCTATCGGAATACTCATCATCAGAATATCAAACAGAGAAGAATGTGGAAAAAAGCTCAAGATTCTTTTCTATCTTCATTCTATTTCACAGGCAAGTTTTGTTTTTTTCCCTTCTTCACTTCTTGAAAATTATGTTAACATTCCATTCAGCTTTTAGTTTCTCACCTCAAAATTCTCAAATCCCAGAAATAGATCACTTAAACCTTTTTTTTTATTTTATTTGAGGTTGATGCCCCAACTTTAATCTCATAATAATCATATCCCAATTTGCCTCAGATGCTTTAATTATTGTGTGTATTATTACATTGATTTTTAACGTCATAATATTCTTGATTAGCAGATGCTTTCCGTACTGCTGGTAACAGCAGGAGCAGTGATGTCCATAAAAAATTTCAACAATGCCTTCAATAATAATCATCAAAGACTAGGGTTAGCACTCTATGGCATCGTTTGGTTGCAAGCCCTTAGTGGGTTGCTCCGCCCACATAGGTAAACCACCAACGCCCCATTTGGCAGTTCTAGCAGTGGAGGTGGACAAACTCCCAGAACTCAAAACGCAGCTTAAGCAATAAGATCCAGAGCTTATTGCCCCTGGCCAAGTTCTGTTTTGAGTTCTGAATTTTGTGCACTTGTATCTGCTATGATTTGAAGTTAAAGTAACAGATATTTCATGTGCAGAGGATCAAAAGGAAGAAGTGTGTGGTTCTTTTGGCACTGGATGCTTGGAACTGCAGTGTCTCTCCTTGGAATTATAAATGTGTACACAGGATTAGAAGCCTACCATCAGAAAACATCAAAGAGCATAAGAGCTTGGGGTATAGTTTTCATTACAGAGGTATGTCTAATTGTGTTGTTTTACTTGTTGCAAGACAAATGGGGTTACATGCAAAAGCAGAGAGCCATTTTGGGCAGTGAATGAACCAGTGAGGCTCATCCATCAAGTCACTTGTATACGAGTTAAGCACAAGGAATACATTAATCAGTCTCGTTGAGAATTTTAGAAAGCAAAGTGATTTTTTTTCTATCTCCAAAGCCATTTGGACTGAAATTAAAGCATTGCGTCAATCCAAAATACTTTTAGTGAATATTTACTTCGATCCCTTGACCTCGACCTCACTTAAAGAAGTGTCTTACCATTTATACTACACGTTAATTATAAATACATTAAATTTGAATAATAATAGAAGTAAAAATATTATATTATCCTTTAATTAGAATGTCTATACAAATAGTATGAATCTAATTAATGCATCACTTATTAAAGGATAGATGAGAAAAACAATATTTAATGAAGCATTAAAATCATACTTTTTTTAAAAAATCTCACTTCAATATAAACCAGACGGAGTATAAGATATGGGTTGTATGCATTTTGATGGGTTCTAGCTTTTTTCCAAAAGAAAAAAGAAAAAATGTATATTAATGAAGAATTTCTCTTTTTCCTCCCCTTCAAGAATTATACATCCACAGTATAAATTTGATATTCAATTAGTCGGATCATTTACAGATTTTATTCATTTATTTTGAAGATGGGATCAAAATTTCAATTTTCAACAATGCCAAATGTCAACTGGGAAAGGAGAGTGGAATGAGAAACAGGTCGTGCTGCATTAGGTTTGACATTCAGATAAAGTTAAGAGTTAAACGGGGAGACGTAAATCCCATGTTAATGTTTTATTAACCACAAAAAGCTGAAACAGCAGCTAAACAAAAATGAAAAATATGAAAATGCATACATTTATTAAAAAAAAAAAACAAAGGGAAAAAGTTATATAAAGAAAGCCTCAATGAACTGGCCAGTTAAACATGTTTCCCCATACCAAGAGATCTTTTAGACTGCAGTACGAATCCATGATTAGCAGAGGAAAAGAGAAGGCTAAAATTAGCAATTTAACATTCATAACTTGATAATTTGTATTCCTTGGGGGATAACAACAAAAATGTTCTGCCAATTTATTTCTAAGCAAAATTGAACATATTGTTCAACCTTCAAAGGGGAAAAATTCCCAACTAGGCAAGTATGGTCCTAAAATTATACTTCCTCAAAGAACACCATGGGAGCATAAATTTTGAGAAACTATAATAAACCAATTTATTGCCCCTTCCGTAGTAATTAAAGAGGAAGAGGGCGAGGGAAAAATTTGTTTCCCATGTCTAACTTGGGCTTATGCTATGACTTCCTAAAGGCTGATAATTTTCTGCAAATGAAGCTAAGCTGATTTAGTGACCTCATGAATAGCATTTGCCAAATATCCCACATTGTGTGTAGTAACGCCGGCCATACTGCAAAAGTTGTCAAGCATGATTACCAAAAATTGTAAGTTCACATACAAAGATAAATATGCAATCACAAGAAGACATGGAGAAGTAATAAATTACTCAGAACATTACCTGATTCGACCATTACGGGTCATATAGATGTGATATTCTTTTGTCAAACGATCAACTTGTTCTGGTGTCATCCCGCTATAGCAAAACATCCCAATCTGTTTGTAAAAAATAACATGATTGTAAATCACAATAATAAATAGATAAATATCATACAAATGGAGATGTTCATAAGAACAAAAGAAATCCTCAGAGTACAAGAGTAACTTTAAAAACCAGTTTACCCTCTGGTTGCGAGGAAGTTTTATCAAATAGCGAAATATTTTCAAGATGTGTTTGGGAGAACCTGTGGCTTGTCAAAGTAAGTTTCAAAACCAAAAAATTTTCCAAATCACCAAATAAATGTGTAAAGAAGATTCTCTCTTTAAAACCTGTGAAGTCCTTAAAAAAGCTTTCCATTCTTCTAAACAAAAAAAAAAATTATGAAGTTTCAAAAATGATTAAAAAAAATTAAAAGAAAATCTTACTATCACCTCTTCCCAAAAAAATTGTTAAGGTCTGATATATGGAGTTAGTTTCCACTAGGGTCCTATCCTTTAAAAACCACAGAATTTAAGTCTCGAACAAAATCCCTAGTACAAGAGAGAGTTTAATAAAATTTTCAAAATTTGACTAATGGAACATGTTAAGATATGCTAATGGAAGGACTAAAGTGTCTAACGGAATCAAAACTTGCTAATTTTTTAATGAGTTCTTCAAAATACAAGGATCAACTTATTAATATGACAATACCCAAAACATTTTGTAAATTTCCCCAACTAATAATTAGTTCAACATTGAAGTTTTAGATTATTTTTTCAAGAAAAAAAAAATTGGCTTGGACTATCAGTCGCTATATAATGCTAGCAACACTTTCTTTTGAATGCTTTTCTTAGACACTCTACAATTGGCCCTCATACATAAATTCAAATAAGTTTCAGGTTTATAATTTCAAATGCGAGAAAAAATGTACCAATTTTTGGGAGAATGCTAAAAAATTGTTGAAAAGATGGTGATGCCATTTTTCTAAGTGTTAATTTGACATGACTTGCAATAGGAGTTGAATTGAAATTTTTTGTTCAAGCTTTAAACAGGTGATTTGTGACCAGTATCCCTCTACTTTTATGTTTATTTGATTTCTTCTCATTAACTTTAGAAAATTCCATAAAGAACCATATTGAAATTTGTTGCAAGAAAAATAAGTAAATTATTAGGAGAAATAGGGGATCCTTCACAAAATCTGTATAGAATAATTGAATAGTAAGAAGCAGAGTCCCTCTAACCTACAACAGCTGATTTATAGGTAATATGATGGGTAAAAATTATCTTTTTTTAAGTTGTAAACCGGTTATTACAAGTGAAAGGGACATATTCCTACAACAAATTTCAAGTTAGGGAATTTTTTTGGAACTTTTTAAAATTAAGAGACAAACGAAACAAACATCGAAGCTAAGAAACAGTGGATCAAATTAACCAGTCTTAAACATCTTAGATAATGGAACCTTGGCTAAAGCTCTTCAAGATTTCTTTTTTTCCTTTTTTGTACTAAAAAAAAAAGCAACCAAAGTGGAGAAGCCGGTCAAAAAATGGCAACAAATTCTAGTGTACCTGCTTGGTAACATGCTTCCATGATAATGGTGACCCCAACTTTTCAAGGTTTTCTCGCAAAGCTGTTCGCATGGAAATGATGCGATCCGCCATTACCTAAGAGAATAATATTTCATATTGTCAGCTTCTATTTTTAAATGAAATTATCAATGGAAGCTAAAAGAGAATATTAAGTGATCTTTTGAAAAGGAAGATATGTATACATATATATGTGTGTGTGTGTATGTATATATACGTACGTGTATGTATATGTACGTATGTATGTATTATTTATGCATGTATGCATTTATGATTTATACACAAAAATATTGAAGCACCAGCTATACTGTTGCTCTAAAATGGTTGTAGGTCTTGCTTTTCTGTGTGGAGTAGTGGATGTCAGGGAAGGGGAAACATCCACTGATTGTTAATTACCTTAACTTCCTTCAGCCATAACTTCTTTAAGTCTGGATCTCCAAGGATAGTTGAAACTATGAGTGCACCATGAACAGGTGGATTGCTGTACATCGGTCTTGCAAGTTGCTGCAACTGACTTTTTACTGCTACAGCTTGTTTCTCATCTTCACAAAGCACACTGAAACCAACATATAACAACATTAACTTCGAAAACGTTACAAGAATCCCTGCCTCTGAATCACCTAGAATATTTCCTCTCATGGTAAGTGTTTTGATGGGATACATTCTTTTTATGGTTTACCTCCCACAATTAACACTAAATGACCTCTGTCAAATTTTGATACTGATAGGTATCTTATTTTCTTTTGCTCCATTATCAGAGATGCTAATATTTTGACAAAGTGATGAACATATATAAATTCAAATGGCCCAGCTGGCCAACACAACATCCATAAATCCCTTAAATCTGACATATCCCTTTCTATTTGAAAGTGAAAAAAAAAAAGATGTACATATAAAATTTCTATATTTTACATCTCCGTTTAAGTTTTACAATAACTCTGGTGAAATCAGATTGAAAACAATCCTGGATTATTGCCATAACTAGCATTAATATCCCATGTATAATACTTGGAATGGTGATATCCAGCAGAAGTTACATGGCAGCAATCGGGCAGTGCATTGCAATGTAACTTGATTAGTGCTTCCAGTCAAATATGCTCAACAATCAAAAGCGCTTATTTTCAGGAGCTCTAGTCAATGCTTATGGATACACTGGCTTTAAGAATTTGTGATTGTGAAAAAACTTAATAATGCTTAAATTCCTCTTTTTCGTGTAGATTTACTAGTAGTGATGGCCTTCCATTACAGATATGGCTTGAATGCTTGATTCTGTGATTGGTTAACATCAAGCAAACAACAGGAAGAAATCATGTCTTCCAAAAGAAAATTTCATCTTGCCATATAAGTGTTTGGACATGGAAATAAATAATTGAGTGTCTGTTGCACAAGTATATTCGAAAACGAAGAAATACCTGAGGCATCCTACTCTCTGGCCATAGAGCCCCATATTTTTTGCATATGATTGGGCAATGCCAATATGATGACCATCCTCAAGAAAAATCCTGATAGACTTTGCATCTCTTTCCGGATCACCACTAGCAAAGCCTTGATATGCCATGTCAAAAAAGGCAAAATGATTTTTATCCTGCAAATGACATCATCAATAGTGTGATATATAGTGACGTGAGAAGAGTTTAGATTAATTTGTACTTCTCTGTGTTTGTTGCTGTTAAGATTCACCGGTTCATTCATAAATAAGAAAAACAATGCCTTATTGCACATGTGGAAAAAAAAAGGCAAGAAATTACAAAAAGAATAAAGTTTGCAGAAAGCATATGAAATTCAGCAAAAAAGAGTTTTTGTTTTAAAGAAAAGGATAAAAACCCCAACAAACTCTTCTCTTGTTTATAGATAGAACAAAACCAAATGAAACAAATAGAAAATGTTTACAGAGATCTAGTAAAATTTTCTTCTTTAAGAAAGAAATGGCTCCGAAGGAAGAAAATTC
The DNA here is from genome assembly GCF_001659605.2 of Manihot esculenta. Lineage (NCBI taxonomy): Eukaryota > Viridiplantae > Streptophyta > Magnoliopsida > Malpighiales > Euphorbiaceae > Manihot > Manihot esculenta. Next base: position 32,399,833 of record NC_035161.2, read on the forward strand.
CAAATGAAAACTAAACAGGCAACACACTACTAAAAAACAAAATTTTAAGAGTTACCACAAAAATCCAAGTAATACTACTACTTTTTCTCAATAATTTTCTACCTCTCCCGAGTAATAATAACTTTCTAATTTCCTAAATGGGAAAATTTACAACAAAAATCTAAATTGTCAAAGTTATAATTGTTATAAAAGCAATTTCAAAATTTTCTTTTCCATGTCCATATTACATAGTAGTTCAAAAAAAAAAAAAACAAAAGGAAATAGAGTACCTTGAACAGGTGAGATATCTCTCTCCATTCTTCCTCTGTTGGATCAACCCCAGTAGGATTATGAGCACAAGCATGAAGTAGAAAGAATGAGCCATTTGGAGCATTCTGCAAGAGACATCTATATATTCAACATACAGGGCAACAAAGATAGAAAAGAGAAGAGAGGGAGTGTAAACCCATAAACAAAAAACAGAGAGAGATAGAACAAAAAGAAGTAAAAATTTTATTAAAAAAATCTACTCAGAATTAATAATGTAATACTACCTTAACGTCATCCATCATCGCTGCAAAATTTAAGCCTCTGGACTCTGGATGATAGTAATGATAAGTTCTTTGAGGGACCTGAGCATCTCTCCAGATATTGTGGTGACTGTTAAAATCAAATGTTAGAAGTCCTAAAGAATCAAGCAAGATGAGAAGCAATTTCTAAAATCATGATCAATTCTAGTGCAGCACCGTAAATGATGCCTCAATAACATCAAAGGGATATCAAGCGTGAAATGCTTACTTAGCCCATGTTGGCACTGGTATATAGATTTGGGAATCAGGAGAAAATCGCTTCTGAAAATCAGCAAAAAGTCTACATGCACCAGTCCCAGAGAGCGATTGCACTGCTGCTATCCGTTTATCTTTAATGAACTCAGAGTTCTCTCCATAGGCCAATTTCAATGTTTCTTCCACCATTTTTACACTCCCTCCCATTGGAAGATACTCCCTGCCCAAAAACACAAAATTATACATCAGGAAAACGAATGTATTCTGACAAAAAAAAAAAACTACATGCAATAGAAAATAGCAAGTAAAAACATCAGATAAACAATACAATTGAACAGGAAACTAATACATCCAAAAGAAAAATGCAAAAAAGAGGGGATTTTAAATAAACAAGTTCTTGCACATCCACCGTAAACATTAAAGAAAATGCAGTTCTAACAGGTCAGGAATCCAAAATCAATTTTTATTAGGTAAGCTTTCAAGATTTTTCATGAATTTTCACATCAGTATGAATTACGTAATTACATGCTGGTTTTATATTAACACACATATAGAAAATTACATCGCCTCTTTCTTTATTTGCTGTTTAATGCAATTATAGATTTTTTTTCGTAGAAGGATTTTTCCTTATACCAAAATATCATATCAACTGATAACTGCAAAGGGAAAAAGAATCGCAAAGCTGGCAAATCTTTTTGCCATATCCTCCTAGCTCTATCAAAAATTTCAACTCAGGTGTTATCAATCAAACTGCTGACTAATTGTGCAGGTTTGATATGCACAAAAACCATTTAAAATTCTATGTGGAATGAATCAAACTTGAGACATAACACCCGCCCGAAATTCATTTGCAAATCAAAGGAAATCCCAGTTCATTTATCCATTGAATATAATGGTTTAACGTTAAAAAATTGAGGAGTAATTGTTAAAAGAGTAAAAAATAATTAATAGTGAGACAATTAATGGTGTTTCTATAATTTTAATAAGAAAACTTGGGTGAAATTATTTAAATATCTGTTATTATATTTTTACAACAAATAATAAATTGTTTTATTTAAATATTAAAAAATATGTCAACACAATTTTTATAATTTTTATATTTACATATGGACAAGCAAAAAAATATTGATAAATATGCAAATATAATTTAGCATGAAATATTATTTAAAAATTTAAAGATGTAAATTAATAACATCAATAAAAATAAAATAAAAAGTAACGTACCAAGCATCCTCTAAGTGAAAAATCGAAAAGAAAAAGAATCAAATTGGGATTTAAATGATTATGAGATGAAATGAACAGAAATAGCTCACATGTTTAACTTTCCAGCAATCCTCCGCTCTGCTTCTCTAACGCATTCCAGTACAACTGGCTTTCCATTATCATCTCGGTAAGCACCCTTTTCAGTAAATTTTAACAAAAAAATCAACAAACAGATGAATCCAAAGCAACCAAAACCATAACAAAAAGGGAAAAAGACGAAGCAAAAGCAGTAAACTCACAACTCCAACATTAACTTTGTCAGGACTAGGATCGGCGAGAAAAGCCTCGGTTACGCCAAGAATCGGATCTTTGGGGGCAGGATCAACGCTCCGCCACCAAGAAGACATGGATCTCGCTCCGATCACGGACTTTCGGTTAATTAAGCGGCACGCCATAGCGGTTTTAAACGCCATTCCCTATGGTACCTTTCCTCACAAAATGGCACGGAAACAGAGTTTTTGTGTATTGAGGAAAAGGGAATGATTCTGATCGATGGAGCGAATCTGTCAAATGGCAAGTAGATAATGAAGATGGGGTTACGCTGGAAATAAAGCAATAGCTTTGAAGTGTGTGAGCTCTTTGCTGACCGCTCTCAATGTAACAGAGTCAGAGCCGTGCTGCTTCTCCTCGCTTTTTCCACCAAATGAATTTACGATTTTGACCTACGTTATTAATTTCATAATTTTTCGAGTTAAATAAAAAATTAAATATTTTAATTTAAAATTTTTAAAATTAAAAATTAAAAAATAACTGAATTGAAACAAAGTCAACGATGAAGAAGTTATCACAATGGAACAATAACAAATTCTTTTACTAATAAATTAAAAAAGAATTATTAATTATTCATTTGATGATGTAAGAATAAGAAGATAAGATAAAATTTTAAGTCATTTAACTTTAGACTTACACATCATAATACTTCTTTCATCCAATAAAAATAAATATATGGTTATTTTCATTTATATTAATAAAATATAATTAATTATTAAAAAAAATTATATCGTTTGCCTAGTATATTATAATTTTTTTTATTACTTAAATTATTCTTTAAAAAGAATAATTTTTACTTTTTCTAATGCACATTATAGGATTGTATTAAGAAATTATGATTAATAAGTTATTATCTCAAAAATAAAATATTCAAATAAAGTATTTATTTATAATTGATCACTGCAAAAATATAATCATAATAATTTATCATTAAAATGTTAAAATTTATAGTGCTTTTTTTTATTTTGTTATTTTCAATGTTAAAATTTTAATTATACATTTGTCTATGATATATTTAATTAATAAAATATTAAATATATAGTGAAACTTAAAAAATAAGGTAATCTAGTGAAGTACACTTAAAATTAATATATATACATCAAATTAAAAAATTCACCTTCTCAATTTTTTTTTTCTTACAAAATTAATGTGTAAGAAATATCATAAAATAAACATATTAGTAACACGTGTAAGTGAACTAGTACGAGGTAAAAAGTCAAAACCACAAACGGAACCCCGAATTTAACGAAATTACCCTTTTTTCCACTGTAAAAATAAATTTAAAAAAATACCTGTCAGTCAACAAACCTAACAGTCATAGTAGTTTATTTTTTTTAATTTTTATTTTTATTTTTTTGGGAGGCTTCCATTTCGTAAACTTCGCAAAAACCCATTCTCTACAACACGAACAGCTCTTGGGACTTGGATTATTTCTCGATTTGCTTTGGTGATCTATCATCTCATGGCCTCTAATGGTGCATCTACGGTCAGTATCTCGGTCTTTGTGTATCAGAACTGGTTTATGTTTTTATTTATCATGATCATCGTGATGCTGCTTAAGCTAAAAAATTGGTAATGGTGGTCTCAAACTCAGAGAGCAGTGGACGCACAGAGCAGCTTGGAGAGGATCAAGCGGCAGTTGGCTTCCGGTTCTGGTAGGAATTTGTTGCAGGGTCCTCTTCTCAAGCGATCTGAAACTGTATATTCCTTTCCCTTTTCCTTTTTGTTTGGAAATTTTTGTTTTATTTTGCACTTCGGGTTTTACATTTTTCTACCCTCCCTGAATTTCACTCTGATTGATGCTTGGTAATTTATGTTTGATGTGCATCGTTAATTCGAGAAATTTTGTGGCGTGCTATGAAATTGAAAAATAAACAAAAACCCTAGATTGAGCTGAACTGTAAGTGCAATCCCATAATTTATTTCGTACAGTTGTTGAAAATTTGATTTCAATTTCAATGTTGCTTGTTGCATTTCTACTTTCTGGGAGCACCATCTTTCTTTGTTTTCTTCCTTGAAAATTTACAAGTTCCTGGATTATTCTTCTTTGCCCTTACAATCACTGGTTGTTTATCTTGATTGAATAGCTAAGGAAATGGAATGAACGATGGGTGATCTTGGACCCAACGACTGGAAAAATGGAATACAAGTGAGTATATGTCACGCATTATACTTTTCCTGGCTTCACTCTATTTCTTACAAGAGTAGGACCTCTTTCTTTACTTCTTGTCTGCCTTATTTAGGACTAGGAGAAATGAGCCAACTGCAAAGGGAACTATCATCTTTGATGCAAATAGCACAATAACAGTTTCTCCTGTGAACTTCCAGTAAGATGGTGTTTTCCTTATATCAGGCTTCATATTTCCATAATTTTCTATTCTTTGATTTTTCTTTTTATCATTATACCTATTTTGATTGAGTAGTAACAATGTCCTTTGTCTTTATGTGCTTTGTAGTGGACTTCCAAAGTACGATGGATGTTGTTTCTGTATCCATATTAGTCTATCTATTTACTTCTGCAATATGGACAAACTTGAGTTTGCCCCTTTGTTCGGTTGAAAGCTATCATTGTGCTGTAACCGCCTGTGGAATTTATCAACTGGTTAGGGGAAAATAAAATAGCAAAAGCAAAATATATTTGAGGTCACATAGAAATTTAACACGGTTCAGTTTTAAGGCCTTTGTTCATGGATGGTGGCTGAACAAAATTTCACCTAGAAAATTATGTTATAAGACCATTCAAATTGCTGTTTAGCCTTTTGGACCACTACACCCAAATCTCACTATTGCTCTTAAGGTCTCTAACCTTGTTTTTCGTTCTTTACTACTTGCCATGCAAATGGCTACATGTATATATGCAGCCAAGAATCATTCTCCAAGTCCAAGACTGAATCTTTCAGGAGTAAGAGATTTCATCTCCATCTTCATCACTTCATGAATGTGGTTTCTGCAAAAGGATGAATTAGCTGGCAAGTTTGTAGAACTTATTGATTGAGTTGGTCAAAACCTGGTCACCAAGTTCCTTCTTTATGGATTTGGGCCAACTAAGTTCATGGGCCGACCCAAGACATCTTTAACACATTATATAGTTTACTGAATAGCCAGAATTAACGTCCTTAATTTCGATCTAGATATTGGTACTCCACAAAAAAAAGACTACTTCCTTTGTGCAGAGACTCCTGGTGCAGCTAGAGCTTGGGTTGCAACTTTGCAGTAAGTTTTCCCTTTGCAATGTCTCCAATTCCTCCATGTTGAAAAACATTATACTCTAAATGGAGAACTACTATTTATCTATTTTCAATTAAGGGGACGTCTAGTGCATATAAGATGGTCTCCCATGCGAATAACAAGAACTAAGAAACAATGAAGTAGAGTTAAAAGTACTTCTATATTATATTGAGGTCATACTTATGTACTTCTTTCATTTGGTCTCTAATATTATCAACATAAGTGTGCAATTTAGTTTAGTTTAATTTAGTGATCCTTGTTCTTTATAAAAAAAAATGTGTTTGCCCGCTGTTGAGTCATGTGATTTCCTTTTTGTCGCTTGTATTGATGTTTGATTGTTTTTTGGCCTTCCAACGACCAGGGCAACCCAGTTGGTACTAAAGGCACATAAAGAGGCAGTAAATTCCTTAAGTGGGAATGGTTCTGCAAAGCTTGGGACAATCGCAACTGTAGTTGCTGCTGCCAACTCAACAGCCCTTGAGTGTTCTAAAGAAATTGAAGCTGCAATGCAGATCTCCTTGAGAAATGCTTTGGGAATGGTGAATAATAGGGTAATTGATGGCCCAATGGATGATCTGACAATTATGAAGGTATAGAGTCTAAAATGTGCTCATTTGTTACGCTATATCCTTTGTTTAATTCTGGATAAACATAATCAATTTTATATATGGTACAATTCTAGTATTGCATGTTAAATATGTCCTATGAAGTGGGCATTTGTGATTGTATTTTTGAAATTATGTGGAGCATTTTGTCTGACTTTTTAACTGAATAATATATATGTAAACTAGCATGAAGTTAGTTATTGTCATGCCAAGTTTTATCAGGTACAATTTGCAAATAAATTCTAAACAAAATATTTGAAATGAGTTTCATGATATTTAAGACAATAAACATGAGAATTCATTTATTTAGTGAATTAATATAAATTAAATGTCAAATAAAATCATTCCTGTATCAATTTGGTTCCAAACAAAATTTAAGTTAGTAGAGATGTTTAGGCAAAAATTGCAAATCAATTCTCCCCTTCCCTACTGCTATTTCAGGACTTAACACAGTTGGGTGAAGTGGAGGTTAATGATTAACTTCCTTTCCCTTACCCCTTCCTTTTGTAAAAACTCTCATAAAGAGTTAAATTTTTCCCCCTTCTCTTATTTTCCTCTATTGCAGCATATAGCAATGTTTCCTTTCTTTAAAGTTTTGAGTTTTTTTTTTTTTCTATTTTAATTATTTATTATTTTAATTATGCCCAGCCTCACTTGGCATGTCTGCCATCCTGTGGATTTTAGATGCCAATGGTTATAGTTTCATTCTTCAGGTCTCTGATTTCTGAGTAATTATACTTGCAGGAGACTCTAAAGGTTAAGGATGAAGAACTGCAGAATTTGGCCCGGGACCTTCGTGCTCGTGATACAACAATAAAAGACATAGCAGAGAAATTATCTGAGACTGCTGAAGCTGCTGAGGCTGCAGCATCTGCGGCACATACAATAGATGAACAGAGGAGAATTGCTTGTGCTGAAATTGAGCGATTATCGAGAGTTTCGCAGAAGCAGCTGGAGTCATCCACGTTGAAGGTGTAATAATTTATTATACTTTTTTGACATTATGATACGTGCCATTTGCTATACGTGTACAAAAGATAAATAAATAACATCTAATCGGATTGTTGAGATGCTATCTTTAATTTTATAGATTGTTGTTTTCTGGAGTTAAAATGCTATATTCTCAATTAAATTCTAGCTGTTCTGATTATTGCTCATTTGAGTTTTTCATTTATGCTTGCAGCTTAAAGAGTCTGAAGAAAAGGTTATGACTCTAAGCAAAGAAAGAGATGAACTGATCAAGCAGAGAGATTCCGCACTTCAGGAGGCACATTTGTGGCGTTCTGAGCTTGCAAAAGCTAGAGAGCGTGTTGTGATTTTGGAAGGAGCTGTGGTGAGAGCAGAGGAAAAGGTCAGGGTTGCAGAAGCAGATGCTGAAGCTAGAATAAAGGAAGCTTCCCAGAAAGAGGCTGTTGCTATGAATGAGAAGCAAGAACTTCTAGCATATCTGAATGCGTTACAGGCACAACTTCAAAGGTTTAACATCTGAACCTTCTTAAACCATCATATGTTTTAATCCCTCTTGTTCTCTTGTAACTCGCCTTCTGTTGTAGATCTCATAATTAAAGAAGCATTCTTTGTTGGTAGATTTTGTAGTTAAAGCATCATGTAAATCAGTAAATCAACAATTATGAGTATTGAATGATGACAAATTGAAAGGTTTTGCCCTTATTAGTGTTAGTATGCCTGTAGTAGTTGAACATAAATACATGGTCAATTTTTTTCCTGATTTTAGAAGTGGTTTCCTTTCAAATTACCTTCCTATTCTTAAAACCAAAAAAACACTTTTCTGGCCGACAACTTGCCTTGCTGGTCAGTTTTTTCAATAGTTCTCCTAAGTTTGTTTTGCTTGTGTTTTAGCAACTGCATCCTCAAAGGTGTTTCCCTAGGACCTACTTTTCAGAACAAAAGAATTAGAAATGGAGAGACCATTGGAGAAGCCAAAGAAGGATAGGTCATATCTACTTATTTTGAGGAGCGGAAAGCAACTGTGCACAAAAAAGAATTTTGGGATTCTCATAAATGCCTTGTGTCAACTTGTAATTGCACCCAAAAAAACTACTAGTTGATTCAAAGGCTCTCTTATTGACTTCTTTGAATATGATATATACAGGAATGCTGAATACTCTTGCTGAATGTTTATTTTAGTTCTTAATGTGTGATTTGCAGAGCGCTTTAGAAATTTAAGTCAAACATGTGAGGATGAATACAGTTATAATCTTTGATTTTCTGGTAACAGACAGCAGATTGATACAAAGGAAATGTTTCAGAAGACTGAGTCTTCAAATGTTGTCGGAAGCTCTCCTCCGCTGACTAAGCATGTGGACTTGTCTGAAGAGAATGTGGATAAAGCTTGTCTTAGTGTTTCTAGAGTTTTGCCACATTCTGGGGAGAGTGTTGTGCACATGGGAGTGGACCAAACTAACCTCAGGCCAATTGGAGATACTGAATGGAGTGATATTGAGCCAACGGAGTCGAGAATAGCTGATGTAAGAGAGGTTGCTCCTGAAGCAGAAGGAAGCAGCTTGGATATTACTGTCGTTAGCTCACCTGTAAATAATCACCATGAGCAAGGAGGTAACGATTTTCATCAGCCTTGATGTTTAACGCTATACCTTTTATAGAAAACAACATGCACATATATGGACCCGAAAACTATTTGAATCAGTTAACCCAGAAAAAGATGTTGCCTTTCTTGGTATTTTTTTTTAATTGGCTGTTATTGTTGTGATGCCATTGTACATTTGGAAGAGGATTCATCAGATTTTTCTTGAATATACTTCGTAAGCTCACAATCAATAGTTCGGAATGTTCATGACCTTCAGGTGTTGACTGTAAATTTCATGAGGCTTGTTGAGTTGATGTTCATCTCGGATATCAATTTGATACTCGTTTGTGTTTGATCAAATTAGATTTGGAATGATAAACACCCTTAAATGTAAGCATGGTATAGTATACAACAGACGGGTGGGGGGTGCTTATCTCTCTCATTGAATATTATGTTGGGTTATTAAAAAAAAATTTCAAAGGTCTGCAATAAATTTAAAACTTTGTCTATTGAATTTGAAAAAGTTAACTGTGTTTGATCAACAAAATAATTTTATATATTTTATAATTATTATTTATAATACTAAATACATTCTTTATATAATAAATATTTCTATTACTATAATTATAATAATATTTTTTTCATTCTATAATTTTCATTTTTTTTTTTTAAATATATAGAAATTGACTATTATAATTTTATTTTGTTTTTAAAAAAATTTTCAAAATATTTTTTAATATTTAATAAAGCTTGATATTTAATAAAATTTAATGTATATAAGATATATATAATTTAAAAGTTAATAAAGAATATTATATTTCTTAACACTTGTAAAAAAAGTAAATGGGACATTATTTCAAAACTTTGTGTCCAATTCTTAATATAAGAAAGAAGTTTCTTTTTCTACTTAGTACTTGAAAGAGGTCACTTTTCTAGTCATGAAAGTATTAAAATATATTGAAAAAGCATACAAATTTTACATAATTCGCAATAATTTTAAGTAAAAATATTTTATGAAATAATTTTGTTATAATGGAAGTTGATTTCCAATAAAATTTTATTATTTTATATCTAGTGTGTGGTGGATTCAATATTCAAATAAATGAATGAAACTTGATATTAGTTAATAAATAAATAAGTAAATATAGTAAAGTAACACTTGTATCGGTAGTGAAGCAATGTTGGGATTGAGAGGAAGACGAAACCTCATGCTTCATCCAATCAGCTAAAGTTCCTTTCTCCAGCGTCAGAATACAAGAGATTTCTTGAGGATTGTTGGGATTGTTTGATAATCACAGATATACAGAGAAATTGTAGATGATAAAATTAGTTTTCTCGGTTTTGATGAGTTATATTATATCAACCAATCGAAAAAAAAAAGAAGCTTTTAAGTAAAGAAATCAAGTATTTCAACTCGATCGTATAATTTAAATCAAAAGATGAGTTTAACTTGAATTGGGTCAGTCGAATTAACCAGTTCCATTTGAAATATGAACAACCCTGCTTGATGCAAATTCACTTTTGGGATTTTTTTTTTTATAAGCCATGAGGGATTTGGGATGGCTGAACCTAATACTTCTTAATTTAAGTTTCAAATCCATGAGTGCAGGATTGTATGATAATTGATGATAAGTAAATTGAGTTGTGGTTTCCTATGGCTTCACGGAGAACAGATCCTGTTACCAACCCTATGTAAATTAAAATATAATATGCAAAACAATTTTTTTTCCTCATAAAAATAAATAGATTAGTGCACAATTTCATTGTTATTGAGGATATTCAATTTATCTAATTTTTAATTTTGTTGAACTAAACTTATAAGTTTTAAATTAAATTTAAAATAGACAATTAAAAAAAAATAAATTTCTCTGTTTTTGGATTAAATCAAAAATCAAGAAAATTAGCCCAGGCTTTTTGAATTTTGTTAAATAAAAAAATCAAGAATTTAACTTATTTTTAACTTTTAGACAAATTGAGTTTAAAATAGAAATTTTAGACTTATTTGGAAAAAGTTTAGAAAATTATATTAAATCAAACATCTCATTAAGCATAGAAATAAAAATGAGCATTTAACCAAAAATAAATTATTTGGAATTATATATATAGTGCAAGAAGCTTCTTCATTATTATATAGTGGTAGATGAATTGAGAGAGAGGTGTTTGCGCTTTGGTGAAGATAAGTACCAGACAGGACTTTGGTTCATATGATTAAAAAAAAATTGTAAATATGTAAAATTTAATAATTTTAATGTAAATTATTATTAGTTAATACCTTAAATCCATATATGAATTTTGTTTTTTCTGAAATTCTATGTATGACTTTGATTAATTAGTAATAGTAATGGAAAATGAAATCATCTCATTATATAATATAATCAAATACATTTAAAATAATATGATGATTATTATATATATATATATATAATTATAATTACTTATTTTAATTTATTTTATGTTATTTTTTAATAATAGATATTGTTCTTTTTCGCACCGAATCGGTTAGAGATGAAGTGTTTTATGTGATTATTTGCATTAGCTTGTTAGGTGCATCCTCTTAACTACATATTTGACTTGAGTGTTATTTCCTTTATTTCGTTTTTATTTTTTTTTCTTTTATAAAAGAATATAGCCCAGAAATTATGTTATTGGAAATTTTTATAATTTATGTTTCCCTTTTATTTATTTAATTAATTATGAATTTAGGAATTAAATCAAGCATTTCATACTTATTTATTTATTTTTATTCTCAAACTAGTTTTAGTCTTTAAAAATATATCTTCTTTTAAAGATAATGAACATAACTGAAATATTTAACTAGTTGGTGCATTTTTAATTTTATAAATGAAATTCATGATATAAATAAAAAGTATATTGAAAAATAGAATGATGTAAAAATTAAAAAAAAAAATAATGTAACGTATGAGAAAATGGAGGAAAATAACGAGAAAAAAGAGAAATTATTATAGTTATAATTTTCCCTTTACTAAACATAAAATAATAGAAAATAAATCCATTTCCTTTATACTTTTCCCTTCATAGTTATTTTCCTTCAATCCAAACATGCTTCAACATGCCATACATAATACCATAACAAAAGAAACACAATTGAGGCAATTGCACAGAGCAAGAACACAAACCCCCTCAATCACAAAACACAAGACAAACATACGAAGGATTTTATCAACATTGATGCAGGAAATCCAGAGTCTTAAAGTTGGAGGACCTTCTTCCAAGATGGCCTGTTGCTAATCTCATCCCACCAAGCACTAACATGCTTTCTGCTCCTAATCATATGCTCCTTATTCATTGGACCCACCAAGTACTGTGTAAATGGCAAGTGGCTAAGGTCAGCTAAGCTGAAAAAATCTCCAGCCAAATACTTGCTCCTTGAGAGCCTCTCCTCATACACATCCAAAACCTTTCCCAGCTTTTCTTCACTCTCTTTGATCAGCTTCTCATCAGGAGGAAACCCCAAAGCTGGGGCAAATAGGATTTGAAGGCTCAAGTTGTAAATATGAGGGTGGAAATTTTGGGCTTCCACTTCTAGCCATTGCTCCACTAAGCCTCTCTCTTCAATGCTATTTCCAAGCAAATCAGTGCCATGTGATCTATACTTCTCAGCATAATACCTTATGATGGCTCGCGATTCTGTCCAATACACAACCAATATATACTCACCAAGCTCAGATGGATTCAAGGAAAATACTTGCGTGCAAATTTTTAATTAGTTACCGTATAAAGTGTAATCTCCATCTTGAATTACAGGAACTGCTCCGAAAGGCTTGAATTTTAACAAGAAACAGAAGCAAAATTCAGAGGGATTCAACTCCAAAATGAAGATATAAATACATATAGAAGAAAGAAAGGAACCTGTAATTTGAGATATTCAGGGGTTCGATGGTCTCCTTTGATGAGATCGACAGGAACAGCCTCAAATTCGATGCCCTTCTCAATAAGGCAAGCTAGAACTCGCTTCGGAGAAGCATAGGCGGTTCCGTACACCTTCACCACCATTTTGGTCTTTTTTTTCTTTGGTTGGAAGAGAGACTCAGGGAAGTAGTGGGCGAGTGAGTGTGAGTCTGAGGAGTGTGCTTCTGTTCTTATATAATAGACATGGCAACCTGAAGCAGCAGCTCTAGAAAGGCGAATGTAGGTGGGAATTTTGATTTATTAGTATTTTTTAATTTTTAATATTAAAATATGACAATAATTGGAGGGCGAGGGTAGGAGAGCATAACCATGCGAATCTTGCGTACATGCATGAATATACACGTGTCTTTAGCTTGGCTGGGGTTGATAGAACATCAACCACTACACAAATTTTAATGGGAATTTTCTTCAATTTTTTTTTTCTTTCCATGGAGTGGTTGAAGTTGTATGGTATAAAATTTTATATTTTCATCCACAATTTCCAGAAGATCAAGCAACTTAACCAATCTTTTCTTCCACTTAGGAACAAATTATTTACAAATTCAATTTTTATTTTTTCGTGTTAATTGAAAAGGTAACATTTTTTAATTTAAAAAATAATTTAATAGTAGAAAAATATGAGTAGAGAGTATATTATGAAAAACAATATACAATTTATTACTTTAAATATACTTTATTTAAGAAAAAAACAAAAGAATATAGTGTGAGTACTACAGGGATACTTTACTGAATCAATAGCATTTTATATGAGAAATTAAATTATCTAATTATTTCTTTAATTCTTAATTAAAAAAATCTTAAAAGGAATTTGAATGACACAGAAGAAAAAGCATTACAGTTATTATTCATAGCCATATAAAAGTAAAAATCAAGAATTTGGACGCATTATACATCAGTATTCAAGTTCAAAGAACCCATTTCCTTTCTGACATTTTCATTGCAATTGATTAAAAAGTTCATTGATTTAATTTCTATTTTATTTTTTCTTTTCTAATATAAAATATTGTAATTTAAGAAACATGAAAGATTAATTTTTAAAATATAAAAGCTTATTTATAAAAAAACCATAATATTTAGTAATAAATTTATGAGAATAGAGAGAGAAAACTTTAATGAGTAAATTTTAAAAAGCAGAAAGTAAATGGGAGGCTTGACCTGGTTTTACGAAGACTCGAGGCACTGTGCACGCTATACGAAAAAGGGGGTTCTGCAACCTCCACATGCCCCCCAATATCAGATAAGAGAACATTTGGAAAGGAAGAATGACATGAAATGCATGATTTGCAAGACTATCAGAAGACCTATCGAATCGAATTCTCTTTATAAACATGAGCAATCTGAAGTCTTAACATCCCCCCATTCCAAAGTCAGTTATTGCATTACTGACTTTTAAATTCACACTAGAAGCAGTTCCTGCTGTGTCGAGTGTTTTGACAGAACTATATTAACAGTTGCATTTGCACCGTGCAAATCCTGATATTTGATGCTTCAATTGAGATTCAAAAGAACTTGATCTTTGAGTGCATTTCACGACAATCACAACTGTAAAATAAACTCACAATTCATTGGAACGTCAACAGCGACACCGTTGCTCATCAGAATGAAACAACTGACTTGGAATGTGTTGAAGCCTGTAACTTAGATAGAGCGGTATCACTTTCGTCGTGCTCATCAAAATCTATCGGTCTCCCAGTGACCTGCTTCCTGCGTATATCAGACAAAGTAAACATGGGAAAGACTTATAATCCTTTTGGTAGGAAAGGCTATTTTGCTACCTTACCTTTTTTTCCAACAAAGAACTTAGATTAGTACTGCAAAGTCTACAATGCAAGAACTCAAGAAAAACCATACCTTTGCGAGATAAAACTCTCTTCAGACAGTGCCTTCTCTAACCTCTCCTCAAACGGTGTTGCATGCCAACTAACTTTCTGATCCTGAAATCAAAGGAAGCACTCCTTAAATACAGATGCTAATGTCGCGAGCAAGGAAAAGAGGATAAATATAGTTATGGAACATACTTCCTTGTATTTATTAGTTGAATTTGGGATTCCATTCCCATCCCACCACTTTGGAGGGATTTGAGAAGGCTCATTCTCATTCCAATGAGCAGCAACCATCCCAATGATAGGCCTGTCCATAATTGTTCTATCACAAGGGTTATTTTTGCTAGATGCAATTCCATCATTTGGACCATCATTAGCATGTGCGAATTGTTGAGGCTTAAACCAAGAAGACAAGGTTGCTTCTGTCTTCAATTGTGGTACAGAGGAAGTTTCCTTCACTCCAACTGATTTGGGAGTTGAATTTTCCAGGTGCTCAGAAGTTTGACTTGACAGTTGAAGAGAACTAGAATCATCTTCCTTCAGCACCTTCCATTGAGAGGCATTCTCAACTGGATTCAAGACTGGATACACATACTGAGACCTAATTCTACTCTTCCCATTTGCTAAAAGTTCTATATTTGCAGGGAAAGCTGTTCCAGGTGTTTGCATCTCATCAGAAAGTTTTAATGGAGTTGGTTTGGGAGAAGGCTTTGACACACTCGGATCCGCTGGAGATTCAAATTTCCTAAAAATCTGTCCCCCATTTTCAGACGAAGAACCTTTAGATGAAGAGGTATCGAGATTGCAGTGAAAGCGAACCGACTTGTTCTTGGTAGGAACGTTTGTTGCTGTTTGAGGACTTCCCATCTCCCCATCTTCGACAGAGCTGATAGATATCCTTCCAATGTTCTGTGCATTAGGCATGCAGCTACAAGAAAGAAATGGATCAGCACACATCAGCCATATCATAAACTTCTATTAATGATACAAAACAATAGAACATGTTGATTTCCAAATATTCGTAGATGGATTCCAAAGCACAGAAAGCTATGAAATATGTTGAAAGATTTGATGAGCATTTCATAGATGGCGTCAATCCCAAGAGGATTAAAAGCAAAAAAAAATATAACTTCTTTACAGAAGCTTCTTCAGAGTAATAGAAGCTTCTTCAAAGTAATAGACTTCCCTTTTTGAAATCATTAGAATGAAATCAGTGAATAGGATTGCCACAAACTATTGCCAAAGCTGATTGGAAACCGGTCCTTAGGCTGGAAAACTTGACCCAGAAAGTAAAAAGGATGTGAGATATGCTTAATAAGAGTTATCAAATTTAGAAGTTCAACCTGCTAGGTGTGTGCACGGAAGAGGCTGAAAGATTTCCCCTCTCTTCATAGAGTTTGACGGGAGTAGGGGGCTGATCAGTTTCCTTATCCAACTGAAGTTTCTTGATGGAAGCGTTGGGAAGCCAAGAGTGAAAATCTGAAGACTCTAAATCTTTGCCAAGTGGAGCTGAAACTTTTAACTTTTCAGATGCTTTCCGAATTTCTGAAGGTGTCTCAGGTAAAGTGCCACAGGCTTTTAGAAATTTGGCCTGCAGGGAAAGGTAGGACAAAAATTTATACAATTAAGCAGCAGCTGAATTCTTGGCCCTATTTCGGCAATAGCTTTGGAAGTCATATTTAGAGTTATTGGATAGTGGATCATAAAATGAATAGTGGATCATAAAATGATACTCCCTCAGCATTTAGCTAACAAATACTAGAAAAAATAATATTACTGAACAAAAATGATTAAAGTTGCATATATTATTCCACAATCAACGGATAAAAAGACCAAATTATATTAGTAATAACAATAACCAACCCAATTAGAAAGTTGAGGTTCAACTAAAGGTTCGTGAAGAAATTTAACAATATCTACAGATAAAAAAGACCAAATTATAATAGTAATAACATTAACCAACCCAATTAGAAAGTTGAGATTCAACTAAACGTTTGTGAAGAAATTTAACGATTTCAGAATCCAATACAATCTTACAGTAGAATCTTCAACAAGAAGTCCATTAACAATCTTCTAAGTGGATCCTCCCAAAGTAATGAAAAGTAATCTAGGTTAAGTAGAGGTGGAGCGACTCCTGGAATCTTACGAATTATATATTGAAGGCAACAGAATGATATATGCATGCTTTTAACTAAGTAAATCTCTATCATAGAAATAACTATCCCATTTCATTTCAAGCAAACGAAATCATTAATGTGTACCTCATTTATCAGTTCCTTGTTGATTTGTGGAGATCCCGAGTAATGATTTTTCCTGTCATCGTACACAAAATCTTCTCTCTCTTTCGGATGAGAGATGGAAAAAAAGCAGTAAAAAAACAAATCAAAGAACGATTATCAGCTTCTACTAAGAAAAATAATAATAATATATGAAGGATATTGAACATTATTCACCTTCAGACAAAAACAGAGAAGATAAGCGATTTTTAGATTCCACAGCGTCCTGGTTGGCATTCTCAAAACAGATAACAAACAGTAAATACCGCAACTGAGCTATTTCTTAATATGCATGATGTACTACAACCAAACAGATATTGTGAATTGCAAATTCAGCCACACTATTCCACTAAAAACTTGAAAAGAGAAAGAGAAACCTATCTTTTCTTCAAAATTAAAAAGAAACCCATAATGAGAAAAAATAAAATTGCTAAAAGATAAAACACGAAAGTTCCATTTTCCTAAAATTATGTCCGATGAAACTCTCTGTTGCAATGAAATTTGCGGGCAACCAAACAGGAAGAGCAGCGAAAAAATTAGAAAATTAAGAAAAGAAAGAGGAAATGAGTAAGCACGAGTACAGTTGGTTTAGATCGAGAGGAACCGGAAACGAGGTGATGTCGCCGGCCATCATCCCTAACACGAAAACAACCAAAGAAACAGCCCATGGCCCTTGACACCGTTCTATCAATAAATCTCAACACCGATCTGCTAATCAGTCTGATTTCTCGCTTCAACAATGCGCATATCATATCATCCAATCCGCCGTTTCTCTGTTTTTCTTTAATTCTCTTTATTTAGGGATTAATCAGAGGGAGACAGCGAGCGAGAGAGAGAGAGAGAGGTGTGTGAGAGTTGCTGCGTCGTTTTTGAAATTTGAACTAACTAAACGAGGGAAAGATTTTAAGCCTCCAAAAAGGTAAAAGTTTGCTACGTTCGGGTACATGAGGGGGTATGGACCACGTAACACATGGCATGTGATTGCGACACGTTGCTGGATTCGACGTGTTTGGATGATGAAAGAGTACTTTTTATCTTTCCCCATTTTCCATAAAATCTTAGTTTTGGTAAAATCATATGGTCTTTATGTTTTTGTTGAAAATGTTCAGATTATTGTATTAGCTTTAAGTAAGATTGCTTTCAGGGAAAGCACACTTTACTCTTACATTTTATCCAAATCCAAAAAGTTTTTTTTTTATTGACAAAATATTTGTGTATTAAGAGAAACTATTTTGAATATAAAAATTATAGACTATATTTCTTAATTAAAATAGAAATAAAAATATAATAATATAATAATAACAATACTAAAATTGTTTTTAATATTAAAAAAAATGTATTATTAAAAATATTTTATTAGGTTAAAATTTATTTTGACTTTTCTAAACAAAATCAGAATATAATAGTATTGGAATTGGACTGCTTTGTCTTTTCTCAACGCACCGCTGGCTTTCCAATCCGTTGTTGGTTGCATTTATTACTCCCATATTTTTTATTTCTCCTTTCCTTTTGGCCTTTAATTAATTTCCTCTCCAATTTATTTTCTCACATTGATTTTATAATATTATCAAATTATTTTGCTTAATGGACGTTGGTATAATCTTTGTAAAAAAAAAAAATCCTTAATGAATTTTCATGTCTTAATTTATTAATATTGATAACCGTCAAATTTATTTATTTTGGATCCTGATTAGACCCATCAGAACGGTCCGCGATCTAGAGGTCTCAAGACTTTCCGACCAAATTCAGTCCATTCCATTCTGCTTTGAAATCAAATTCTTACTAAACTCTTCAGTCAGATTAGTCCAACCCATTCGGATCTGAGACCAGACCTCTTCCGGGATCGACCTTTTTCTTTTCAACCCTGTCATAAAAATAAAAAATAATAAGTCCGGTCACTTAATAATTCTATCCATCTTCGCGCCGGAAAGCATTAAATGGCCGCTTGACACAAAAAGATTTACTGTAATATTCGTACGTACGAGACCAAACGAAAAAAAAGGTGACTTTATACCAGAAAGGGCGTAACACGTTATTGAAAAAGCAGAATAAACAGAGAGAAAAAGAACATACAAAACACTTTATAAATTTTATTTTTTTTAAATCTCAAATCATCAAATATTAATAATTTATCACTTTCACTTTCTTCTACAGTTGGTCAAAGAAAATGATTTTTTGTTTAGTTATTTGTTCAAAAACGCAGTATTTATTATATAATATCATATAGTATTAATTTATAATTAAACAAGGTCAATTCACCACCACTGAATATAGAAATTTCCCAACCGCATCATCTTTGAACATGAGTGCTCTGGGTTCGAGCCTCTCTAAATAATTTTCTATTCTGAAATATATATATTTTATTAATTAGATAAAATATTTTATAAAAATATATTAATAGCTTATTATTAATCATGCAGATTTGATTTGATTAATTTTATTTTCTGAAAAATAATTCTATAAGAAGTAACACTAGAAGGTCTAAATAGGTGGTTGGTGCCAGTGATTTAAGCAAATGAACACAGGAAACCAAGAGGAAGCAACCCAACAACAAACACAAAGATCAGAAGAGAAGAGGAAGATGACCAGGTAAAATTCAACCACCAATTAAACAAATCATCTTATTTTCTACTTTTCCTCTTTTGAATCCCACCATCATGTGCAGACTACTCTTTTTTTAAGAAAAAAAGGAAAAAATCGTTTCCTCTCTTCTCCTCCTTTTATGGTCATGAGAAACCGCGTTTCTACAGTGACTGCTTTGAAACTATAGTATTCAATTCAAAGTCTAGGTTTTTGATTTTGATACTTAGCATTCCAACTTACAGAACCCATAAAGTCTTAAATTTTTCTCCTCTTCTTGTTCATTCATTTTTTTTTTCTTAAATACCAATAACTTTTCCTTTCTTTCCATCTCTCTGTGATTTTTTCTGTTCATTTTCTAGGCTGAAACCCAGTTGTTTTTCGTCAGTTTTTTCAGTTTCCTACAAAGGGTAATTTGCTTGATGTAGGATTGTCTTTGACCAAACAAGTGTAGACCCATGTTGTCCAAGTTCTGTGTCCTTGTTGTTTCTCTTTTGTTCTTTTCTGGTGTTCTTCAAGCGATTTCAGGAGTACATACCCATAAGGATAATGTAATTCCCAATATCTCATCTCTTGCCGGAATCGAATTGCCTTACGACATGACCTTCAATGCAGCTTCTTCTTCAATACTAACAACAGATTGCAGTCTCTCCAATTCAGAGAAAGAGCAATCAACAGCCAAAGACGACGGTGATGAGGGACAAGATTCTAAGAAAACGGTGAAACTTGAGTTAAAGCACAGGTACAGCCCGGTGAATCAAGAATCCAAGGCAGAAGAATCTTTCTTAGCTTCCACCACTCGGGATTTGACCAGAATTCAGACTCTGCACAAAAGGATCATTGAGAAGAAGAATCAAAATGACATTTCAAGACTGAATAAGGACAAAGAGCAGCAAAAGAAAGTGTTGAAGCAACCTGTGGTTGCCCCAGCAGCATCCCCTGAAGCTTATGCAACTGGGATTTCTGGGCAGCTCATGGCGACCTTGGAGTCAGGGGTGAGCCTTGGCTCTGGAGAATATTTCATGGATGTTTTCATCGGTACTCCTCCTAAACACTTCTCTATGATTCTTGATACTGGTAGTGATCTTAACTGGATTCAATGCATCCCTTGTCATGATTGTTTTGAGCAAAAAGGGCCTCATTATGATCCAAAGGAGTCCACATCATTTAGAAACATAAGTTGCCAAGATCCTCGGTGCCATTTGGTTTCATCCCCAGATCCTCCCCAGCCTTGCAAGGCTGAGAATCAGACATGTCCTTATTTCTATTGGTATGGTGACAGTTCAAACACAACAGGTGATTTTGCACTAGAAACCTTTACTGTTAACTTGACATCACCAGCTGGGAATTCAGAATTTAAGCAAGTAGATAATGTGATGTTCGGTTGTGGTCATTGGAACAGAGGCCTGTTTCATGGGGCTGCAGGCTTGTTAGGACTTGGAAGAGGGCCTCTTTCATTTGCCTCCCAGCTTCAGTCTCTATATGGTCATTCATTTTCATATTGCCTTGTTGATAGAAACAGTGACACTAATGTTAGCAGCAAGTTGATCTTTGGGGAGGATAAGGATCTTCTGAGTCATCCTGAGTTGAATTTCACTTCATTAGTTGCTGGGAAGGATAACTCATTCGATACATTCTATTATGTTGAAATAAAATCCATCATAGTGGGAGGGGAGTTGCTAAATATCCCTGAGAAGATTTGGAATCTGTCCTCTGATGGTGGTGGTGGAACGATTGTGGATTCTGGGACTACACTCAGCTATTTTGCTGAACCAGCTTATGAGATTATAAAGGATGCATTCGTGAGGAAGATTAAAAGGTATCCAGAGATAAAAGAATTCCCAGTTCTGAATCCATGTTATAATGTATCTGGACTTGAGAAGATGGAGCTGCCTGAATTTGGAATCCTGTTTGCAGATGGAGCAGTGTGGAACTTCCCAGTTGAAAACTACTTTATTCGTTTCGAACCAGAGGAAGTTATTTGCTTGGCAATTCTGGGGACTCCTCAATCTACTCTTTCCATAATTGGAAACTATCAGCAGCAGAATTTTCATATCCTGTATGATACAAACAAGTCTAGGCTGGGATATGCACCAATGAACTGTGCAGATGTATGACAATTCTTTTTTTTTTTTTTTTTGTTTTAAGATTCACATAATTATACTCATAAAACATGACTGTATCAATACAATTGTATGCAATTTATAAATTAATTTATTTTTCCTTTTCAAATTATTTAATGTTTTTTGCATGAAGCAGGGCAATCACAAGCTCATTGTTTGTGCACTTTCCACCTTTGATTTGATACAGCTAGTGCCTAGTTGTGATATTCCAGGAGACTGAAGAAGTCATTTCTGCCTCAAAATGCTTCTCTACAGATTCAGGGAGTTCATCTCTTGTTTTGAGTTAAAATCTGGGCTTTAATCCACTGTTATTTAAGTAAAAAGTAAAAAAAAAAATTAAGTTGAAATGAATATGATAAAAGAAATGTTGATCCTGTAACACAGCGACGATCCATACCGCAAGGAACCAAAAACATAACTAAAGACATTGCTCAGAAATCCAAAACCTTCATAAGAAGGCTCTATTTAAATCATCAATTAAAAAAAAAAAAAAGAAGAAAATAAAAAACAGTGGTACCGACTCGAGGGAGAGAGACAGCATCATAATCATGGTAAACCCTTTCTCTGCCCAAATGGTTATTTATGAACATGAATGGTGAAATCTTGTAGGTCCTTAACTTGAAAATTGTAAACATTTTTATTATGGAAAGCATTTTTTTTTAATATGTAAGTGGAAAAAACATACCGTCACTTGTAGAATGATGCTTGCATTTGAATTTTGCAATTTTTTATTTAAATATGAAAAATGGTTTGGCATAATGAAATAAAATAAAATTTTAAAAGTTAATATATATATATAAAAGGCTGTACTATAAAGGTACACAAAATTAATACTGTCCTGTACAAAATTAATAAAATTATCTAAAATAAAAAAAAATATAAAAAATGTTATTTTGCACTTGTCCATATAAAAAGAATTTAAAATAATATTTTTTATTTTTTAAATAAGAAACCAAAAATTGAAAGAGTAAAACTGAGATCTCTTATATTTAATTAGATATATTTTATTATAAGAGATTAAATTTGTGAGTCTAAATTTTATTTTGTATTTTATAAACAAAAATTATTAAAAATTATTGATGGTTAAGTAATACTAACATCACAACAACGTGATCAATGTGTTACTTTTATGATAGTGTTTTACGTGGTCTCTGTGTCATTTCATGTCAAACCAATATTTGAATTATATTTGAAGCAATTAAAGTTGTAAACCAATCGAATTAAATCTAAAATTTAAAAAATTAAATTTAATTTGTTAAATTTTTTTAAGTTTTAATTATTTTTAAATTTAAATTGAATATTAATAAATTTAAAATCTTAAATAAAAATGAGTAGTTTGATTCATTTATAAGTAAATTTAAATTTACCTCAATTACCAAATGATCTCAGCTAAATTGAAATTTCGTAAGATTTTGAATGACTGCAGTTTGGTTAATTTATGATAAGATAAATTACTTTTTAGTTGTTAAATTTTTTATGAAATTAATTAATTTATTTTGCTTTTAAATTATTCAATTAAAATATTTTTATATTTTATAAAATTCAACTTTTTAAAAATTATTAGTTAGTTTAAATTATTTATTTTTTTAGTTATTAAAATTTTAATTACATGTAATATAATTTTAAATATTTATATTATTTAATTTTTAATTAAAAATAAAATAATTAATTTTTTTTTGATAAAAAACTAAAAAATTCAATTTAATAATTGATTTTGATATTAAAATCTAACTAATAAATATTTTTAAAATTCACTAACCTAATAGTAAACAATATTAAAGAACAGTAAATTTAAAAAAAAAAAAAACATTTTGATTAAATATTTTTTTAGAGTTTAAAAAAAAGAAAAGAAAAAGAAGAGTAGTTTGACATTATCCAGGTGGAAGCAATTATGCAGTGTTCGGCTCATTGTACTTCTATCTTCAACATTTGATGCATAAATTCCTGTGAAACTCTCTGCGCCTCTTCTCTGAAACGCTATTTCTTTTTCTCACAATCAAGGCTTTTTCCAAATTTCAAACAAAATCTGGTAAATGCTCATATAATCTTTTATATCAGCAATACATGATTTTTTTACTTGAATCGCTGCCTCGTGTGTGCTTTTTTCCTTTTGTCTGAAACATTTCCTTCTCTCTGGATGTTTCTTCAAAACTGGGCTCCAAAAATTTCAGTTTTTGATCTCGAATTAGGAACGGGCGATCTGGATCGCAGTACCATTTGTGGATTGGGTGAGGGTTCAGCGATCATGGTAACACTGCTTTATTTGAGCTCCTAAGCAGTGATTGTTTGAATTTTATGTAAGTTATGAGCTTAGGCAATTCTTCAGAGTTTCTGTAGCTTGATGATTGCTTAGTTTAATAGTTTCTAAAAACAATTGCATCCTAAAAATTTTGTATTTAAATGGAACTACTTAGCAATTCTGGGTTATCCTGTAATTGAAGAGAAGCAAAAGAACCCGTATATTAGAGTTCAATTAGGCTTTCAATTTAATAGAAATGGTTACAATGATGTACTAGCGTTTAATTATATTTTCAATTCTAGAAAGTATATTCAATGACCTTAGACAACAGGTATTTTCTATGCTTGTCATGTTAAAATAGTATTTCTTGCCTATTAGAAGTTGGAACATATATAAATTCTTAATCTTGCATTGAGGAAGACAGAAAGATTATCCATGAAAAAAAAAGTTTTAGATAGGTGCTTAAAGACTACTATTTCTATTTGTGCGTTCTTTGTATATGATTTAATGGAAGGAGGAACAAACATTTAATTTGGCTTGATTACGCTTTTGATTAATGTAAGCTTTAGCATATGCATTTTCAGCTAAAGGTGATGTTCTCCAAGTCCATCTGTGTTATTGTTATTATGTTCAATCCCATGGTTAGAACACAGATGAAGTCCCTAGATTCATTTAGTTGTCTGAAAACTGAATTGTGATATATGTAAAAAGTAAAAAACTCAAGTTTGTTTTATGGATATTGACTTGTGGGTCATCGAACATGGCCTTGCTCTGATTCTTGGAGACTTGAACCATAACCGAGAAACACGGAACTGCAAGCAAGTATGAGTTTAATTGACTCAGTTTGAGGATTTTATGATTGTTGAATTGGAGATTCTAATCTCTTTACTGTTCACTTGATACAGATAGTATAAAGGGACACACTGATATTTGGAGTTGGCATTTACACTTTTGCAGAGACATTTATCTTAAAGGTATTTTTCTATACTTAGTTTGCTGTCAACCCAAGAGTATATAAGTATCTTTTTCATGGTTCTACTTAGCTCAGAACTTAATTTCGGAATGGTTCTACATTCAATTAGGCTTTTTGACTGTCTAAATTTAGGTGTATTCACTATCTTG
This sequence comes from Manihot esculenta, assembly GCF_001659605.2. Lineage (NCBI taxonomy): Eukaryota > Viridiplantae > Streptophyta > Magnoliopsida > Malpighiales > Euphorbiaceae > Manihot > Manihot esculenta. The sequence continues at coordinate 32,424,604 of NC_035161.2, forward strand.
AATCAAGATTGGGCCACTCTCATTTTTCTATGCTGGCTTGTTAGTTATATGAATGACTGATTGGCACAGCTGAATTTACAATTCTGTCTCCTTTGCAGAAAGTTATGGACTTACAATGATAATTGATCATTAATTTTTCTTGCAAATTGAATTATGACATGTTAGATTAGCTTTTAAGTTGCCACCTTTTGCAATTATTTACAAGTCCCAATGGCAGAAGCTTTTGTTTGAAAAATGGAGAACTGTATTTGAGGAAAGGCATGACAGACTGAATGGGATGAAGGAACTCTTTTCTCAAATCATCCCTGCTTGGACCTTATGATGAACATTTTCTTTCCAATTATCAGCCTTTCCTTTTTTTTTTTTGTCATTTCACTTGATCACAAAAATACATTTTTCATGGTACTTTGCTTTATCCTTACTTTTCAACTTTGAGATCTACAGCCCTTCATTTGGCTATGTTATGCAGGAAGGTATTTGTTGTGATCCATTGGAGGATATTCCTGTACACATATTCCTTTGTTGTTTCTCTATCATTGCTATCCTATATGGGCTGAGGTGCACATTTCATGGGAGGTGTGGAGGATGAAGAACCAGCCTCAAAACGCATGAAATTAGCTTGTGGAGAGTTGAGAGGTCTTTCTAACGGTGGTTCTTTAACAGAGACCGTAGTTGGCCCTCCAAGGGACTTGATGGCTCGGCCCCTGCAGTCTGAAGGGGACGAAGATGTTGTTGGCTCAAAAGGAGTTATTAAAAGAGTTGAATTTGTTAGAATAATAGCCAAGGCGTTAGATTCTCTTGGGTATAAGAAGAGCAGTGCTCATCTAGAGGAAGAGTCAGGCATCCCCTTACACTCATCTGCAGTAAATTTATTCATGCAGCAAATTCTTGATGGCAATTGGGATGAAAGTGTAGCTACTTTGCATAGCATTGGTCTGAAAGATGAAAACATTGTTAAGTCGGCCTCTTTTCTGATATTGGAACAGAAATTTTTTGAGCTTTTGGAAAGGGAGAAAATCATGGATGCTTTAAAGACATTGAGGACTGAGATTGCTCATCTTTGCATAAATAGTAGTAGAATCCGTGAGCTTTCTTCCTGCATTGTTTCTCCTTCACTCTGTGCTTCAGTTGGGTCTTCTAATCAAGGTAATGCAAGGATGAAGTCTCGGTCAAAGCTGCTGGAGGAATTGCAAAAGTTGCTCCCACCAACAGTTATAATACCTGAAAGAAGGTTGGAATATTTGGTAGAACAGGCTCTTACATTGCAACGTGATGCTTGCATCTTTCATAACTCCTCAGACAAAGGAATGTCATTGTACACAGATCATCAGTGTGGAAGAGATCAGATTCCATCTCGAACTTTGCAGGTTAGAACATAATCATTTGATTGGAAATCAAGCTACATATAGTCATTACTTCATTTCTTCGGTTCAAGTTGACTGCATGTTGGGAAGGTTTTCTTTATTAAATGGTCCACAAGAACTGTATCATCCATATGGGGCAATATGTCTGAATAAAAATTCACTGTCCTTTGTTGCTGAAACTTGTATCGATGGCTTTGAATTTGGAGAGGAATAATTGCTTACGCTGATATTGGTTAATTGAGAATGAAACATAAATAGATGCATGAGCAGAATGATGTTTCAAGGTAAATTGTGAGTGGCATTAACCATGTGGCTCAACTCTCTCTCTCTATCTCACACATGCATATGAACAAACACTTGATCACACTAATTTGCATCTGAAATGCTTGCCTTTTAGGGTGAGCAACGCATAGCTTCCCTTTTTTCTTTAAAAGTGATATCTCTGTTCCTATCTTTTCATCATAAATTACACTAGCAAACTAATTATATGCTTACAAGTATTAGAGAAAGTTCCATCTGCGTTTATAAGAATTCATATTCTTGTATAATAACTTTGGATTCATTAATCTAGTTTTTACCATTCCATATACCTACAACATTGAACATTGAACATTGAGGAATGGCATTTCTTGAGAAGTCTTATTCTGAACTAGGATCTAGTCATAATGATAACAGCATCAGTCCAAATATTGTGGTCATTCAGTGAGCTTGGATATCTTAAGAAATCATATAATCTAAAATTTAAATTGATGATTTCACTGGAGTATGTTACTCTTTTTTTTTTTTTTTTGAACATTGTCCTTAGTCAAACAGGTCTTCTAGGAACATAGGTACCAACAGAAAATGAACTCATTATCTGATACATTATCAGAAAGTGAGGATAACTTCTTATTCTTCTTTTTATTTTTTTCAAATAGTTCGATTATGTAAGGTACATAAATAGGTCATACTTGGTTCGTACTTTGACTTGCTGATATCTATCTTGGTTAGGGACTGGTATTTCTTAGTTAGATTTTGAAGGTTCTTTTGTAGACATAAGATATATATTTCCATGAACTCTTTTCATAAAGTTTGTTATCTGTCTATTTCCTTCATTGATTTCCTCAAGGAATATAGTAAATTGAGGATGGATGGAACTTTCTAATTCCTAATTAAGTTAGAGACAAGTGCTTCCTAGTTAGATATAAAGGTTTATTTTGTGGTAACTTGTTAAAAGAAATTGTTTCATGAACATCATTGAGAAAGTCCAATTTCTTTTCATGTCCTCTCGAGTCACTAATGAAGTTTAAAAACTTCATATTTTACAGGTAATTTTTAGTTTTTCTTTGGGTTCTTAAGTTTATCTCCTTCCTGCTTCTGTGTTTGGCCATACCCTAAGGAGCATCAATTGGAATGGGTATCCCCACAACAGTCTATTCTACCATCTACCAGTTCACCTCTCTGATTTTTCTTGCTTTTTGTTCCTCACCCATTGCCCCCACTTCCCCCAATACGGAAAAAAATGAAGGGCGAAAATAAAAAATAAAAACTGGTAAGAGAGACAAAACTTCCTCGTTTCTTTATCCTTTGGTCTAAATATTGAGGGGTTTACGGTTCCTTTAGGAATATCAGACTTTCTTGGCTTGCCTTGATCGCAGTAAATTAGGTTAATATCTACTTCCTTGAGGAAAATTTTGATACTTTAAGGTCCCATTTGGTTCAAAATGGTATAGTTTCAGGGAAGTTAATTTCCTGGGAAGTACACTTCTAGGGAAATTGTTTTCTAGGAAGTATAATTTGAATGCGTTTAGTTGGTATGTTAAATTCCTAAGAAGTAAATGGAGTGTGATTATAAAAATGACATAAATATTCCTACTTCAAATATATTTATAATATTTAAAATATAATATTCAATTTAATAGAGAAAATTATATATTGACCAAATACTCAAATTTTGAAAAGTAAATACTCAACTCACATAATAATTAATATATAATTTCTTTCATGATAAATAAAATTATATCATGAAATTTTTCACACATCATTGTCTATCATACTAATTTTCACCTAAATACTTAATTATGAAAAGAAAAAGGATAAAATAGGAAATAAGAAAAGTAACTTGAAGTTACTTAGGTTGGGAAGGGAAATTCCCTTGTAAAGGGGAATTAACCCAAAACAACTTCCTGGGAAGTTATAAAATCATGCCAACCAAATAAGTCAACATTTCATACTTCCCTGGAAGTTGAACTTCCTTGCTAAGTTACCCCCAACCAAACATAGCCCAAGTCATAGATGTCCTTGTTAGGGTAGACTTATGAGTTATGACTATAGTATTATTATAATTAGTATTATTCCATTGTCCTCCTAATTTGCTTTGGAATTTTATTTCCTCTGGGTGGAACAAAATTGTTTTATTTGCAAATTTGTGTTTCCCTTTTCCATGTATTACTGATGCCTATATATTTAAATTTTCTTTTATTCACACCGGAACAGATATTGGAGGCACATTCTGATGAGGTGTGGTTCTTACAATTTTCACACAATGGGAAATACTTAGCTTCATCATCCAGGGATCAATCAGTAATTATATGGGAGGTATAGTTTATTTATTACTTAGAGAACTCTTTCTCCATCATATCTTTTTCAATTTACTCTATTTGATTTTTGATATGCATTTTCTTCTGAGGCCATTTTTAGTCTCCCTTTGTAGGATTTTTAGTAGTGATAGCTTATTCTTCTTATGTAGCATTTTATTTTATTTGTGAAGCTAAGTTTTACAGTTTCTGCATGCAATGATATATGTTTCTGGTATGGTGTCTTAACTCGTATGACACATGATCTATTTCTGTTGCCATTTTGAAGCATGTCTTAACTATCATGACACATGATCTATTTCTATTTCTGGTATGGTATGCTAGTTGTTGTTTACATGTTTTACACAGTGAAGAATTTTGGGAAGAATTTTTTAATTCTATTCCAATTGAATTGATCTTTACAAGGTTTGAGTGTTTATACACAAAGAATCAACCTAAATTAAAAATATTTATAATAAAAATAAAATTCCTATAATCAAGCCTAATTAGGATCCCAAAAATTTAAATTTTTCTAATTAGGAACCTTCTATGTCAGTCAACACTCTGCCTCAAGTTGCTGCATAGATATCACACATACCCAACTTGCTAAGTTGGGATAGGACTTGCTGCTAAGCCTTTTGGTAAACACATTAGCTAGCTGTTCAAGTCACATAATCTAACTTCAAGACACAATTTATTAACTTCTCTTTAATAAAAGTGTCGATCAATCTCTATGTGTTTCGTTCAATCATATTGAACCGGATTGTGAGTTATACCGATAGCAGCTTTGTTGTCACAGTACAAGAAGAGTTTGTCTCTCTCCAATAGTTTCAATTTCTCCAACAATCTCTGAAACCATAGGAGTTCACAAACACATTATGCCATCGCTCTATATTCCGCCTTAGCACTTGATCGACCAACAACGCTTTGCTTTTTGTTTCTCCAAGTGATAAGGTTTTCTCCCGCAAGTGGACAGTAACCACTAGTCGACTTTCTATCATCAAAGGATTCAGCTCAATCTGCATCTGTGAATGCATGTATGCGAAGATGACCGTATTCAGAGAATAGAAGGCTTTTTCCAAGAGCAGATTTCAAGTATCGCAAAATGCGAAAAACAGCTTGAATGTGACACTCACGAGGATCATGTATGAATTGATTGACTAAGCTGACTGCATATGCTATGTCTAGTTGAGTATGCGAAAGATAAATCAGTCTGCCTACCAGCTTTTGATATCTGCCAACATCCACTGATTCACCAATCGCTGCTTGTAGCTTGTGATTGCTCTCAATGGGAGTTTTTGCTGGTTTGCAACCTAACATACTAGTTTCTTCCAAAAAATTCAGAATGCATTTTCCCTGTGAAATAAAAATTTCTTTCTTTGACCTGACAACCTTGATTTTTAGGAAATATTGCAGTTTTTCTAGATTTTTAATTTCGAATTCCTGAGCCAAAAGGTTTTTCAGCCGAGTTATCTCTTTAGTGTCATTCCCTGTTATTACTTTGTCATCAAAATAGACTATGAAAAGAGTAATTTTACCCTTGTGATGTCTGATAAATAGGATATGGTTAGCATTGGCTCTGTTGATAGCCAAAGAAAATCATGGCTTTGCCGAATCAATCAAACCAAGCTCTGGGTGACTGCTTCAACCCATACAAAGCCTTCTGTAGCCTGTGCACTTTTCCTTGTGTTTTTTCATCAGCGAATCCAGGAAAGATTTCCATATACACTTCATCCTCCAAGTTTTCGCGGGGGAATGTATTTTTCACATCAAATTGCTGTAGGTCCTAGACAAGGTTGACAGTGCAAAATAGCAATACTCTGATTAAGTTTATTTTGGCAACAGGGGCAAATGTCTCCTGGTAATCCACTCCATAAGTTTCAGTTTATCCCTTGGCAACTAGTTTAACCTTGAATTTTTTGCCAAGTCTTGAATTTTTCAATTGATCCATCTACTTTGTGTTTCACAGTGAACACCCATTTGCAACCAACTGGTTTTTTTTTTTCAAGTTGAAAGACATCAACTACCAGGTCTCTTTTTTAGTCAAATCTTTTATTTCTTCAATCATTGCTCGCTTCCAATTAGAATATTTGAAAGCTTCTTTCTAAATTTGTGGGATAGACAGAGAGAAAATAGATAAGGTAAATGCTCTATAGGATGGAGACACAGAATCATAAGAGAGAAAGTTAGAAATAGTGTGCTTTGTGCAAGATCTAACTCCTTTTCTTTGAGCAATTGGTTTATTTAGATCATCAATGAGTTCAAGGTTTAGGGATGGTTCACCAGATGGAGAAGAGGAAGATTCATGGCACTAAGTAGGCTGCACAATGACTTTTTCTGCATCTGTTTTGTCTCTTCTTAAGTATTTCCTTAAAGTTGGTTTGTCCAAACGCTTAATTTGGTGATCAATAGTCTCCCCTGTATAGTAGCCTTCTCTAGACTAAAACGTTATAGAGTTACAGGATTAGGAATAATATCTTCTCTCGTTCTTCTCTCCCTGAGGAGGTGATGGAGTAGTACTGAAGTAAGGGTCAGTCTCTCTAAATGTAATATCCATATTGACAAATTATTTTCTAGATAGAGGGTGGTAACACTCGTAACCCTTCTGTGTGGGAGAGTATCCAACAAATACACATTTAAGAGCACTCGGATCGAGCTTCTTACCTGTCTTAGTATAAACAAAACATGTGCATCCAAACACTTTGGTGAAACAGTATAAGCATTTTTCCCTTGTAGCACCTCTAAAGACTTTTAAAGGCAAGAGCAATGCGATAAGCTGTGGCTAAGACTGCATCTTCCCAATAGGTTTTTGGAAGGTTCATGGTGAAAAAGAGAGATCGTGCTACTTCTAACAAATGCCTATTTTTTCTTTCAGCAACACCATTTTAGGAATTTGTATAAAGACAACTAGTTTGATGTAGTATCCTATTAGACTCTAGATAAGCAAAAAAATGACCATTCATATACTCTGTACCATTATCAGTTTTCAAAACTTTTATCTTAGCATCAAATTGAGTACAAATCATCTCGTAAAAAGATTGAAAGCAAGAAATTACATCATTCTTTGCCTTTATCAAATAAACTCAAGTCATATGAGTGCAACAATCAATAAAAATAACAAACTAACGATTATCAGATAGTGAAACCGTTTGAGTAGATCCCCAAACGTCAGAATGGATGGTCACAAAAGGGATCGTACTCCTGTTGTTACTGGAGGGACAAGAGATTCTTGTATACTTAGCATACTCACAAGTATCACAAACTAAAGAACCACGTTGAGCGTTGGAAAATAAATCAGGATAAAGTTTCTCTAAAACCAAGAAGGATGGGTGTCCTAACTGTCGATGTACTGTATGATTTCCTGGTTAATATTCTGATTTCTTCCAAAAAGAGCCCGAGGTGAATTCAAACTCAGATTCCCTTTTAACATATATAAGTCATCTTGTGATTTACCATTGCCAATCCTTTTTCCAGTTTGAAGGTTCTGAATAACATAATGATAAGGAAAAAAATTTAATTTTATAGTTAAGTGTTTTGGTGAGAATACTAATAGATAAAAGATTAACAGGGAAATAAGAAACATGAATAATAGAGGATAGCTTGATATTTGGAGTACAAACAATAGAACCGGTTCCAAATACAGGACTGAAGGAACCATCGGTTATTTTGACAGCATCCTTTTGTAGACATGGAAATAATTAAGGATGCCTTTAGAAGAGCCCGTCACGTGTCTATTTGTGCAAGAATCAATAATTCATAGAGGAAAATCAATAGATGAAATGAAAGTATTATCATAGGCCCTTACATTTTCCACATTAGTCACTTTCTTGTTTGCCATTTCAAGGAGAAGAAAAAGCTATTTTTTTTTTCTCACCAAAGAAGGATCTATGCGCCGGCGGGTATAGACTGAAAAAATCAACGATGGTGACCGGATCAGTGACCTCCGTTGGAGGTGCATGGGACGGACGCACCGAGAGTGATGAGGCACGTGTGTGCCTATGCGCTAGATTCTAGTCACCGAAACTTGTGGAACTGCCGGTGATGTCACTGCGATTCCTCTATCACCGGTGCTGAGAGGAAAAGGTGGGCCTAAATGGAAAACCCCAAAGAGTAGTAGGTGGTTAGGGTTTATGAAGAAATTTCAGATTTTGGAATTTAAAATTAAACCCAAAAAAATAGCCACAAGGCTTTAATACCATAAAGAATTTTAGGAAGAAGTTTTTAATTCTATTCCAATTGAATTGATCTTTACAAAGTTTGAACATTTATACACAAAGAATCAATCTAAATTAGGAATATTTATAATAAAAATAAAATCCTTATAATCAAGTCTAATTAGGATCTCAAAGATTTGAATTCTTCTCATCAGGAACTTCTGTATTAGTCGACACACAGTATGATTTTAGTTATTTTTTAATCATTAAATTTTATCACAATAAAGTAAATAAAATCTAATCAATAGATTTTATCTGGCATAAAACCTAGCATATGTGAGTGAGAATTGCTGCAAGTACCTGCATGACAGATTCAATACGAGGTAATTTGCAATCCTTTCACCCTTCCTCTAAGTTTTCTTAAACGTTGATTCTCTATGCAACGGTTGATAATTTGTTTAAGGTTATGAATTTGAAAGTTGATTTTGATTTTTGGATTATGGCCTTTCTATCTTTGTAGAGAAGGGAAAGTTTTGTTCAAAGTCCAAAATGCAATTACTAATAGCAATCTGTTCAACTTCTGCTGTTCTGCATGAAGGAAATTAAATATCCACGTAAGCAAAAAATAAAGGTTCTAAGGGGCTTTAACAATAAAACCTGGAACATTAAGGATAACTGGTAACTATTATGACTTGACTAAAATGTTTTTGCTTTTATACAGATGAAAATAAAAAAGGGGAAGTTTTGTTTAAGATAAAAGAGCGGTAAATGACTAGTTGGTGCAAATAGCCATAAGGCCAACGGCTGAATATAGTTACTTGCTTATTAGAAATAATTGATAGCTGAATATGTTCTTGGTGCCACTCGACCAGGTGCAATGGAATTCACTATGCAACTATATACTTTGTTGAGAAACTATATGGTTGCTTGATTGTTAGGAGGAGTTCGCGCCCCAAGTAAGAGCAATTGATAGAGAATATCTAGAAACAATGAATCCTTTTTCACTTTCTTCTCTCTCTCTCTCTCTCTCTCTCTCTCTTATTATTATTATTATTATTATTATTATTTGCTTGATTTTATATATGGTGGCTTATATCCAAAGCTTGACATATAGCAATTAATTTTTCCTTCCATTTATTAGTACATTGATATTTCATTTTTTAAACAATACATCGTTTAATCCTTTTTAGGTTGATAAAAATGGTGTAGTTTCTTTAAAGCATCGATTATCTGGTCATCAAAAACCTGTATCCTCTGTTTCCTGGAGTCCCGATGACCATCAGCTCCTCACTTGTGGGACAGAGGAGGCTGTAAGGCGCTGGGATGTTTCATCTGGTGAATGCCTCCATGTTTATGAGAAAGCTGGTCTTGGCCTCACTTCCTGTGGATGGTTTCCTGATGGAAAATGGATATTCTCTGGCATTAATGATAAGAGTATCTGCATGTGGGATTTGGATGGAAACGAGCTAGAGTGTTGGAGAGGGCAACGGACAATGAAGATATCTGATTTGGAAATAACAAGTGATGGGAAGCAGATCATAAGCATGTGCAGAGAATCTGCCATCCTGTTACATGATAGGGAAGCAAAAATTGAAAGATTGATCGAGGAGGACCAAATAATAACTTCATTCTCATTATCAAGAGATAATAGGTTCTTGCTGGTTAATCTTCTGAACCAAGAAATTCACCTTTGGAATATAGATGGTGGCATCAAGCTTGTAGCCAAATATAAAGGTCACAAACGAACCCGGTTTGTTATTAGGTCTTGTTTTGGGGGACTTGAACAGGCTTTTATTGCCAGTGGCAGTGAAGACTCACAGGTATGGATTTCATTCTCTGTTTATATTATGTACTGTATGTTAAGTTGTATATATATATTTTTGGATAAAGTAGCATATGAGAATTTTGGTTTTGATAATGATGAAAAGCTGTGCAAAGTTTATTTTGTATTTTTTTTGTTTTATAATTTTTTGTTGTTCTTTATGGATAATATTCTCTCAATGCTGATCTCTGCTTCTTACCCCATGGGGGAAGGGGGCTATGGGCAGGCAAGTGGTAATAAGCTAATCAAATCATTCAAGAGAAAGACATACATGAGTTAAATGTTGTGCTACAAAAAAAAAAAGCTGTATTTTCATTTTGGACTTATCCAAGAATTAAATTTGCTACTTGATGTCATGTGATATTTTCTCTTGTAGATCACTGCTGCATAGGGTTCATTTGCAATGGTTTTCACAAAAAATAGTGCAACATTTGAATTAATAATTAAGAAGTCCTGTTCGCTTATCATGTCTCTAAATCAGAAAGAAAATTGTTTAACGCTAGGACTTCACTTCATATAGTCTCGAAATTATGTAGGATTTTGGCCTAAATTTAAGCACGCAGTGGTATGAATTTTTTTTTTATTTGGTTTTGTCTCTAGAAATGAGGGGAGTGTTGATTTGCACTTGATCACGGTCACCTTTTAGCCCTACTTGGGTAATGAGTATTTACATGTAGAACAAATTCCTTGTAATGGATAATTGCAGTTCTGGAAATAGGAATCTGGTCAATTTTTTATTACATAAAATCATTCATATATATGTAGACATGGCTAACATATAGATATAGATACAAGATTCTTTTATATAAATCTCTTTGATTCATTTGATTCTTGCACAAGCCAGAAGATGAAAACTTATCATGTTTGTTTCCTTTGGAGGATGGGAGGTATGAGGATTCACCTCCCCAATAACAAAAGACATAAGACTTGATTTATCCTGTATTAATAGCTAAAAAAGGCTAAGGGAATGGGTTATTATTATTACAAAGAACTTCTATGGCTCAATGTATCTTTCATATATTTTTTCAGTAGTTCTAGGTATTGTTGCATGTAATGTAGAATTAGTAGTTCTAAAATAATTAATGATCTGTGAACTTGTGGATCCATTTGCAATGTTTGGAAATATTGACGGAACAGTATATCTTTCCTGTATTCCAAATACTTCACATAGCACTATAGGTTATTTTAGGTGTTCTTTTAATGGTTTAAGTGCCTACAGGATAATAGAGTGCCTAGGGTACAGTTCATCCATACCAGCAGGAATGAATCACATATGAAACTCTGAAATTATTGCCACTTGAGCACAATTATGTTAAACATGAAGTGAACTCAACTCAATTTGAGTCCATGGTGATTAACTAAAAATTTGAACTGTCTCTCTTGAGCCAAACCTGGCCCAACAGCAGGCTTAATGAAAAGAATCATAGGCAGTTCCAAAAGAATGTGCAACAACTCATATAAACATAAGATATATGTGTTCGACGAACTTTTCACATGCATGCATTCAGAGTCGTGTACTATCTAGATTATTGTAAGATCAATGTCTCTCATTCTGAAACCTGCTTTTGCGTTGTGCATTCTATGTGGTACTTCAATAACATCTTGTCTCCTGCTATGTTATTTGCATCAACTTGTCATTACTCGGTAATAATCTGATATTTTTGTGCTTTTTCTAGTGGGGAAATAAAAATGGGAAAGGCATTCTGTTCAACAGTTTTGTTTAGCAAAAAAACTTAAAGAAATAGTTCTGATACATGAGCAGATGTTTGTCAAGGCATGTGGAATTCATCTTGTATATTGTTATGTTATTCTTTCATCGGTTCTTCCCCTAATATTATATATATATATAGATGGTAGAATACTAATCACCGACTCTGTTTGCTCACATCTAAGTTATATCATGCATTAGAAAACTTTTCCTAGCACATGAATTCACATTGGATCTCATAGATGTCTAGGTTCAGAGTCGCTGGTCAGAAACCTTTTCACTGTTTCACAAATAAATTGGTTGAAGCATAAAGGATATCTTGATATATATTTGAAGTCATGGAATGTCTTTTAGTCTCTCAACTCAAAAGGCTCTTTTTATATGATTTAGGATCACTAATTTTGTTTTCTCGTAACATTGTAAATCAAATTTGCTGCTGTAGGTATATATATGGCATAGAGGGTCAAGAGAGCTGGTAGAGGCATTGCCTGGTCACACTGGAGCTGTCAACTGTGTAAGTTGGAATCCGAAAAATCCGCACATTTTGGCATCAGCTAGTGATGATAGAACAGTTCGAATATGGGGCTTGAATGGTATACAAATGAAACACAAGGGTGCTCACAGCAATGGCATCCATTACTGCAATGGTGGAACTTGAAGCCAAGCTCATGCCAGTCATAATTAATATCTAAATTTAAATTCTTTTCTTGACTATTGCTTTCAATGTATATACTCTGTTTTCATTGCCAACCAAACAACAGCGTTGAGAATTATGCAGTAACTATCTGATAATAAATTTACTATCTTTTTAACATTTGTTGATTGGTGATTGGCTAAAAAGGACTTATATAGCTAAGCTTTGATCAGTTTGAGATGAATACTTAGTTTAGCATTTGGTTAATTCTATCCTGATTCATTGCTGAAGAGTTTGAAACGAAATTGCTGATACCATCATTTTAGCTGGCTGCCAAATTTTTTTTTTTAAATAATATTTTAATTAAAATCAATATGGATTAGAACTTGATGGAGTGGTAGAGTATGCAATAAATTTTCATTTCCCAGCATGGTATTTTCTTGGAAACAAGAAGAGAGAAGGAATATTACAATATCCACAGTTATTCTCCCTCCATGCCCAACTCTCTAGCTCTGAAACATCGCAAAAATTAACAAGGGCTAGACAGACAACTCAATGACAAACACCATACAATGATTAATAGTTGTTTTAGATGCAAATTTCTTGGTTAAGCAACACTGAAGGAACTAGCTGCGCTCTCTACAAATCTTCTTGCTCCTTTGAACCACCTCTTATCTCCAGCTTGTGCTTTGCAGATATAAAGCTTCCCATCTTTCACAGCTGCTGTGATCAGTTGATGCTTCCCACCTTCGTCTCCGTCAGCTGTTCTTGTTAACACTGACAAAAAGTAATAGTTCTTCCCATTTATCGTTGAGTTTGCAGCCTCCAATATGTTGGCTGTTGCCACTGCATTCGGATCAAAACCTCCCTGCAAAATCATCAATAACATCTTCATATACAAGTTACACAACAACCCATTTGTAAATATTCATGCACTCAGACAAAACCATTCAAATTGTAAACTCAGTTGGGTACCTCAGAATCTGTTTTGCCAAAGTAAGCTTGTTTTCCTAGTAAATAATCCACCTGCAATGATTCAGACAAATTAATGTTTGTGAGCTAAGAGCTTGCAATAATAATGGAAGACTATAATGACAATAAGAGGAAAAAGTGTTTTACCTTGGCAAGAAATTCCTCGGGGGAACCATAATCAGTAATGGAATTCTTATCAGTTGTGGTGACCATGACAGAAACATTACTGTTGGAATCAAAGTTGTCCTCGTATCTAAGAACCTGACCTGGAAACTCTTTCTCTTTGCTTGGGTTCCATTTTGATGGAATTGACAGTTTGAATCCATCTCCATTGTATGGCAAGAAGTCTGTGTTTGTTTTAGGCTTGCCGAACACATTGGCTGCATCATACATTATCAAAATCTACGTTGATTCTTAGTTGTTTGAAATCCAAAAACGAAAGAGAAAAAGAATAATAATGATTATTACCAGCTTCACCATAGGCAGCATCTGCAGGAGCAACCTTGGAGCCAATGGCAGCAGCACCGATGAGTACTGTGAAAGCCAATCTTCTGGAGACAACGGCAGCATCCTCTTCCATCGGAGTCTGCTTGTGGGTGGCACGGCAGACAAAATGGGTGGTGGGCTTGGTGGTGCTAGGTACTTGACGCTGCTGGGACAATGAAGACAATCTATTAGGAGTAGAAAGTGCATGGTGGTGCAAGAAGCATGCAGTGGACGCCATTTTTGTTCAGTTGAGTTGCAGATATGTCTGAAGATGGATGATGATGATGATGGAAATAATCCAAAAAATAATGTATGTGGAAAATGAACTGCAAATCGCTCTGTACTGTTTGGGGTCTGCGAAGGGAAATGGCTGATTTTGGATATTGAATGATGAGAAAGATCAGATTTTTGGATGTGGGATAAGGTTGTAGTGACTCTGAGTGGTGCCACGTGGCACTAATACTCCATTTTTGCTGCTTCCAGCATCCAGTTGTGTCTATTTTGGTCTCACTCAGCCGATGGACTGAACCTAAGATCAATCAGAATTTGTTTAAAATTGAACGTATTAATTAATGGTTAAATTATAAAATTAAGATGAAAAATAAAAAATTATAACCGATTTATTTATTTTAGAAAAATTTTTAAACATATACATTTGATATTTTTTTATTTTTTATATTAAATTTTGTTATTAATATTATTTTGAAGGATAAAATATTAAAGTTAGTATAAAAATCAAATAACATTAATTATAAATAAGTTACAAAATATTTAAAAGAAAATAAACAAACGCAATGAAATTTTATATTAATTTGAAGGTCTAAATATACCCCCAAAATTATTTAATTATCTATCTAGAAAATATTAAATAAAATAATAATGCAATTGAAATAATTAATTGATTTAGATTTATATTTAAAATAAATTATTTATATAATATGAAAAAATTTATTAATTAGTTTTTTAATTTTAAAAAATATATTAAAGTATTTTATAATTTAAAAAATTTATTATTTAATTTTTAATTTTATAAAAAAATTATTAATTAATCTTTTTATATTTAAAAATATTTAATTTTTTTATAATATTTAACTATTAAAATTAATTAAAATATATTTTAATATATTTTTTAAATTTAAAAAATCAATCAGTGAATTTTACAGAAATTAAATAATATTTTTTAAAAAAAAATTAATTAATACAACATTAAGCACGTGAAGAGTTTCAATTCCGGCTGCTCCTGTCCCTGTCGCCGCTGTCCCAGTCCCAGCCTTCTATTAAACATACGCTTTGCGACGCACGTGACGATAAGTTTTTTTTGGCTATTAAAATATAAATTTATATGTTGTAATGTTATTTTAAATTTTTAAATAACAATAACAATAAATTAGTATTATATTTAAAAAAATATTAATTTTACGTTAATTATTTATACTTTCCATTTTATAATTTTTATATATCTTATTTTTCACATATATTAAAAAATATAATTTTTTAATTATATTCATTTTAAATATATTAAATTTTATTAAATAATAAAAAAAATTTTAAAAATTTTTTGAAAATAAAATAGAATTATTTTTAATAATTATATTTTAAAATTTATATTACTTAATCTCTCTTACAAAAGCTAAAAATGTTAACTAAATTTAATAAAATATAAAAATATTTTATTAAAAGGTTTTAAAATAGTAACGAATTAATTAATTTTTTAAAAAAATACAAAACTTAATAATAATTTTTCCATTAATTACGTGCTATTAGCTAACGAGTCAGAACTATTCTCCAACTATTAAACCAGAGAAACAAAGCAGCCTAAGGAGATGCGGTTGTGTCCGGACAACCCGTCCTGATAAAGCCATCAGCCATACTGACAGGCGGTGGAATCTCTATCTTTCGCCACTAAACGTACAAAAAAGGAGTCGCAAAGAAAGCAAAACGGACAAAAAGCAAAATGCTCATCTGAAAACAAAACGTTTAAATGGAGAATCCTGATTCTTGAGAAGTAAATGGCTGTGGCCCTTTCGCAGTAGTTCTCTTCCAGTTCAGGATCACGCTAATTTTGCCCTTCTTTTATTCTTGTTCTTGTTCTTGTCTCTTTAGTTTCTGCTATTTAACTACTCACTCATCTTCAACAGTTTAAGCACAGAAAACCAATCTCTGGTTTGTTCTCTCGTTTACTCTCCATTTGGGTACTGCTCTTTATACTTCTCCTCTTCGGTGTTTACTGGTATACTTTATTCTTCTTTCTCTATGAATTTTATGATTCTTTATCAAGAATGTATAGTTGTGATTCTTGGTACTTGCTTTATTGTTGTTGATCTTGGTTATCTTGGATAAGTCTTTGATGATTTGGTTGTACTGGAAGTTAAAGTCTTTGGAAAACAATTTAGGGTTTCTAATTTTTTTTTTTTTTTTTTTAACTTGGTTTGTTGATGAATGCCTTTTTTTTGTGTGGAACTTGTGCTTCAGCTTATAACTAAATCTATGGTTTTTAAGGTTAAAAAGAAATACCCTTCCCTTGTCATGAATGATTTGCAAGAAAAGAATTCAAATTAAATTCTTGCAAAATCAAATATGATTTCATCTTTATGCTTAATGAACTTTTTTGTAAGTTAAAAAGAATTGAATTATTTTATTTCAAATAACATAATTACAAGAAAAGAAATCAATTGAACTGAATTAAATTCTTGCGAAGTTCTTGATTCCACACCGAGGGATAATTAAAAATGTAAGGTGAATTGAGTATAAGTAGAATATTAGCATCGGAATGCTCTTCTCTGGTAATCTGATTGCTTAAGAATCTGTATTCTGCTATTTTTTAATATTTGGTATTTGAGTTGGAATGAGATACCAAAGTGAAAATTAACAGAATAGAGAACATATTAAGAAACGGAGTTCATTAATTGTTTATGATATCAAAGTGAAATTAATAGGATAGAGAACATATTGAGAAGCGGAGTTCATTACTTGTTTATGATATGAGAAGCAGTAACATCATCTGTGATGAATTTGATTTCTTTTAAGTGAAAATGTATCAGCAAGTAGCAATGGTTTATTCGCTGCTACTTTGATACATTCTACAGTGTTCTTAATTTTCTCTCTTTATTTTTTTTAAAAAAAAAAAAAGAAAAAGATTCTTATAGTTCTACACCTGAATAGTTGAGTTCCTGTGTAGTTCTGTTCCCATTGACCACGGTGACTTTTCAGCCGCACCATTTATTAACTGATTGGCTACAAAGTAAAACAGTGTCATCATTCAAGCAGCTTGGAATAAGCTGCTGAGAAAACTGAACTTAATATGAAGTAGCAAATGGAATGCACAATGTAATGACTGATATTGATTGCACAGAAATGTCATTGTCTTAGATAATTTTAATCAAAATTTCACAGGAGTATAACAATAATTACAACTTTTCTGTTCTTCTCTCTCTCTCTCTATCTCTCTCTCTTATCTTTCTTTGTAGAATCCCTCCACTTTTTTTGTGACATGAATCGGATTATGATAATAATTTACAGTTTCTTTATAGATTGCAACTATGGCTGAGAAAATAACAGCTGAGAAGTTTTTAAACAACCTAGTAGAAACCCTTGCTGACAGTGTTCCCAGGCAGAAATCTGTATCATTCTTTGAGGAAGAGACAAGCTCGGTAACTTCTAAATTCAATCGGTTGTTTGGACGTCAGAAGCCAGTCCATCATCTTCTAGGAGGTGGAAAATGTAGGATCATCTCTTTCTCACACACTCTCTCCTTAACAATTCCTGTTATGTGTACAATGCTGTCTCACTTCACTTGTCTTTCTACCAAAATCTTGTAGCTGCTGATGTTCTCCTATGGAGGAATAAGAAAATCTCAGCTAGTGTACTATCTGGTGCAACAGCCATCTGGGTGCTTTTTGAGTGGCTTAATTACCATCTTCTGACTCTCATATGCTTTGCACTGGTCCTTGGTATGCTTGCCCAGTTTGTTTGGACAAACGCTTCTGGATTATTTAGCAGGTAAGCAAAATGAGTTCAGTTGTGCTGTCTTTTTGTGTTTGGGTTGGTAAATTTTCTACAGTTCTGCAAAATTCCTCACTTGAAATGATAATCTTTTTTCACAGCAATAGATCCTCATATAAGGTCCCCCGCCTCGTATTACCTGATGAGATATTTTTCAGTTTTGGGAGATCAATTGGAATTGAGGTTAACCATGCTTTGAAGTTTCTTCAGGATGTATCATGTGGAGGAAATTTGAAACAATTTCTTGTGGTATGTTTGTAACTGTGGAAGTTTTCTTGTAGTATTTTCTTTGCTATAAATTGAAATTACTTGTGCTCCTTGATCTTACAACCATTTGAATATTCTTAGCATATCTTGTCTCATTGACAGAGTGGGCTTTGTTGCAACAGTAAGGTTCCTCCTTTATGACTGTAAGGTCATGGGCTCTAAAGTTGTGAAACAGTCTTTTTGTAAGAAAGGAGGGGGGGTGGGGGGGTGAAGCCTGTGTTTGATAGAAACCCCTGCATAATGGAGCATTTGCACTGTGGATGCCATTAATTATTTAAAACATTGACACAATGAAGTACATTGACGTTTTTGAAATTTTTACCCTTGTGAGAGTGTAGGGAAAAACTACAGGTTTAATCAGAACAAATGTGTAAGATCTTATTTGAATGTTTGCAAGTTTCTGTTGCCACCTCACATTCATTTTGTTTGAGCTTCTATGTATGATGGATGGGTTTTACCTGTTAGGCTCTTGATGATAACTGATTCCGGTTAGGAATTCTCGCAGATTGTAGCTAGCTTGTGGGCAGCTGCTGTCATTGGGAGCTGGTGCAATTTTTTAACTGTTCTGTACATTGGTGAGTGTGGTAGCTATAATTATCTTCAAGTATTGCAGATTTCATATGTAGCCTTTTGCTTTTGTATGTTTATAATTATTTTCCTTTTGTTTTTGGCCATTAATAGGCAGATGACAGATGATCCATGATTTCAAAAATGTGCTTCCATGTTTTCAATTTGAAATTTAATTATGAAAATTAAATTACAGGAATAGGTCAGAACCACAAGTTCACATTGCAGAACAAGGAACTAATTTTGAATCATTATTAGATCTACACTGGAAATAAAACAACCTAAACTAACTAAAGAAGAAATCTAAGAATTGATTTTAAATAAATACTTGCGTAAATAATGATTTGGAGTGTGAATGTAGAGTCCATTAACGATCTCGTAGACATGTTCAGATTCTGAATGCTTTCTTGTTCTTCACAAGGTTTTGTTGCTGCTCACACTTTGCCAGTCCTGTATGAGAGGTATGAAGATCAAGTAGATGACTTTGTGTACAAGATACTTGATCAGATTCAAGGTCACTATCGAAAGCTGGACGCGGGTCTCCTCAGTAAGATCCCCAAGGGAAAGATCAAGGGGAAGAAACATGAATAATAGATTAATGTGGTTAGCTACTTAAGGTTTAATGGATATGTAGTTATTTCTTAGCTGCTGAATATGGAACAAATGCTATGGATTTTTTCATTGATGTTAAAAGACTGAATTTTGCATTGATTAGTAGAGAAGAATTCCTCTTACCAAATAATGGAGAGCTCACTCGTGGTTAGATACTAATCATCTCTGATTGTCTGCGTTTCATTTTTTGAGTTGCTCGACACTTGATTTGTTCTCATTTTTGGCAATAACATCGGTGAAGAAGCACTTGAATCTATCTCATTTTGATATTGAAGAATCTCATGCACCTCCAGCTTTGTCCTCTTTGCAACACTGTCAATGCTAAGGATGATGGTATTATTGTTTTTATGTGTTCTGCTTGGTGCATGCTTGGAGAGGGAGGATGAAAATAATGGAATGGGTATGCAGATATGGATTTGCTTTGGAAAGAAATAGAGGATGAGAGATATTAAGGGAGATGATCAATTACAACTTCAACCGAATTGTTTCGAGTTTTGATTAGTACTTCTCTGCAACTAATTTTTTAGTCACAATAAAACTAGTTACAATGTAGATGAAATTGGCCTGAATTGTAAAGAAATAAAACTTCTACAAGAATTTTTGTAATCCAATGCAAATGCCACATCAACTTCAAGTTTCCTCTAGGCTGATGCAACCAATTTTCCAAGCTTCTCATTCCCATGAATTCCAAAATTAGAGCTTTGTCGTTTTTGTAATCCAAGCTCGAGCAATATGTTAATAGCTTAACAAGATTCCGATTCCTCGCATTCCGCCATGAAGCTCTTGGATTGGATGCTCCTTCTTTTTGAAGTTTGAGCACCTTAATAGCCACTTGTCTTTCCCCTTCAATATCAAGAAATCCTTTGCACACAGAACCAGAACTGCCAGATCCAATTAAATTGTTGGAAGAGAATCCATCCGTTGTCTGATGAAGATCCCTGTGAGACACCCTTATACGGTGTTTATCCACCACTGAGGAAGGTGTTGGGGATGATCGCATTCTCGACATTTTTCTTAGATAAGCAGGAGGAATTAGGATCGCTTGCATCAAAAATGAAACCCAGAACCACACAAGTGATTGTTACTGCTAGCTTAAAAGCATGGGACTCCCTTTCTTCATCACTTGAGAGGGGCATTTCGAAGGTTGGCATTACCAAGCACTGAATTCACTTGCATTTCCGAAAACTCCTTGGGTTGGAACATTACCCTGTAGATCGTTTAAAGAAATATTCAAATATCGTAAAAATGGAAGGTTCTGCTAGTCTACTGGAGTCTCTCCTGTCGAGAAGACGTAATTCTTGAAGGTATGCCTCCTTGAAAGGAATTTCCATGCATGTAAAGCCAAGGGGCATTAATGAATTATTATTATTTTTATTTTCTATGAAAATTATTTAGAACAACTTGTATAAAAAGATATGTATTTAATAACATTGGTAAGAGTCTGATTATAAGATATCAATATTATGTTTTAATTTTTATAATATTTTATTTTTAATTTGTATACGTATGACTTTGGGCAATTTCCAATTATAAGATTATCTCTATGAACTTGCATTTGTTTAAATGCACGAATAAAGTTTATAACTTCTCAACGGGAAAGCCAATAACAGACTGTATCTCCAACGCCATGGAGCGCAGCTCATCGATCTCTTCGCTTGTGAGTCTCCACCCAAGTGCACCTGCAAATTCCTTGGCCTGTTCTGCATTTTTTGCTCCTGGAATTGGAACTACGTTTTCCTGTGCTATTAGCCAGTTCAAGACCACCTGTACGTAGAAATCTAGCTTAGACAAAGTACCAGTATTTTCTCCCAGTGATAGTCATGCTTACACAGGCTTTAAGCAATAAACAGTTGGTGCTTTGGAATCAATGAAAGCTTGAAAGGAACATATTGAGTTCTTAAAGACAAAGTCGAACCTGTGTGGGAGTTTTACTGTGGTTCTCTCCTATGTCCTTGATTCTCTTCAACAGAGGTTGGAGCTGCAATATACAAGCATGCTTCAGCTATGAATTCAAAATCTAAACCTACTCTATTAATATTCAACAGAAGTCAGAGAAGCAAAATAAAACTACGCATTACTGGAATTTAGTGGCACTAAATCTCTCTGCCCTAGCTGTAACATCCTATTCATGTGATCTCACAATTTATGGCAGAACCTTTCCTATAAATGGCTAACGTGTATGCATATGGCGTTATTCACATTAGAACCCACATGCCGTGAGTAGCCTCCTGATTCTATCTGTGTGAACCTGTTATTATGACCTAACAGTTTAAGCTTTCATTTTATTTTGACAATAGGAGATGAATAGATTCAAGACATTGCTCTGCCATGATCCAATGTTGATTGGGCATTACACTTACCTTTGTTAGAAACTCCGGTGTGTAAATTCTGCCTCGAGGGCCAGTTGGTGGATTTTCTGGTGTATACTTCCCTGTAAGAGCTCCTACATAAAGTTTAACAGATCATTTAATAATAATAATATGCGATTAAGTAGCTTAATTAATTCAATAAAGAGTTTTGTCTTTGAATTTGGATAGAAGAAGTTTCTGTTCAACAAGGTAGTACATGAACCAGATCATCCACTATCAGTTTTTTCACCCATCTACTACTACTACTACTAATACTTCTATGATGATTATTATTGTCTAACAGAACAACAACCTTTCATACTCACCTTATTATTATTATGTTCAATGAGAAACATTTTCACTGTTCCCTAATTTGACAGTAGATTCATTGTTAGAGCAGAACCATGGTTTTAAATCGCAGTTGCAGCTGCGTTCGTAGTCACGAGTAACGGAAACAGGCCTGTAACGGCCATAACATAACGGTAACGGCCTAGCGCTAAGCAAAATTTTCAAAAAAATTCATAAATTTTTCAAAAAAATTTACAAAGTTCATAAACGAAATGATATTAATTAGATTTAATTCAGAATAATGTATACAAATGCATAATAAACATAAATATATATTTCTTAAGTTAAACATCATATAATTTAAAATAAGAAAAATCAACATAATCTTTATTAATCGAGTCAACTAATAACTCAAAGTGCAATTTTAACACAAAACTAACACTTTAATTGACAAAAATCTTTTTAAAAAAGAAAAACAGCAACTAAAAACTAAAATACATAAAATTTAATTAACTTTTTAAAAGAAATAAGCTTGAAAATACAGTAGTTTATGATGGATCTAAACTTATAAGAGAAATACGCAAGGAAAATTGAAATTTGAAAGAGAAAACTTAAAAAATATAGCCTTTAAAGCTGCTGAAAAGTGTAAAACCTAATGAAAATGAGAATAGAGAGCAGAAGAGAAATGATATAAAAGAATTTCAATTACCGGTAATGGCGGACGTACGATTATCCCTGCAAATCAGGGAGGCCGTTGTATAACGGAGTAATGGGTAACAACCCCAAAAAACCGTTATATGATAGCCGTTATATTATTTAAAACCATGCGCAGAACAGCATGGTATGCATTCACAGAAGTAACGAGTATGTCTGTTTACATCCTCCACGACAATTATTACATCCTTTAGTAATTTCAGCAGTCTCGAAGATAATTTTGCTGCAAACATTACTGATTGAATTGTTTCAATGCCTATCATTAAGCAATGTCATTAAAATTTTATGGATGGAGGGCCTGGTTTAGCAAAACAATTGCTCCTTTGGTATCACATTCATTTATGCCCCATCAAACTGCAAACCAAAAAATTAAAAAAAATATATATATATATACTAGATACTGATACTTATCAAATCGTAATAAAGACCTTGAGTTGTATCGCAGCCAAGTAAAATTGTAGAACATGAACAAATATCCATGAGGATACCTTGAGCAATGGGAGAATATGCAATCAAAGTTATCCCAAGTTCATCACAGGCTGCCTTCACTCCATTCTCCTCTGGCGCCCTATATATAAGGCTGTAATTTACTTGGTTTGAGGCCAATGGAATACCTCTTTTCTTAAGCCTCTCATAAGCATCACGAAGTCGGCGTTCTGAATTAAGAAAATATATGCATCATTGGTTCTAGGAAAAAATCCAAGTAATGTTGAATGCTAAGAAACTCCATCATATACATTCAACACTATGATTTGTTTTTTCCTTTTTCCATTTTCCTTTTTTAATTTTACTTTTCTGGATAGGATAGAGGGCTGAGAATGGGAAGACAAAATTAAGCCAAATCTAGTTGTCAAATCCCTTTTCACAGTTTGGACAACAGAATTTAGAAGATTACCACTGTAGTTTGAAACGCCAACTGCTTTCACAAGGCCCTGCTCCACAGCATCTCCAAGGCCATCAAGATACCCTGAAATGAACTTCCAATAAACTGAGTTTGTTGTGAATCTGAATGTGATTGAGTTCCTAAACATCAATTCTACTAGCTATTTGTAGTTATTTGCTCAAATGAAATAATGCTGTGACGAATAGTCCACCTTCATTTCCCCATATTCCAGGCCTGAGACCATCAAAAACATGATGAGCAACTCTATTATGGGAAAATACTTACAGATGAAATATCACATACATACCAATGCAGTTGATAGAGCTCTACTGAAGAAACTCCAAGGCGACAAAGTGAATCCTTGAGGGCAGTTAGGACACTTTGACGTCCTAGCCTCCAAGGCAAAGCTGCAAACTTTGTTGCAATAGCAATCTCAAATTCAGAATCTGTTTCTTTCCGTTCCTTGAAGAATCTTGGCAGTGGTAACACAGAACAAAGAACAATAAGCCAGAAGTCATTTGAGCACAAGATACACTATGTTAGACACATATCACAACTAAATTTTGAGAATGTACCTTCCCAGAAGAGTTTCTGAATTTACAGCACCAAATGAGAACTGTGTAATAGATAATAATGCTTACATTTCAGATCACTCTAATGAGAATAAAAGAAAAGTAAACAGTATTTACTCCTCACCCTAGAGCCATAGACTTCAGCAGTATCAAAAAAGGTTATACCGCAATCAACACTGGCACTGAAGGCAGACTTAGCATCCTTCAGTTTCCTGTCTGTCATCGTCATAAAGCAGATGCTGTGAATATACTAAATGGGAAATAAAGTGGACTTGTTTGGTTCAAACTCCCTATTTCCTAGGAATTTTTACATTTTAGGAAACAACTTACTCCCATAAGTTAAGTAGCTTCTTTGAATCCTGAGAAGTTGGGACAAAATGCCAAAATGCCAACCAAACATGCTGAATACATTAACATTAACATTGGGAACTTAAATTTCCTTAGCGAATTTATCCCCAACCAAACAAGACTCAGTTAAGAAGAAACATGCACCAATTTGACACAACACAAGTGAGAGGGAGAGAGGGAATAGAAGTACAGCTCAGACAACGCATTAACTGATGGATTTTGCATAATGCCCCATTGAAGGAAAGAAAGTACATGATTTTTCCAATTCTTTTCTTTTTTTCTACACTAGCGTTCATTCACTATATAATAAGTTAAAGGTTAAAAACGTCACTATCAGCATATCTAACACTGATTCTACAACGAAATTAATCTGACAACAAGAAAACCCTCATGATGAATTAAGAAACAATCACTGGGTTCTAGTGAAATATGCTTCAGCATTTCAATTTAGCCCAAAAAGTTCTAATCAATACTATTACAAAAAGTTAAAAAGAAAAAGAAAAGCTGCGACTCTACCGTCCCACTGAAAGTTGTTCCAGTAGCTGGTGTCACCCCATGACCAAGCTCCAATGCCAAGCCTTGTCACCCTCAAATCAGATCCCCCCAATTTCACCTTCTCTTCCTCGATTTTCGAAGGAGCAGGAGGACGCTCAGAAGCGACAGCTCTCACTCTGTGAATACTCTCCCTCTGACAGAAAACAGAGAGACCAGCACCGCTGGTAACATGGGTAGCCATCATTTTCCTCTGAAATTGAATTGCAAAGGAAGGGATCACGAGTCACGAGTCACAGGTGAGAGCAGAACAGAGAAGAATGTGAACCAAAGACTTGCATGTAGCGAGGGTAAGCTAAAGAGCATCAGGGGAATCAAAGAAGAGACAAACTTTTCATGGTCCGAAACTGTTACACGTTTGATGCGTACGCGACGTAACTGCTCTTGCTAACGTTAGGGAGGAAGACAAAAGGAAATGGAATGATCGTTTCCGGGTTAAAAAAAAGATCCAAAACTATTTGCCTGCTCATTGTTTAAAAAAACTTATTTTATTTTTTAATTAATATATTTATATTAAATTAATAGTATTATTTATAATATAATTTTTATAATAATAAATATTTTTAATTATTTTTCATAATATATTTTATTATTTTTAATACATCGATCAAACCTTTTTTTAATAAATATTTTATTAAAAAATTTAAAATACCATTTAAGTTTTTTTTTTCTAAATACAAAAAAGACAAAACCTCTAACGTTTCCTTTATCTTATGTATTTCTCTACACTAATATTAATCGTTATTTAC
The DNA here is from genome assembly GCF_001659605.2 of Manihot esculenta. NCBI lineage: Eukaryota > Viridiplantae > Streptophyta > Magnoliopsida > Malpighiales > Euphorbiaceae > Manihot > Manihot esculenta. The sequence continues at coordinate 32,450,201 of NC_035161.2, forward strand.
TCAAAGTAGTATAATTAATACTTATTAAATATTTAAATTTATAAAATTATAGTAATTATATATAACTAATTACATTATTAACAATAAATAAATTAAAATAATATTATATTTATTATTAAATAAGTATCTAAATTCTGTTAATTATACTCTAAAATTTTTCACTGTGACAAAATTTTAAATTAAAAAACACATTAATTATTTCAAAATTTAGTATCACCATATTTTGATAGTAATAAATTGGTGAGTTTCATAAATCACAAAAGGCATATGTTATATATATTTTTAATTTTAAAAATAATAATAATAATAATAATAAAAAAACCAGTATTGCTGGCTCAGTTGAACATACAATTACATGGTTGAGCAGTGATTGCAGATCAGTCAAACATTATATTATTAAATAGCACCACTAGTTTAAGCGCTCTAATAAATCAATGCTACAATGAAATCATATTAAAAAATTTCACTCTGCTCTTCTTAATTTCACTCTCACTTCTGCTATTCTTTTGTGATCATGGACTGCCAAGCCTCAAAGTAAAAGTAGGAAAAGTATCCAAAATAGCAAATCGGAGGGAAGAATAAAAGTAACCCAGTGAATAACTGAAGTATTAGTTGATAAGAAAGTGATTGATATACTTTAAATGAACTGCAGCCAGTCATTGAACAGAGCTGAAGCTTTCAATGGGATCAGATTCTTCGAGCATGGAGGCCGCCAGAAAGCAGTCTGTGGCATCAGCCATCCGTCCATCGTCTTTATGGACCAGCCCCAAGTGATACCAAGCCAAGCGATTTGTAGGTTCTATCCTCAATGCATCTGAGAGTATGCTTTTAGCAACAGGCAATGCATCAGGGCCCATCTTGGATAACAAGGAACTAATCACTATCTTGCAAGGGACAAAGGATGGTTCAAGGAAAAGAGAGTTTGTGTAGCTGCAAATAGCTTCTTGGAGTTCCCCACGACCTTGATGCATAACTCCTACAGAATTTATGAAAGAAAAAAAGAATAATGGTCTCTGAAGTGATTACGGAGTAAGCATTCCAACTTTTGAAGCATACTACCACCTTCAGAAGTTCTAAGACATGAAAATTTTAGAACGTATTCAGATTGATTAATAAATTCATATTTCACTTCTCTGCATAAGAGAAGTGGCCTAGTGGTGTAATTAGTTTTGGAGAAGTTTATTTAGGCCTGATGGTCTTGGTTTTACATCAGTTCACAACAAAGCCCACTTTTTCCATCAAGCACTCCTTCAACTTGGCTTATGAAGGTTAAAGAGACAAAAAATTATAAAGCATGGGCATAATTTAGGTCAAATTATTCCAATTCAGAATTTTAGGGCTCACTGATCCAATTCAAGTTGCAACTTCTATGTCCTACTAACTCAAGATTGTTCCCATAATCATCTTATCCCTATATTTATATACTAAATAGTAACTCCAAAGCTCAAGTCCTTCAAGGTAAAAGCCAATCAAAAAATGCAGGCAAGCTTAAAAATTTAGGTGGCTTTCCTAATTCAAGTGTAGTGAACAAATCATCAAAAGATCATGTTCAGTAATTATGAAATACGTTAAGATATAAAATAATAAGCCTTAGTAAATGAAGTTTCAGTTCTTGCCTTCTGTATGAAGCAATTCTGCAGCGTACTGTTTCAATCCTCTGGCCTTTCCCAGGCATACCTCCACATCCTTCCAGTGTGAAAGCCTAGAGTATAAATCAGCTAGACCATGCCAAACTTCAAATTCATTTACCTTTTCATCATCAACCTATCACAAAAAGGCAAAATGATTAGTAAGGATTTTGAAGGAATTAATACAATCCTTAAATTTGATAATAATGCATCCTACAAGCAAAAAATCACAGAGCTAAATTGATATTGTAAATAAACAGATTCACAGTAAAGCATTTGGTTGAAGTAAAAATATATCCAGATTGATTTTTTAGATCTGGTTAAAATATGAACAGTACATTCTTCTTTCGGAACAAAGAAAAGCATATAAAGAAGAAGCAGAATCTTTGCCTGAGAAATATTTCTCAGAGGACCAAAAGATTTCCTCCGAGCTTGAACCAAAGCAAGAAGGTAACGATAAGTTTCAATAGCATCCATAGGCAGAGACTGGGAGATTTTCAATTTTGCTTTTAGCCTGAGCAATGGTCCTTGCTCCCATTTTGCAGTCTCATCCAAAGCAGCATCAATGACCACCTCAGCCTCCGTGAATCGCTGTTGAGCAGACAAAATCAGCGCTAGCAATCTCCAACCTTTTAATATGGAGCCACCAGTAGCATCAATGAATTGCTTTGTATAGCGTAAAGCTGCATTCAAATTTCGTTGCTCTGCATATTGAACTCCTAGCTCAAAAATCAGTTCATGATTGTTTGGCTCAAAAGCAACCGCGCCTTCTAATGATTTCAATGCTTCAGACTGAAGACGAGACCTTTCAAAGTCAGAGGAAGAAACTTTAGCTTGCTTTCCCAAACAAAGACCCAGCATGCGAACAGCCACACCTTTTAAATGTTCATCAATCCCCACAGCATTTTCGATTGCCCTTTGTGCATGTCCCCCTCCTTCTGCAGCAAGATGAGGATCCTCACTACAAATCTTGGCAGCCAACAACAATGCCATGACATCATTGGGTCGTTCATGTTTGTGTAAAGAGTGCCTCAATAAGTTTAAAGCAACATTATTTTGTCCTGCTCCACAGTAACAAAGAGCTAAATTATTCCAACGGTCAACACGATGAAATACCCCAGGCATGATTGCTTCAAGTTGTTTTGCTAGAATAGATGTTTGGCTGCATAGAGATAGGGCAAACATGAGGTGTTCCATAACTGATGGATCCCATTCGGTTTTACCAAGGTAAAATTTCCTGATAAGAATCATCAGAAGTAAAACTGCCTCTTCCAGATTATGTTTAGGTACATATGAACCATCAATCTGAGCAGCTAGACTGAGTGGGCCAGCTTCCACTCCACTGTGCAGTAAAAAAATTGCAAATCCTTTCTGAATTCTTGCACAGCATTCATTATCAAGATTCCACTGACTGAGGAGAGCACGTCTATAAGCAGACGTAGCTTCCTCATAGCAGCCAGCCTGCTTCCAGAGCTCTGGAAGGAGCTCTACAGCTTGATTAATTGTATCTTGCAATCTATTATCTACTTGGACATCAGGTATGCCCTGCTGGAATATCTTCTCTGCAGCATCAAGGACGTTTTGACATTCATTAGCAGCATCTGCAAGACCATGCAGAACAAAGGTCATCAATGGAAAAAAGGGTGTATTAAAAGAATAATGATAAATCAGCCAGGCGAATTTTTTATCAAACAATAGAAGAATGACACACCACTTAATCTCCCAAGTTTTTGAAGAGACTTGGCTTTTAAGTATATTGCTTCGAGGACCAAGCCAGCAGCATGCTGTGAAACCACAATTTGTGCATCACTGCGAGTGCGACCCTTTTTAGGAGGCTGTTTCTCAGAAATGGGTGGTTGTAATCTTTCTATGGCTGCTTGTAGATCAATGCCATCAAAAACACGAAGGGCACCTTCAACATTTCCTCTTTGATATTCTAGCCTTCCAAGAAGGGCTCTTGCTTCCTGCAAATTTTCATAAATTACCATGAATCATATTTTATTCATGCTTCCACAACTAGAGTACATTAAATGGCAAAAACACAGGTGAAATATGAGAAAATTTATAATTTACAAATAGCTTAATAGAATTTGAATGAGCCGAGTAAATTTGATTTCTCACCAGTCATACACCTCTGGCAAAGCAAAAAAAAATGTTTAAAAAGATGAAAACTCATGCAAATATATCAATGACATCAGAGCCTGGATCAAGCTATGAATGACACTAGAGCCTGGACTGCCAGTGATATGACCATTATTGTTGCCTTCACAACACTGCCACCCATATCCACTCACTAAGCCCAATGATTCAGTAAGCACCTTGTATTGCTTTCATATGCCAAACAAACAAAGCAACAATAACCCCATTTAAAGCCAAAACATCACCCCTGCAAAATAGACTAAGGCTCTATTTATTCTAGAGAATGACTTGCATATGGAAAATGAATCATTCTCTCTTATTGTTTGCAACACTGAAAATTAAGTCAAACTTTTGTTTCCCAGCCTTAGAATACTCAAAAATCTCAAATTTTCATTCTGTAGAATATACATTGTGAACGCTTAGACCCAGGATACTCAATGTATGCACAATGGTTTCAAATTTTGCATGAACATAATAGACAATGAAGCAGAAAGTGGTAAATTGATGCAGTTCTGATAGTTATTGGTCACTACAGTGGATAGCAGTGATCTGCAGCAATGCGTATGTGCCCAGATAATCCTCTTGTGAGTTCCTTCCCCTGTTGTGAGTCATAGACTTCCCATTTTCAAAATGTCTCTGGAAATACTTTAATTTTTCTTTTGACTGTCAAAACGTTCTATATATAAAAATTTTCTATGCAGCACATACCCTTGAAATCATGGAATATCTTTCTTTTCGAAATATTATTTTCCACAAAAAAAAAAAAAAGACCACAGATAAACACCAAGCAGTACAGCCCACTGAATGAGCTACCTATCCTCGTAATAGCACAAGCCAGATCTCCAATAATATTGGCAAACATCCTCATTTTTTAAACAAGAACATCACAATTTACTACACACAACCATAATTACAAGCAAGAACAAATATTCTAAATAATATACATATCCATAAAACCAATCAATAATAAATTGTCGATCAATATCCACAAACACTGAATCTACAACACCAAGCACCCAATGCTTAATAGAAGGAAAAATAATAAGCCAATAGGCCAAACAAGATCAACTAATTCAAATAATTTGAACAATTAATAATGTGCAAATATCATCCGAGGACAATTGTGTCACCATCAGTTATACATGGATTTATACAAGAGCTTCATTATATGAAGCTGCACAATCATGTTATCTCCAGTTAACTTGTATGAGCTAAAACAAATAACTAATTTCATTCAAATAGCATATATGAAAGTACCAATGCGTACTCAATTAACAAAAAGGTAAGCACCAAACTTTTATGAACTTAACCTCAAAATTAAGTTGTAACCCTTCTCTTAAAGAAGATTCTGCCTCTTCAATATTTCCCTCATCAAGTTTCGCTTCAACTTCAGTTGTTTTCATACAAATCCCATTGGCACATAGTTCCCGAACCTGTGTTTGTTCTTCATTCTCACTGGAATCTGAAGATTGGCTCCCTGCCATTTGTGCTCTCCCCCTTCTCTTTCCTCATAAATTTCAAACTTTATCACTAATGCTTAAAACACCTTGGAAGTAGAACAAACACCTCATCAATAAAGGAACCAAAAAAACAATAAATAATAACATAAGCACCAAGATAATGTTAAACATTTTGAAGGGAACGCAAAAAATAAAGATGACCAAGAAGTAGAAACAATTGGGGCTCTTCAAAATCCAATTTTACAATAAAGCAAAAAATGATCTTGAACAATTACATTGAATTTCAGAAAAAAATCCAAAATAAAACCAAAAAAAAAAAAAGTGAAATCTTGTATCTAAATTGAGTCGAAAGCCATAATGTGCTCAAGAAGACAACAAAAACAAACATTAGATGAAATGAAAAGGCCAAAAAAATTGTTAGGCATGGTCGATAGACCAGAAGAAACTAAAGATCATAAAATGAACAGAATGAGAGAAATCAAATTCATTCAATTTCGTTGAATTAAAAAAAAGAAAACAGAGAGGAAGAAGATAAACTTACCAATCAACTCGCAGGTGCTTTTGTAAATGGATCAACGAGAAACACAATGCAGATATAATACGAGGGAGAGAGAGAGAGAGAGAGAGAGGATCTGAAATTCTTTTGTTGAAGCTTTAAATTATTTTATTCTATAAATGCAGAGCAGAAGGAGAAGAAGAAGAAGAAAGAACGTTTAAAATCAGACGGAGCATTCGGATCCGGGTGTGCGGTCAATGTTGCTTATTAACGTCACCATCAAATCTTTACTTTGATTTTCTTTCCAAATTTTCCATGTTAACGTCAATGCTCTTATCTTAGGATTGTTTGACGTTCGTTTGGAACTTGGAACTCATGTTGGAGAATTACTTTTTTAAAAAAAAAAAAAAAAAAAAAAAAACTTCTTTGACGAGATGATATTTAAAAATATATATACATATATATGTGAAAATTAAGTTTTTTACTTTAATAAATAATCAAAGCTATGAAAATAAAATTTATTCTTTTAAAAAGTATATGAAAATTTTTTTATCTTTTACAGTGTGCATATATATTAAGATATATTTTCAAAACAATAATCTTGCAATGCTATCAAAAATATATTAATATATTCTTCAAATTTAATCTATTAATATAATTCATAATATTTATTTACTTTATGCTGATTCTTAAATTTAAGAAATGATATAAATTGTATTAGAGTGTTAATATATTTAATAATAATCGATAAATAAGTAAAATGAGTGATTTGATATTTTTTAATTATATTTTATTTTTATAAATAAAATAAATATAATAAAAAGCATTTAACAAAATAGAAATAATTGTGGTTAAAATATTTATATATATACCAATAATGTGACAATCCACCATGTGGTAGCATATATATAAGGGTCTCATTATTCAACAACTCTTTGAGGGAGAAAAAAAAAAAACCTCAAGGCTTAACTTTTTATTATTATAAATTTTCTCCTTAAAATAAAAATAAAAAGCTTTAATGTATTTTTCTTTTCGAAGAAAAAGCTTTAAGTACGCTATATAATGAGAATCAACTAACTCTAGCGTTATTACTAGTACTATAAAGATAAACTTACTTTTTATTTTTGTAAATTATGATTGCTTTAATTTTTTTAGAGAGAATTTATTCATTAATCTCATAGTACATCCCTAATTAATATGCATCAACAAGAATTTTTTTTATTAATTTTAAAATAATTTAGTAATAAAACAATTCAAGTAAATAATATATTATAAAATATAAAGACTTATTAATTTAAAAATATTTTTTTCTTTTAAATTTTAATATAATTAATAAATTAATTTTTATATTTTTAAAATCGAATTGTATTTTCAATATATTAAAATATTAAACACTGATAATATTAATACAACTCATATTATCAAATTCACCTAATTTGTAATGCTATTATTCTTTAATTATTATTTATTAATAACATTTTAATTATTAATAACTTAACCGAATAAAATAAAAAGTATTTTGAGAAAAAATATATTTTCAAATGTTTAACCACATTTTAAATGAATAGAATGATTGATTTGTAAATGGATTAAAAATATAAAGATTTAAATATTTAATTTTAAAAATATATAAATTAATTTATTAATTATATTAAAATTTAAAAATTAAAGTGTTAAAAGGTATTAACTAGAATTTTTTTTTCCGGTCTACGTAAAAGTAACCAGGACCTATTTTTGTGAATGGAGTATATCCTATATCCATATAAAGTCAAAACAACATTAAAATAAGGATGTTAATAATTTATTATTACAAATTCAATCTATATGAAATTGAGTTTAATAACTCTGAAATTGAATATTTGCAACTAAATTGAGTTTAATAACACTGTTAACAGGAAGCTGTTCAGCTTCAGAAAAAGTAATCAACAATGATACAACCATTCTCGGAGTTCCTGGCAAACGCAGATGTTGGCAGTATAAAAAGTTAAATCACTCCATTCAAAATAGTATGGCAAGCTAAGCGAGAAATTTGAGTTCCAAAGCAACTGGCCTCTTCGATAGTTAATTTGGACGCCAATTCTACAACTTGCTTGTACTTTTCTTTCATATTTCTTGCTCGGCAATTGAGCATGTTGATTGATAAATGAGAGCTACTATAAAGCAATACGTATTTACTATGCATAGCATCGACTGATTTACAAGCTTCTACTAGAAGAAACAGGCAAAAGGATTCAGTTGTAACCCATTAGCAAGTTGGCTGCAAAGAAATGGTAACTCAAGGTTGAGGTTGCACAGTAGCATTTTATGTGGATAAGGGCCAACCAAAGCTGCATTAGACTTTACGCTAAGCCAACTGATTGTTAAGTTTAGGTTTTGGGATGCTCGAACTAAATAGATAATGGGGCATGGATTGAGAGCAGAAGCATACCAGTACATGTAGCCTGTGCTACATACACCTGTGCTACATACACCTGTGCTAATGGGGGACAGGAAGCAGCTCCAGAAGGGATGGCCTGAGATTGTCATTGACCAACGTTTTTGAGAAAGTATAACTGCTAGAATTTGGAACTCGCAGCAGAAGCCAAGATTTGAAGGTTATAATAGTGCAACTGCAACCTACCTGTGGAGCAGATGCACAGCTATTGAATTTATCACTTGCGCAGGAGTGGCTTAAAGATTAGTATTTTGGTGCCGGATTTTAGCTGTAGCAGGGACAGATAATGCTGCCTTGACAATGATCAATGCCCTTTTACTCTACGCAAAAGCTACGAGAAAATTCTGCAGAACCAAGCCAATGTAGTTCGGATCAGCAAGCATCCATATCTGAAGTCATTTAGAGAAGAGGAGCAGGGTAAAAACTGATTACCATGCAAGCATGACTCACAATACTCAGTAACTGAGAAACTTGATTGGAAAGAATCTGCTATAGAACACTTAATTATAGCTCTCTAACCTCACCTATCCCTACATGGGCTGCTGCAGCAATGTCAACAAAACAACCAAAGGCCTAATTGCCTACAGTCGCTAACATAATGAGCCACCAGCACAAGACAGAACAATTTTAGAACTCTCTATTCAGTAAACTTGGTAACTTGATCGCTGTTAAGATTATTGTGTACCTTTTAGCATTTCACATGCAGGAAGAAAGAAGCTTTAATCAGAAACATCAGCTATCAAAAGCCAATCAGACAATTATAAACGGAAAACTTTAGGATTATAGAACTAGGAAAAACATTAATAGACCATTGCCCTTATACATTACATAATTAATAAAGTGCCATTGCCTTTAAACTTTCATATCCTTGAAGCTCTTCAAAGAACTTTGCAATTGAAAGGAAGTACGGCCACCAATGATGTAATTTTCAGAGTTAATTTATTTTAAAATAAATATTTCAGATTTAGACATCTGATTACTAATGGTGGTTTTTAAGAAAAAAACAAATTTCATCTGACTAACTAATTAATTTAGATCAAAATTTGGACTAATTTGAGGTAGCTTGTAGAATAGTAATAGAAATGCACATAAAAGAAATGTGTATGCACTTGCCATTGTCACTAATGAATTGTTCAAAAGTGCCAGCCATTAGCATGCCAAAACCTCCGAGCATTTTCATCCCGACGAGCATCTTTGATCTTCAAAAATAGCTTGTAAGCTCTCTCTACTTTACTTGAAGCAAGTAGTTTGTGATTTAGTTTGCTGCAAATGAGTCTGCTTGGGCAAAAGCCCTTGCTCAAAGATTCCTCCATAACAAGCACAGCATTTTCAAGCTGGCCTATATTACAAAGTCCATTAATGACATACTCATAAACTTCCATATCAGTTGAATAACCACTTTCTTGCATCTCTTCCCATATATTTAACAGCATTCCACATTTACCAAATCTAGAAAGCCGCATCAACAAAAGCTTATACGCAGTAAGTGATATTTTACAACCAGCCTTTCTTGCCTTCTTGTAGATCATCATTGCAGCATGGGGTGGACCAAAGCTACAAAGAGGTTCAATGAAAGAAGTTATTGTTGTTGTTGTAGGTACAATCCCTCGACCTAACATCTCATCCAACATTTCAAGTGCATCAGCCACTTTACGGGCTTTGATAAAAGCACAAATTAATTTGGTATAAGTATCAATATTTGGGTCACAATTATTACTCAACAAGCTCCTGTAATATTTCATACACTCATCAAGATCTCCAACTGAAATAAAATTAAAAATCATTGCATTGTAAACAGCAGCGTCTAGCAGAAAATCTTTCTCCCCCAAATTGTCAAAAATTTTAACAGCTTCTTTAATCCTACCAGCTCTTCCTAAACCCTCAAGAAGGCAGCAAAAGGTTGAACAATCAGGAGCAAAACCATCTTGAACCATTGCCTCCAAAATTGTCTCCATCTCACTCACCCGTCCAAATTTTGACCATCCTCCAATCATAATATTATATGTCGTACTATTAAATGATATTTTACCTTTCACTGAATTGAAGTATGAATTTGCAACACCCACATGTGACCTCCTGCACAGGCACTGCAGAAGCACATTTAGAGACTCAGTGTTATATTCAAACCCAAACTCTTTTGAGTTTCCAAACATTTGAATTGCTTTGCACACTCGTTGAGCCCTAAATAAGCTATCCATAACAATTGACAAGGTCTCCAAATTAAATCGTATACCTTCTGTTCGCAATTCATTCAAAATTTTCAGCATAAAATCAATAAATTTCCTCCTGCCTAGTGCCTTGATGATTATATTGTAACTATGAATGTCCTTAGGTATCATTGCTTGTTTGATCGCCCAATTAAAGAATGTAACCATGGCTTCACCTCCTAAGTTCCCTCCATTAAGTACTTTAGCAACAATATCTAGACTCAAGTCCACACCAGTATCAGCTAGGGCTCTTTCAATTGCTGATTTCCCCTTTAATTTCTGAAGAAATACCCCTCTCAACTTCTCTTCAGGCAATAAAAATCTATCAGCAACAACTCTCCTTTCTCCCAGCTCATTTAGCTTCTGGTCTTTATATGGATGCAGGATTGGGTTGCTAGGATGTATTGGTAACAAGTTAGAGAGTTCATCAAGAACAGAACACTCTTTGAGATTAACTTGGTCCTTCAGCTGACTCACCAAAGGCTTATCTTCTAAAGTGCTTAGTTGAGTATCAACGGTTGAAAATGGAAACACTGGAATTGATGCACGAAAGCGTGGTAAATGGCATCTGGTTTTGTTCAGGTATGCAAGAAAACCCAAAATGCGTTGGGAATGAAATGCCATGAAAGGAGTATAAAACTTTAGGCAACCATTTATTTCTCCTAACCAAGGTGGCTACAAGCAAAAAGCTATACACTATTTTCTGCAGCTCATCCTACCATATCACGAGCTTCCAAAAGAGATGTTACAATAACTGGAAATTAGAGGAACCAATTGTCAAACCCACCTCTTTCACCCTCAAAAATGCCAGCTTCTTATAGGAGACAAAATACCGGTCAACCAAATGAAATTCATGTATATCATTGATCACATTCCAAAGCCATATCTGTGGTTCACCAATATATTTGGTAGCAGCCTTCCACCTCGGAATCAACATTTTGATTGGATATACCTCCTGCAAAACGCAAATGATGTAGTCAAGTTCTAGATTATAGAATTCTCAATATACAGACACACACACATACATATATATTTAATGGCATGTGAAGACGATTATTTGCCAAATCATTACAGTAAATGATGTGGTCCTAGATAGTCGTCCCACTTAGCCACACTCCTTTTAATCATCTCAAATGTGCCCTTTTTTTTGCTGTGTATCATTCCTGCCAATCTTGTTATTGGCATTGGCAACTTGATGAACTGGCAAATCAATGTTCCAATTTGAAGAATAAAAAATACTCAGAAAATTATATTGTCTATGCGTTTCCCTACGGAAGTATCCAAAATCCAAACACATGTTCAGCTGTATATTCAACCACATTCAAATAGTGAGTTGGGAAATTTGAACCTAGAATGATATAATGCAAAGTAACAAAACAGCATCATAATCTAAGGCTTCAATTTACTTCAATATCCAAACAATAACAAAAAGAATCATAACCTAAGGCTTCAATTTACTTACCTTTGCATGCGAAAAACCATAAAGAATAGCCAAGGAGTAAATCAAAAGTTTTATCGGAAAGCTCGCCTCATGAAAACTGATGACCACCGGCGATTTGGACAAGGCAGTTAGGCAGAGTCGCAGAGATGTAGGTAGCTATTTTGCTCTTTGCCTCGGCTACGGCGATGCCTTTGAATCGGACAACGGAAGCAATATATGTGAGAGCGTGAACGGTGGCGAAAGGAAAAAAGCAGCACCGATGGCTTCAAAGCGGCCAAAGAAAGCGACGGCGACAGTGAGGAAGAAGGGCAACAACCAGTTGTGGCTTCAAAGTAGTCCGGTCGGAATGTTTGGTATCGTGCTGTTTTTTTTTTTAAATAATTATATATATAAATATTTTACTATGAAAATTTTAAAAAATAAATACTTACAATAAAAAATAAAAAAAAATTATTTTTTAGTCTTTAAAATTTAACAAAATTAATATTTTTGTCTTTTTATTTTGACGACCCAACACTTGAGTTCTTAACTCTTTCTTCCATCTGAATTCTTCTATAAAAAATAGCCGTTTGATCAAATAATAAAAAATGAGAGGTGAAGTTTTTTATCAAAAATATCTTTAATGAAATTGTTAAAACCTTTTTTAAAAGAGATCCCTCCATTATTTTTCTCTTTCGTATCTTCTTTGTTTATTTCCTCCATCATTCTTCTCTATTTCTTCCCTCAATCCTTCTTCTTCCTCATATTTCTCTATTTCTTTTATTCTCTCCGCGCATCTCCCTTTCTTCTCCTTCCTCTTAATCCTCCCCTCTCTCTTCTTTTCTCTTCATTTCTCCAACTTCCTTTACATACCCCACATTTTCAAGGCTCCTCTCTACCTCGACCTGCAATATCAAGAGTTTCTATTGGAAAACTTTTACTTTGCGAAAGAGCTTATATTTTACGATGGTGAATCATCAACACGTGCTTTATTTCGATGCGATGATGAAGAGTCGGTATCAGAGACTATTATTTGATCATCAGCAACAACAATATCTTCATCATCAGACAATGTCAACAGCGTTGGTGGAGAGATCCAGAGTGATTCAGACTCATCATTCGTCGTTGATTTAAACTAATGTGAGATCAACCCGTTATGGAGATCTCTTGATTTCGATCTCAATCTACCTTCAAAATTAGAAATCGTCTAATGTTCTTTTGATTTTTTAGCAGGAGATGAGCTCATGTCCATCCGTTTTCAATAAATTTTTTTCATTTTCTCTTTGAATTTTTTTTTTCTTATTTTTCTCATATAGGAATTAAATTAGGCTAGAAAAAGAAAATCAAAAAAAGCAAGAGTTTTTCGTTGTATAAGAAGTGGCTGATCTCATTTTTTGCAACAAAGTTTCACCTTGTTATTGATAACTAGCTACTGTATCTAGGGGTGAGCAGTATTCGGTTCAAACCGAAAAAACCAACCGAACCGAACCGATTTGAAAATTTGATTCGGTTTTTTATATATTTTGGTTTGGTTCGATTTTTAATTTTAAAAATTTCGGTTATTTCGGTTCGGTTCGGTTTTGATCAGAAAAAAACGGAAAAAACCGAACTGAACCGATTAGTAATAATAATATGTTTTTTCAATAATATATAGATATTAAATCATATTAAAATTAAAATATTTTAATTAAATTTTAAAATATTAAAAATAAAGTGTAAAAAATAAAAAAATTATTAAAAATCGAAATCGATCAAACCGAACCGAATCGAACCGAATCAGACCGGTTCGGTTCGATTCGATTTCTGACCAAAATCAGTTCGGTTCGGTTTTCATAAACACTCAAATTTCGGTTTTCGGTTTATTCGGTTCGGTTCGGTTCGATTTTGAACCGAACCGACCGAATGCTCACCCCTAACTGTATCAATTTTATTTCCCGTAAATGCAGTTTTAAATAATGAAATGGTCAAACTTTGTGCACAAACTGCAAGACTATCGGTTGAAATTGTGCATTATGATCCAAAAGTTATTGGAGTTGATGTAAAGAAAGCTTTTTCTTTGGGAAAAGAGATTGAGAAAATACGATGGAGAGGAATGATGGAGGGATTTTACGTTGAAAGTGGGTTTTAACAATTTAAGGGCATTTTTTGTAAAAAATCTCACTTCTCATCTTTGACTCTTTGACCAAATGGTTATTTTTTACGGAAGGACTATGAATTCGGACGGAAGAGAAAGTGAATGACTTAAGTGTTGAATCGTCAAAATAGAGGAATAAAAATGTTAATTACGTTAAACCTCAAAGACTAAAAAATAATTTTTTCTAAAAATAACTAAAATAAATATTATAAAAATAATTAGTTCATTAAAAAAATAAATAGATAATTGTTTACGAAAATTAAAAAATTTAAATTCTTACCGCCAACCGGGGGTCAGCGAGCTAATGGCCTTGGACATCCTGAAATTTTGATTAAAAAATAGGATAATTTACCATCTAAGTTCTAAGATACATTATAATGGACAAGTTAATTTATAATTTAATCTCATAATTTATTTATATTAATAAACTGGCTGTTCTATCATTATTATTTCTAATTTACTGTTGTCAACATTTAAATTCGAGAGTCAACTCCTATAATATTATCCAATGGAAGAAAAGTCCTTCAAAAGTTAAAAATAATATTCTTATTTTTCTTTCCTTCCCAATTCTTTCTACTCTTTCTCTCTCTAAAATCCATTAAAGCAAATTATCATCACTCACGGTAAAAGGATAAAGGTTTCAAATTTTTGAGTTTTGCCCTATTTCTTGAATGAGCTCATATTTATACTATATTTATTTAAAAGATATTAATATAATAAAAAAAATAAAAATTATAGTCTTATTGATTATAATTGCGCCGTTAATTTTTTACTGCAATTTAAAAATATAAAGTCAGCATTTAAAAGTACAACCAGAGATTTAAGAGTATATATTATTAAACTGCAATTTAAGAATATAAAGTCAGTATTTAAAAGTACAAAAAGAGATTTAAAAGTATATATTATTAAACTCAATAAAAATTAAGATAATCATAATTAAAAAAATAAAAAATAAATATTATTATAATTTTTTTATACCAAATAGATAAAAATAAAGTATAATAATTATAGTATAATAATAAAATTATATAAATTTAATAGTGAAAAATAATAAATTTTTTAATATAATTATATTAATTTTTAAAATTTTAAATTAAATTATAAAATAATTAAAAATTTTAATTTTTTTATACCAATATCATTTCTCTACGTAATATATTAGTTCATATCATCTGATTACATTAACAATATATATTTTTTTCAATTTAAATATTAAATTTACATATAATTATAATAAAATTTATAATTTTAAATAATTTTTAAAATTTTAAATTGAATTATAAAATAATAAAAAATTTTAATTTTTTTATATAAATAGTTCTATTTTATTTAATTTTTTAAATAATTTTAATAATAATTATATTTATAAACTAATTATTATCAAATATATCAACATATTTATAAATATTTTAATTAAACAAATAATTATTAAAAAATTTAAATGTTTATAAGTTTAAAAAAAAAAACTTATAAACGTTTTGTATTTATAAAATAATTTTCGTTAAGTTAAAACCCTAAAATTATACTCGTTACTGGAAAAGCAGTGCCGAATTTGATTTTGAAATGTAATGTCAATAAAGGATTGTAAAGGAAGAACTGCTCCGTTTGAATTTTATGTTTACTGGCACTTGCATTTGCACGTTTTTACACTCATTTTAATATTTATAATTTATGTTATAAATAATAAAATTTTAATTTTTATATAACTTAATTTTTATATAATTTTAAAATAAATTATCATATAACTTAAAATCAATAATTAAAATTCACACGATTATTAATCTAATTATAATAAGATGGTGGTATCAAATTTACATTTTTATAAAAATTTATTTATAAATTATTATTAAAAAATAAAATAAATTTAAATAAATCAAGTAAAATGTGAGCTCTGGCATGTTATTTTCAATTATAGTGTAAAAATAAATTAAACTGAAAAGATTAAAAGGATATATTAAATATGTATTCTTTTTTTCAGTAATTATTAAATACTCTCTTATTTTGTTTTCTTTTCTTAATTAATATACTTTACAATCAATAAAGCGAAGAGTTCAACAGCAATGTGTCCATAGTATTTTTAAAAATGAAATTTCATACTCTTAGGTTATACAGTGCAAATTTAGCTTGTTATCAATTATAACATATATGTTAGTTTAGGATAATTTAAATTTATTAAATTTTATTTATAATTAAATTATTAGTATGTTATTATTTTTGAAGCTTAATAAGCTGGTATGATAATTACAGAATTTGCGTAGAACCCAGGTTATATATTTTTTTTCTATTTTATAATATTGAAATTATTTTTAATTTTAAAAAATATATTAAAATATTAGTGATATTTTAACAAATTTAATAATTAATTTTTTTTATTAATTTTAATTATTAAATATTAAAAAAATTAAAATATTTTTAATATAAAGTGAATAATTAATTAATAATTTTTTAAAATTGTAAAAAGTAAATAATAAAATTAATGTATAAATTAATTAGTAAATTTTTTAAGACAGTTAGAAATATTTTAATACAATTTTTAAATTTAAAAAATTAATTAGTTAGATTTTGGTAGTGCATACCCAGGCTATAGCTTGTGGCTGATTCGGTCGGCCGAATCAATTATTTATATGATGATATTCCCATTAAAGAAATTGCGTAGAACCGGAAAACAGCGTACTGTCCACAATTACTGCAGAAATCGACTGCTCTTGGTTGGACGTTCTTGCGTCTCTTTTCAAACAGTCCATATGTTTGATTTGATTGGAGAGAGCACTGATGAAGGACTACATAAATGGCGACATTTGGGACTTCGAACGCGATATTGTCGTCCCTGGTGACCGCCCTGTGATTTTAGGGTTAGATGGCGGAGCAACTTCCACCATCTGTGTTTGCATGCCGTTCCTACCTTTTTCCAGTCCTCTTCCTGACCCACTTCCCGTCCTTTCTCGTGCTGTTACCGGTTGCTCCAACCGCAATAGTGTTGGCGGTCAGTACGTTTCTTCTGTTACTATTTTATCTTCAATTTCAATTGCTGCGGCATGGAGAAATAGCTTAATTTTATTATCATTAATGGTAAATTGGCTACATTACCTGCTCTGTTTATCTAAATTGTTCCCTTGAGCATTACTTGCGGGTAACAATGCTTTCTGTAATCAAAATAATTTGTCTGCATTTGAGTTTTGTGCAGCAGTGAAACTGGTGCTGTAATGTGTGGGTTGTTGTCATATATTGGCTGTTCAGCATTGAAACTGGTGGCTGCTATCTGAGCTGACCAGGTTGCAGACAAGATGGCTGTGGCAATAATATGAATAGCACATATCATTGATTTTTCGTTCTCAGTCCATTTGTATTTCGCATGTTACAGAAATTGCTGCTAGAGAAACTTTGGAGCACGTTATAGCAGATGCCCTTTCAAAATCAGGTTCCAGTCGTTCTGCAGTTCAAGCTGTTTGTCTAGCAGTTTCAGGTGTTAATCATCCAACGGACGAGCAAAGAATTTTAAATTGGCTTAGGTTTGCTCTCTAATACAGATTGTCAACTGCAACAACCATCTTTGATATCATAATGGCTTAATGCACTTTATTGATTTGATTTGGATCAATTATTCCCCTAAATAAGATTAGAGGAAAGCCTAGGCAAGTGATAATATTTAAATATCTTAAATGTTGCACGTTAACCAAAGAGATAAACCACCATAAACATGGTACACTTCTAAAGAAGTTTATTCTCTTTTGTTTGGTAGGCATATCTATAATCATCCAGTGCAAGTCAATGGCATTTTAATTTAGCCTCAGTGGCTCAATCCCATTTACTCAATTTTGGTTGGTCTAGGTAATATCTTCAGAAGAGTTTAGAGATGCTAATTATTTTTTGACCACTTCGTCCTTGGTGATGGTATCCCTCTAGTTTTATTCTTGTAGCTTAGATGTTCTCAATTTTCTGTTATGGAAAATCCAGCAGTCTATACTAGATATATTCTTAATTGCCTCATATCCTCAATAAGTGCTGCTTTCACTGTTTCACCTTTCCTGCATATTCACTGATTCCTTATTTGATCGTTTCTTAAGTTTACATCTTTTCATCTTAGTTTCATATTTCTTTACTGTCTATTGATTTTTCATAAATCATATTGAGCTAAA
Organism: Manihot esculenta; assembly: GCF_001659605.2. Taxonomy (NCBI): domain Eukaryota; kingdom Viridiplantae; phylum Streptophyta; class Magnoliopsida; order Malpighiales; family Euphorbiaceae; genus Manihot; species Manihot esculenta. The sequence goes on from NC_035161.2 coordinate 32,468,255, forward strand.
TTGAAGTCTAAAGATTTTTTGTTAATTAAAGAGGGATATGAAAGCTTTAGGTGCCTATTGCATTTTCATCTATCCTGGCTTAATTTTCATGGTGTATCCTCCTCAATCTTTCCATGTCTTTGTATGGTTGGAACAAGGCATAACAAGTATGCAACTTTCCAGGAGTTATACAGCATCTAAATTTTTGACCACTTTGTTTACTGTCCCTTGCAATGTTAAAATTCTACTTATTTTGGGGCCTTAGAAGTTGGGGTGGTCCTCCATCATTTGAGCTTCTGTTTAACTTCGAATGAGGTTGCATTTATTAGGGGTATGCCACCAGCAGAAAGCAAGTGCCCAAAGTTTTGTTTACCAGTGATTATGATTTGTCGTGATTCTAGATAACTGCAGACATATATATTAACTGTACAAATATGATTAACCAATAAAAAAAGTTTGGAATTAGGACCTTGAAAAAGAAAGGTTAAGAAATAGACCTGAAAGAAGAGGCCCATGAAGTCAATGCAGAAGAGAAAATGATGGTTATGATTCTTGAAATTCTAAAAATGCATAACGTACTTCTGATGTGACAATAGCTTATGTGTTCTATTCACTTGGAAATATATTTGCTTTCAAAAGTATGCTTTATCATAGAAAAAGCAGTTAGAATTAGAACCTTTGAATAAGAAATACTAAGGCTCCATTTAGGATTGTGGTTGACAGGCTAAGAGCTGCTTTTTCAAAAATACACCAGTTTAGATTTAAAAAAAAAGACAGTTTGAGAAAAAGTTATTTAGTTGTTTTGGAGTTGTTATGACTCAAACCCATCAAATTTAATAGGTCTTTGAATTATGTGAACTGTATACACACAAACACACACACACACACATATATTCTTTTGTCCCCGTTGTCTCTTTTTAACTTCAATAAATGATTTCTCAAATCTGCCATATCTTAATTTCCAGGGACATATTTCCGAGTCATGTGAAGCTATATGTCCAAAATGATGCTGTGGCAGCATTGGCAACTGGCAAGTGGAACAATGGGAAAGCTTCATGGTTGTGTTTTGATTGCTGGTACAGGGACTATTGCTTATGGATTCACAGAATATGGTGGAGAAGCTCGGGCTGCAGGTGCAGGACCCATCTTAGGTGATTGGGGAAGGTACATACTTTGAGTTCTGCATTATATTCTCTTTTCTTTTTTCTCTCCTCTCCTCCTTCTCCTACTCCTAGTGATGGCACAGCACAATCTATGCATGGCTTAAAGAAAAGAAAGAAAAGAAAAGAGCTTTAATAAGGTGGTTGCATTTTTGCCAAGGTTTTAAAGGGCAGCATAGCATGTTCTTGAATTTACCTTGTTTTGGAGTATAGGAGGGTACTGATTTATTATGTTATCTTGTCAGATCATGCAGTTAAATGTTTGGCTCTCCTTTAGGTGCATTAGACAAACTCAACCAAGCAATACTCGCATTGTTTTAAATATCAGTTAATTTGTAATCTGGCTGATTCTTTTTGGAAAAATGGGTGGCCACTCTGATTTAGTATAGCAATTTTGGCATCACCGGGTGAAGAATTTTTGGAGAAATTTTTAATTCTATTCCAATTGAATTGATCTTTACAAGGTTTGAGTATTTATACAAAAGAATCGACCTAAATTAGAAATATTTACAATAAAAATAAAATCCCTATAATCAAGCCTAATTAGGATCTCAAAGATCTGAATTCTCCTAATTAAGAACCTTCTATGTTGGTCAAAATTCTTGCTCAAGTTGGTGCACAGATATCATACATGCCCAACTTGGTTTCCAAGGTGTGGTAGGTCTCGTTGCTGCATAGCCCTTTGGTAAACACATCAACTAGTTGTTCATCGGAAGTCACATGATCTAATCTCAAGACTGTATTTATTAACTTCTCTCTAATAAAGTGTTGATCAATCTCTATATACTTTATTCGGTCATGTTGAACTAGATTGTGAGCTATACTGATGGCAGCTTTGTTGTCACAGTACAAGAGGAATGTCTCTCCAGCACTTGATCGAGCAATAACGCTTTGCTTTTTACTTCTCCAATTGACAAGGTTTCTCCTACAAGTGTGCAGTAACCATTAGTCGACCTCCTATCATCAAGGGATCCAGCCCAGTCGGCATCTGTGAATGCGTGTATGCGGAGATGATTGTGTTTAGAAAATAGGAGACCTTTTCTAGGAGCAAACTTCAAGTATCGTAAAATACGAAAAATAGCTTGCATGTGAGGCTCACGAGGATCATGCATAAACTAACTGACTAAGCTGACTTCATATGCTATGTCTGGTCGAGTATGAGAAAGATAAATTAGTTTGCCTACCAACCTCTGATATATGCCAATATCCACTGATTCACCAATCCCTGTTTGTAGTTTGTGATTGCTCTCAATAGGAGTTTCTGCTGATTTGCAGTCTAATATACCTTTTTCTTTCAAAAAATCTAAAATGTATTTTCTCTAAAAAATAAAGATTCCCTTCTTTGATTTGGCAATCTTGATTTCCAGGAAATATTGAGGTTTTCGTAGATCTTTAATTTTGAACTCTTGAGCCAAAAGCTTTAGTAATCTCTTCAATGTCATCCCCTGTTATTGCTATGTCATCAACATAGACATGGGAAGAGTAAATTTGCCTTTGTGATGTCTGATAAAGAGAGTATGGTCACTATTGCTCTGTTGATAGACAGAGAAAATCATAGCTCTGCTGAATCAATCAAACCAAGTTCTGGATGATTGCTTTAACCCATACAAAGCCTTCTTTAGCCTACACACCTTTCTTTGTGTTTTTTCATTAGCAAATTCAGGAGGAATTTTCATATATACTTCCTCCTCCAAGTCTCCATGGAGTAATGCATTTTTCACATCAAATTATTGTAGGTCCCAGTCAAGATTGACAGCACAAGATAATAATATTGTGATTGAGTTCATTTTGGCAACAGGGGTAAATGTCTCCTAGTAATCCACTCCATAGGTTTAAGTGTATCTCTTGACAACTAGTCCGGCCTTGAATCTTTCAATTAATCTATTTGCTTTGTGTTTCACAGTGAACACCCATTTACAGCCAACTAGTTTTTTTTCAGGTGGAAAAGATATCAACTCTCGGATCTCATTTTTTAGCCAAGACTTTCATTTCTTCAATCATTGTTCCTTTTCAATTAGAATATTTGAGAGTTTCCTTCCAATCTTATGAGATAGATACAAAGAAAATAGACATGGTAAAGGCTCTATAGGATGGAAACAAAAAATCATAAGAGAGAATTAGAAATAGAGTGCTTTGTACAAGACCTAACTCCTTTTATTTGAGCAATTGATTTATCTAGATTATCAATGAGCTTAAAGTTTAGGAATGACTCACCAGACAGAGAAGAGGAAGATTAATGACACTGTATAGACTGCACAATGGTTTTTTCTGTTGTGTCTCTTTTTGAGTATCTCCTTAAATTTGATTTATTCAAACGTGCAATTATCTTTTCCTGATCACTATTAGTCTCCCCCTGTATAGTAGTCTCCTCTATAGTAAAATGCTCTAGAGTTATAGGATTAGAAATCATCTATTCTTTCTCATTGTTCTCTCTCTTAAAGAGGTAATGGGATAGTACTGAAGTAAGATTCAGTATCTTTAAACATAACATCCATACTGACAAAATATTTTCTAAATATAGGGTGGTAATACTTGTAACCCTTCTGTGTGAGAGAGTACCCAACAAACACACATTTAAGAGCACTTGGATCAAGTTTCTCACTTGTCCTAATATGAATAAAATACGTGTATTCAAACACCTTTGGTGGAACAATATAAGTATTTTCTCCTTGTAGTACCTTTAAAGGGCTTTTAAAAGTAAGAGTTTTGAGAGACATTCTATTAATGAGATAAACTGTGGCTAAGTTTACATCTCTCCAATAGGTTTTTGGAAGGTTCATAGTGAAAAGGAGAGATTGGGCTACTTCCAACATGTGCCTATTTTTTCTTTCAGCAAGACCATTTTGGGCACCAGTGTAAAGACAACTAGTTTGATACAATATTCCATTAGATTCCAGATAAGCAGAAAAACATCCATCTATATACTCTGTGCCATTATCAGTTCTTAAAACTTTTATCTTAGTATCAAATTGAGTACAAATCATTTTGTGAAAAGATTGAAAGCAAAAAAACACATCTCTTTTTGCCTTTTATCAAATAAAACTAAGTCATACGAGTGCAACAATCAATAAAAGTAACAAACCAAGGATTATCAGATAGTGAGACCGTTTGAGTAGGTCCCAAAACGTAAGAATGGATGGTCACAAAAGGGATTATACTCCTATTGTTACTTGAGGGATAAGAGGTTTTTGTATGTTTAGGGTACTCACAAGCATCACAGATTAAAGAATCATATTGGGCCTTAGAAAATAAATCAGAATAAAGTTTTTCTAAAATAAATAAGGATGGGTGTTCTAACTGTCGATGCCACTGTATGATTTTCTCGTTAACATCATAATCTTAAAGATCTAAATCCTCCTAATTAGAAATTTTCTATGTTGGTCAATACTGGGAATTTGCTTATAATGGCTGTTCCATTTGATATCTATTCAGATGGCATCATCTAATGGCCACACTGTTTGTGGATTAGAAATTTTCTATGTTGGTCAATACTGGGAATTTGCTTATAATGGCTGTTCCATTTGATATCTATTCAGATGGCATCATCTAATGGCCACACTGTTTGTGGAGCAGAAAAGGGTGGAAGGGGGAGAGACTCGAGAGAGTATATTTGGCATGGAGACTGTACTTGGATGCAGGAGAGATGCCATTTGAATCTCTATGATTTTACTTCCCCCCTCTAATCTTTTTTCTTTTTCTCCTTTTTTATTTCTTGAGGTGGTGGTGGTGGAGATATCAGAATTTGTTATATCAACCCGTTCATTTGAATATGATTTTTATGGAAAATAATTCTAAAGTCAGTTTTAGGTTTAAATTTCCAATTATTCAGGCTTAATATTAACTTTTAGATATGGTTATTGAAAATAACAAATACCTTTAAGATGTTGACAGTATTGATATGTTGCATTTGATTTTTTTACTGTAGATTTGAGTGGCATTGGTACCAACCACAAAACACTTGGACCACGTAAATCTGTTACACTTTGACTGTGATTCCTTGAAGCAGTTACACCAGACCTGTGTTTTTTATCTATTGCTCTGGTACTGGGTTTGAGCACCATGCGAGCACCATGCTCTTCTTTGGACTATTATTTACTGAATTATTTATTCTTGTTTTCAAAATCCTTAAAATCCTATCATTGGGAGAAACTTCGACAGGAGTAAACAATGAACAATCAATAAATATGCATATGAGTTCAAATAAGTCCCTTATAACAATTGAGCTCATGTTTGGTCCAACTACATGAGTGCTAAAAACTGATTGGGATTATCGTCTCATCTCAAACTATTTTGATACTGTGTATATATGCATATAAGGTGCGTGGAGCTGTTTTCTTGCAATTAGTGAACAACTATTTCCATTTTCTCCATAAATTTAAGCATCTTTTCTGAGGGAAGTTTCATCTAACTAACATTTTGTTTTGCTGCAGTGGATATGGAATAGTTGCACAAGCATTAACTGCAGTTATAAGGGCTCATGATGGTCGTGGTCCTGAAACAATTCTCACATCTAGTATTCTACAGACTCTTGATCTTTGTTCTCCGGATGAACTTATCAGGTTCGTTTTCTAAGACTTATCAGCGCCATCTTCATGCTTTTTCTTGTAGTTACTAGCTTTAGGATCTTAAATTGTTCTGGTGGTCTTCAGTATATTTGGGAAAAAAAAATGTACAATGTTTATTTTAGCAATATAACAGTAATGTTTGTATGCAATTCTTTGTATGTTGTTTGTAATGGGGTTATTCTACTCAAACTGTCAATGTTGAGATACTGAAATTAATCACCACACAGATTTCTCTGAGCTTGAATTTGTAATTTATTATTTAAAATATTGCTAAAATGTAAATATATTTAAAATTATGTAGAAAAGTTAAACACTTGATTAGGCTCGTGGTTAACTGGATCTGAGTGTTGAAATGCTCAAAATTTGCTTAACTCACTATTTAAGTTTGAGCTTGACGTGATTAAAACTGATTCGAATTCAAATATTTTGGCAGTAGGATCCAAGTAGCTTGACTCATTTGCACTGTGCTAACTTGAAGATAGAAAACTTCTATGACAAAATTTATTTCTTTCATCAAATTGCCTTAATATTTTAAACTAGGTTCTTCCAAGTGCATGTCACTTGATGCTTTTTTGCATGGACCTTTGTGTATCTCTTAGATACAATGTTTTCTTGGATATATCTTTTGAGTAATCCTTGAAAACATAATGTATTTGTACTTGGTTGCCACTTTGATCAGAGTTCAGATTTGTCATGATAGTTGATAAGATGAAATACCAGGTATTGAATAATGCATTGCGATTCATTTTGGAAAATAGATGGACATATGCAGATCCATCTTGGGCTCATATTGGGCTCATATTGCAGCCCTTGTTCCAGTTTTATCTTGTGCAGAGGCAGGTGATGAAGTAGCAAATAAGATCTTGCAAGATTCGGTTGAAGAGTTGGCTTTAAGTGTGAAAGCTGTTGTTCGAAGACTTGGATTGGGCGGTAAAGGTTGGCAATTCATGCTAAAAACTAACATAAACATTGACATTTTGGTCCTATTACCATGAAATAGAGATAGAAGGTTATCGCTTGGCTTGTTGACCTCAAAAAAACTTTGGATGATTCAGTTGCTCATGGATGTTGAGCTTTTTTTTTAAAATCATTCATAATTTAAAAAAAAATATTTTCAAATCATGCAAGCCGAAAACTATTTTTCAGATTGTGTGTGTCAAAGTTGTTTGTTTGGCAATATGACTACCGAACAAGCAAGTTCGACATTCATGGTGTTGGTGAAAGAGCATATATGGCATGTTCGACACCGAAGGTGCCAAACATGCCATGCAGTATTTGTCTGGCACTGTAAGTGTCGATTACATCCAATGGCTATGTCCAACGGTTAGTTCGGCACTTATAGTGGCGAACTAGTTTCAATGTCTACAAACAACTCTCTCCTCTATAAATTGCACATAATTGCTCCATTCTCCTTTGTAAATTGCTTACTTCTTAACAATTCAAGATTTTCTATATTTTTAGAGGAAAAGAAATTTTGCAAAGATTTGAGGAGAAAATTACTTGTATTTAGTTGTTTCAGCTCGACTGCAATTAAAAAGGAACGTCAGCAAGTTTCATATATTTTTTATATATAATTTAAATTAATTTGATCTTTTTTAGTAGATTTAGTAAATAAAAAGAAATATTTAACATTAATTATTTTATTCACAAAAATTAAAAGATTTCATTTCATTGATCGACTCATTAAAAAAGTTATATATTGATTCATTATCTAAAAGATATGTACATAGAAAATTATAAATTTTTATTTAAATATAAATATCAAATTTATTGTAGTTAATTTTAATTTACTTTAATTTTCAAAAAGTTAAAAAGTTTAATTAATAATCATATAAATATATAAATTTACATGTTTATTTTATTTATTATAAAAAAAAAGTAGTTCCTGAATATGCTAATATTTACTAGGATGAAAATTTTATAAGTAGTTCATATGGATACGATTATGATAGAGGTTTTTCAAGGGTCCTTTCAATAAGTGAAAGGATGAGTTAATCAATTAGTTGCAAGAATTGTTTGTGTAATTAAATTAGTTGACAAGAATGAATATATAGAGGTAATTAATTTTAGAAAACTTACAATTTTGGATGGATTATTAAAATTTGAGTGCATGAAAATATGAGGTGAATATAGCATATCTAATATGTTTAATTATATATGTCAAATTGGTGGTATGAATGATATAGAAATATATGTTAAAATAATTCGTGGTGTTATTGTGACGAATGAGGATGCCGATATTGGTCCCTCTAAAACGTCTCTTGAATAAGACGTTGAATAATATGAAGAGCAGAATGCAGTGGATGATTATAATTTATTTGATAGATTTGGAGGGCGGTCAAATATTTTATTTGATAGAGTACAAGATGAGGATGAAAATGACGACGATAATAATGATGATTCATGGATGTTTACTGAGGATGATGATGATGATGATGATGGCAAGAAGGATAGTTTGAGTATACTCATTTTCCGAATCCTATTGTGTCGGTTGTTTATCCTCCCCATACTCAGAAATAAATTTCGATTTATTAAAGGTGGATCCCCATGATAAGGCAAAAGGTTGTTCTTTTTAGGATCCATTTAAAGAGTTTTTGGTTGAGATGATATTTTGTTCGAGAGATGCAGTGGTCGTAGCTGCAACTTAAATGTTATTATCAATTTTGCTACCATGAAACTAGAGTGAGGACATATTCTATAAGATGTAAAGACAAAGACAGTGATTGTGTATGGAGGCTTTGAACATCCAATAAAGGAGAAGGTATATGGAAAATTATGAGATATAATGGACCACACACATGTACAAATCCTTAATTGTTGAAAAATCATAGCCAATTGGATGAAAACTTCATCTGTTCATTCATCTTTGCATTGATTAAACAACAATCTAATATAAAAATTGCAACTTTATAAGTAGAAATGAGGGATAAATTTATATATGAGCCGTCTTATCAAAAAATATAGAAAGCAAAGTAGAAGGCAACTGCAAAACTTGGGATTAATCGTATAGTAGATTGCGTAGATTCATGACAACTTTTCATTATTTCAGTTCTGAAACAGTATACAAATCCACATTGGATAAATGAAAGATTAAATCTAATGTATCGTGTATTTGACCAAATATTTAGTCTTTTAAGCAATCGATTGAGGGATTTAAACATTGTCAACCTATAATCTTAATCGATGGGACATTTCTATATGAAAAATATACCGGATGTATACTGTGTGCAACCGCACTCAATGAAAATAATCAACTCTTTCTCCTAGCTTTTGCTATTGTTGACATATACTGTGTGCAACCGCACTCAATGGAAATAATTAACTAGCTTTTGCTATTGTTGACAAGAAGAACGGTGACGATTGGTCATAGTTTATGGACTGTATAAGGATATTTCCGATTAAAAGAAAAAACTTGTGTAATTTTAGACCGCCATGATGAAATTATTAAGGCGATGCAAAAATATTGGTGACAATCTCCAGCCGGTCATCATCGTTACAAGACATGTATTAAGTAATTACAATAAGACATTAAAAAATGCTTCAATAAAGGAATCGCTGCATGGGGCACGTAGGTATCATGTCTTTTAACTACAATTTTTTTTTTTTATCTATTTAATGTCACAGATAATAATTTTAATTTAATAAACTTATCATTTATATCAATAAATTAAAATAAAAAAGAGAAAGTTTTATGAGGCAATGAACAAGATTAGAGAGGTGCACCCTAAATTATATAATGAGGCAGTTAAAATAAATTTAGAGCAATGGACCAGATCACATGATGGTGGATAAAGATATGGAGTAATAACAACAGTGTCTAAATTCCTAAATGGCATTCGAAGCCGTAAAAAATAAACCTATTAAACAACTAACAATTAACTTGTAGATAGTGGCAATAGGGTCGAACCACAGGGATTTGACACTACGGATTTTCCTAATAATGACTTGGACAAGTAAATAACAAGAAATTAAAAGAGGGGGTTTGATTTGATGAATTAATACTAATTAGCAAGAGAAAGCAATAATTTAAGCAAATGAGAATTTCAATATGAGAAGAATTCTAGTTGAAGCATGGATCTATTTCAGTTTGTTTAGAATTGATCATTGATCTTTTTGATACTTTTATTTATTTCAATAAGTTAGTTTAGGACGTGGAAGACGCTTCTCACAATCCAAATTCCTTCTTAGTTTTAGTTTGATTAGGAAACGTTCGCTAATCAAACTCTAGTTAACAAGTTGCCAAGGAACGTCCTTGGGGCTTTTAGCATCGAACAACTATTAACTGCATTAGGACTTAGAGAAACCCAACTCTAACCTTGCTAACCGCGTGATCAAGTTTAAATTATGCAACTGATTATACTTGTATTTAAACAATCTAAGCAATTACGGACCTAAATTATTCAAACAATATATTACTCAAGCAATTAAAAGCAACAGGCCTTAATTGATTCTAAAAGCAAAGTAATAATTATAGAAAGATTAAGTTGCATAAATATTGAAAGCAAATAAGAGTTTAATAATGGAGTTTTAAATCTCCCAATTCATCACAAATCTGAATTTCCCCAATTTCAACTAGCAATGATGGAATTTAGCCACTCATGGCGGACAAAATCACAAAAGAAAGAAGAAAGGAAGATGGAGAGGCTGCCGCAGACTTGCTGCTGTAATTCTGCAGTGATTCTGCTGTGGAGAGAAGATGCCTTTGCTGGGTTAGATGCTGTCTCGTTTTATAGCTGGAGAATTTTAATCCAATTAGGGTTTGGAAATCCCCATCTTGACTTGGTTTTTTGTGGTCTTTGATTCCTCTTTGGATCTTGTATTTAATTGTGAATGGAATTCCTCAAGTGAAAGACCTTTTCGTGGCTCTTGGGACTGATTTTGCAGTGTTTGAAATGGATTTGGACTTCTCCACTTTTGAATTTTGGTTTTCTGTCCATTTTCCCGCTTCTGCTGTCTCTCTGCGTGAAAGTGATTTGGGCTTGCCCAAATCGTTTCTGCGAATTCACTGTCTCAGCTTCCTGTCTCTGCTTCCCCTGCTTGATTTGGCCAAATCACTCTGACCCAATCACTTTTCCAGCTTTTTCTGCACTTTTTTCTCTAACTTTCCATTTTCTTTCTTTTCTACAAAAACATGACAAAAACATAAATTAAGCTGAAAAAATGTGTAATTAAACAATAATAAAGATAATAAAAATGTGGCTAAATTATGCTTGATCAAATACCCCCACACCTAGCTTTTTGCTTGTCCTCAAGCAACAAACAACTTAGTCAATCAAGCTCCTTTTTTTTTGAGCCTAAGTACCACTTAATCAGCCCTCCCTAGACTCCTAAATTGAAGTATTACAGTATAGAGTACTTCAGGCCTAAGGTTCTCCCTTTTCCTTGTTTCCTTTCACCTACCATGGCCAAGAGAAAGGTTTTTGGTTCAATCATGCTTATTCTTTTTGTTTTAAGTTTGATGCAACCCTCTAAGAGTAATTTGCCCTTCTTGTTAAGCACACTTTTTATTCAGCAGTACTTTTTCTTTATTCTTGCCTGAAAAAGTCACCAACCTTTTTACGCGAAGGTGCATATTGGTGATACCCACCCCCGGTTACTCAGTTGGTCACTTGTTCAAGTGGCTACTAGCTCTGTTCATAGCTCGTTTGACCATTGGAATAAGTTTATGATTTGTGCTTTGTGCTGGTTTTTCTTTTTCTTTTCTTTTTTTTTTTTCATAACAGTTTGGGCAGATCAGCTCATAGGGAGTTATACTAACTTTTTATTTGCATGTATTTATATTTTTATTTTCCTTGACCACAGCAATTTTAAGGATTCAATTCAAGAAAAGAACTTCCAAAGTGAAGGTAGCACACTGTAATTGATTCAATTTAGGCTTAAAGGGGTGGAAAATCAATGGGGTCATGAGATAGTAAGTTTTTTAACCTTATTATCTATGCTGAGTAGAGCAAAAGCTAAGATAAAATTCTGTGTGTGTGCAGAGTGAAAAATTTGTGCAAAAGAAAAATGTGTGAAAAAAAATTTTGGTGTGTGTTACAGGGCAAAAAGATGCAAAAAGAAACAAAAAGAAAGCAAAAGATAATGTAATCAATGCAAAAATAACCTAACAGTACCCTCACACCTATTGCAAACATTGTCCTCAATGTGTAAAAAAAAAAATTTTAAGAAGGAAAGGGAAAGGGACTTCCTGGTCTGTGGGTGATTTGGACAGGTGATTTGGGCAAATCACTTGGCGAAATCACTGTCTGTCCTCATGTGTGGGCAGGAAGTGGTCCACCAGCAGTTGTAGCAGGTGCTCCATATGATGCATTCTATCCTCAATTCTGCTGAGACGGGCCTCTACTGTCTGGTCTGGGGCTACGTCTTTAGGGGCCTGATCTGCTTCCTACTGGGCCACCACTGGAGGTGGTTCATCTGCTGGGGGTGCCAGTTCTGTTTCCCCTGCTGTCCCATCTGCTGGGGCAGGCTGCTGGTATACTGGGGTAAGGGTGGCCTTCTTCTTCCTGAATACACGCTCATGGCGTGGTGTTAGAGGTCCTGCAGGTGAAAGAAAAAATGTTACCCACTTTGCAAAGCAACCCCATATCATCTAAAAATCGAAGGTCCAAGGGGGTTGGTTTGTTGGTGGGGTGAGGTCAGTGTGGTCTGGGTGCAATAATTTCAGGTTCACTGCAATGGCAGTAATCAAATGGCCCAGAATCAGGGGGCGGTGGTACTGGATGGTGCTGGATAATTGGGTAGCAACCCAGTAACCCATGTGGATTTTCTGGTGAGTGTGCATGCACCACAGAATGTATAGCTCTGTTCTGGTCAGGATGTTGGGTGCATCCTTCCTCCCAGAAAATGTGTAGACTAAGAATCTGTGAAGGTATTTTAGGCTGGGATTTTTCAGGTACAGGTCTTTGGACCTGGTGAGCGAGTAAGAATTAGGGGGGTTATCACACAACTCCAAATAGGCTTTGCTGGGATTGAATTCAGCAGGAAAATCCCAGGTGGAGTCAGGGCATTCAAAGCCCATGGCAATGCCAAACTCCTGCAGAGACAAGCGAAATCGCTGTCCCAATAGCCTAAACCCAATGACATCTGGTGTGTGCAGGTTGTGCATGGCTGGTTTATCAAAGTAGAAAGTGGTGAAGAACTCATGTGTGAGCTCAGTGAAGGATGGCAAGTGAAGGAGGAAGAATTTGTCCCAACCAATAGCAGAGATTAGGGAACGTACCTGGTCTTGGAGTCTCAGTGCTTCAAGAGTGCCATGGTGTATGTAATTACCTGGATGGTACGGCAGGGAAAAGACTCTGTCTAGCCTGACTCGTTCAAATGCCTTGTTGAATGTCAGGGTCTGAGTGATGTGATCTAGGTGGGTTGGTTTGGGCAAATCGCTGGGCAATTTGCCTTCTTCGTGGCCTGCGGGAGGTGTCCATGGGTGTCTCTGATTGTCGCTCTGGGCTCGGCGGTGGTGGTGGTGAAGGTGTTCTTGCCTGTTTCTGCCCATGGCCGGTGGAAGTGGTGGCTTCTGGAGGCGTTTCGTCTTCAGGGGTTCCCATCGCGACTGTTCGAGAGGAAGGTGGTGGTTCAATCATGGTCGCCTTGTTTCTCCGGCGATAGGTCTGGACATCTGGTGAGTCGGAGTGCCTGGTCTCTGTTCCAGTGGTTGTTCCTGTGTCGGCGTCGTTGGGGACGGGTGGAGGGTTTTCCATTGCCTCTTCATCACTGTCGGTGGGAATGCGTATCGGTCTGGGCATTCCACGTTTTCTCCACATACCGGGGCCGCCGATAACTTTCATCTTTGTTCTGGCCATGGTGGTTTGATATCGCCGGAGGTGGAGTGGTGTCGTCGGTGAAGGAAATCCTGATCATTAAATGCTGAGTCTCTGGTTTCTTGACAGGGTGATTTGGTCAGTGATTTGGGCAAATCACTTGGCCAAATCACTTTCTTCATTGCAGTTGCTTGGTTGGTACTGTTCACGCCCTTTGCTTTTGATGGGCTGAGCTGTCGATTTGGGCACATCACCTGCCCCAATCACTTGTGACTATGGTACACTCAGTCGATTTGCCCCAGTGATTTGGGCAAATCCTTTCATTTGGGCTGCCTCTCAGTAGCGCCCTATTTTCTGTCTTGGGCTGGACAGCCTTGTCTTGCTCAGTAGGCTGGGGAAGGGGGATCCAAGGGAACCTCCTCCACAAGGTGAACAGTAAATCCTTCATAAAATTGCTTCAAACGGTGCCCATTAACCTTGAAAACTTTGCTGGTTTGTGGACTGCGAATGTCCACAGCTCCATGTGGGTAGATGTGCTCAACCAAGAATGACCCAATCCACCTAGACCGAAGCTTCCCAGGGAATAATTTGAACCTTGAATCAAAAAGCAAAACCTTATCACCAACCTGGAAGTGTTTTCTGGAGATATTTTTGTCATGGAAGGCTTTGGTCTTTGCTTTATAATCCCATGAAACTTCATATGCATCACGCCGGATCTCCTCTAGCTCTTGAAGTTGTAATTTTCTGTTGGCTCCAGCTTCTTTTTCATCAAGATTACACTTTTTGACATTCAACAAGGCATCTGAACGAGCCAGGCTAGACAGAGTCTCTTCCCTGCCGTACCATCCAGGTAAGTACATACCCCATGGCACTCTTGAAGTACTGAGACTCCAAGACCAGGTACGTTCCCTAATCTCTGCTATTGGTTGGGACAAATTCTTCCTCCTTCACTTGCTATCCTTCACTGAGCTCACACATGAGTTCTTCACCACTTTCTACTTTGATAGACCAGCCATGCACAACCTGCACACACCAGATGTCATTGGGTTTCGACTATTGGGACAGCGATTTCGCTTGTCCCTGCACGAGTTTGGCATTGCCATGGGCTCTGAATGCCCTGACTCCACCTGGGATTTTCCTGCTGAATTCAATCCCAGCAAAGCCTATTTGGAGTTGTGTGATAACCCCCCTAATTCTTACTCGCTCACCAGGTCCAAGGACCTGTACCTGAAAAATCCCAGCCTAAAATACCTTCACAGATTTTTAGCCTACACATTTTCTGGGAGGAAGGATGCACCCAACATCCTGACCAGAACAGAGCTATACATTCTGTGGTGCATGCACACTCACCAGAAAATCCACATGGTTTATTGGGTTGCTACCCAATTATCCAGCACCATCCAGTACCACCGCCCTCTGATTCTGGGCCATTTGATCATTGCAGTGAACCTGAAATTATTGCACCCAGACCACACTGACCTCACCCCACCAACAAACCAACCCCTTTGGACCTTCGATCTTTAGATGATATGGGGTTGCTTTGCAAAGTGGAGAACATTTTTTCTCTTTCACCTGCAGGACCTCTAACACCACGCCATGAGCATGTATTTAGGAAGAAGAAGGCCACCCTTACCCCAGTATACCAGCAGCCTGCCCCAGCAGATGGGACAGCAGGGGAAACAGAACTGGCACCCCCAGCAGATGAACCACCTCCAGTGACAGCCCAGCAGGAAGCAGATCAGGCCCCTGAAGACGTAGCCCCAGACCAGACAGTAGAGGCCCGTCTCAGCAGAATTGAGGACAGAATGCATCATATGGAGCACCTGCTACAATTGCTGGTGGACCACTTCCTGCCCACACATGAGGACAGATAGTGATTTGGCCAAGTGATTTGCCCAAATCACCCACAGACCAGGAAGTCCCTTTCCCTTTCTTCCTTAAATTTTTTTTTTCACACATTGAGGACAATGTTTGCAATAGGTGTGGGGGTACTGTTAGGTTATTTTTGCATTGATTACATTATCTTTTGCTTTCTTTTTGTTTATTTTTGCATTTTTTTGCCCTATAACACACACACCAAAATTTTTTCACACATTTTTCTTTTGCACAAATTTTTCACTCTCTGCACACACATAGAATTTTATCTTAGCTTTTGCTTTACTCAGCATAGATAACAAGGTTAAAAAAGCTTCCTATCTCATGACCCCATTGATTTTCCACCCCTTTAAGCCTAAATTGAATCAATTACAGTGTGCTACCTTCACTTTGGAAGTTCTTTTCTTGAATTGAATCCTTAAAATTGTTGTGGTCAAGGAAAATAAAAATATAAATACATGTAAATAAAAAATTAGTGTAACTCCCTATGAGCTGATCTGCCCAAACTGTTATGAAAAAAAAAAGAAAAAGAAAAACCAGCACAAATCATAAACCTGTTCCAATGGTCAAACGAGCTATGAACAGAGCTAGTAGCCACTTGAACAAGTGACCAACTGAGTAACCGGGGGTGGGTATCACCAATATGCACCTTCGCGTAAAAAGGTTGGTGACTTTTTCAGGCAAGAATAAAGAAAAAGTGCTGCTGAATAAAAAGTGTGCTTAACAAGAAGGGCAAGTTACTCTTAGAGGGTTGCATCAAACTTAAAACAAAAAGAATAAGCATGATTGAACCAAAAACCTTTCTCTTGGCCATGGTAGGTGAAAGGAAACAAGGAAAAGGAAGAACAACCTTAGGCCTGAAGTACTCTATACTGTAATATTTCAATTTGGGAGTAGGGGGGTTGATTAAGTGGTACTTAGGCTCAAAAGAAAAAGAAGAGAAAGAAATACTTGAGACATTCCGCAAGGTAGAAATCAACATTCCCCTATTAGATGCTGTAAAGCAAATTCCAAGGTATGCCAAGTTTCTCAAAGAGCTATGCACCAACCGAAGGAAACTTGCTGAACGTGAAAAAGTAAGTGTAGGGGAGTGTGTTTCAGCTGTCATTCAAATAAAGCTCCCAACCAATTGCAAGAATAGAGGGATGTTCGTTGTTTCATGCAAAATAGGCAATGTGGGGATAAAGAAGGCCATGTGTGACCTTGGAACTTCAATTAATGTCATGCCCCTTTCCATTTTTAACTTGTTGAATGCTTGAACACTCAAGGGCACCAGCATAGTAATCCAATTGGCCGACCGATCTGTTGTCTATCCCTAGTCTTCCCAGCAGATTTTTATGTCATAGACATGGAGGAAGATAAGAGCAACATCACCTCTGACATCCTACTTGGGAGACCATTCTTGAGCACAGCCAGAACAAAAATTGATGTGCATGACGACACATTAACCATAGAGTTTGAAGGGGAAGTTATCAAGTTTAATGTTTATGATACTATGAAATTCCCCAATGATATTTCTCCTGTTTATGGCCTTGATGTTATTGATGATTTGAGTCAAGAAATTTTTGATTCTAATCAAGAAAATTTACTTTATGATGGTCTTTGCAGGAAAGGAGAAGTGGACAGCAACAGCCCCGAGACAAAAGGATTTCAAACGTTGCAACAAGGAATTTGTTTTCACTCAGACTTGCACTAAAACTCTTCATGCTAGTACAATTAAAGCAAACAAAGATAGAGAGAATGTTCAACAGTCAAATAATAGTTTGTGAAATAATTATTACTCGAAGTAGGCAAAAGTAAGTGATTAAACTTATGTATCAAACATGCACATGTGGTAAATTTCAAAAGACAAGGATACCATGTTCACAAATTGTGTAAAGGCGATAAATTTTTATATTATTCAGATGGTTAGTCCAATATTCATATTTTAAGTATGGATATGGAACTGAAGCAATATTGCCGATACTAGCTAACCGAGTACTACAACATGATACTCCCCTAGGCAGTAGGTATGTGATATTCTAATATTCACTTATTTTTTTATTTAAATAAATATTTGATAATATAATATATTGTATATATAGAGTAATGCCAGATAGATTACTGAGATTGTTACCCATGTGCTAGTAGAGCTGCGATATCAATTAAATCGACTATTACCTAAACAGATAATAAACTAAAATAAAATTAATATTTTAATAGTAAGGTAATTTGCGTGTAACACTTATATGTTAATTTTAGGTAATTGGGGAGTCATATATTAAATCCTAATTGTGTCACTCCTCGAATGCTATCATGAAGAATGAGGAATTTGGAGAGTTATTGTCCTACTGGTATGCTTTCACATTATAAAGTGGTATCAGTCAGACCGGATCATGCGACAGTTTGGAATGTAACAATATATTCCAGCTGAACCACAATAATTTTCTGCGCTACATGAATTTAATTTGCGAAAGAGCGACACTAATTGGGCGAAAGTGCATTCCAATTGGATCGCATGCTGGAACACTCGAGATCGCAGAATAATTATAGGACCACCAGCAACAGAGCTACTATTTTAATTCGGAGTATATGGAGTGGTACCGCGAGGTGTCCCTGAATTTCTATTGAAGGAGCGGCAATGAGATCAAGGGTAAGAAATTTGTCGTCATTTATCTCATTTTAAATATTACAATTCTCTTTTAAATGAACTAATAATGTTTTTTATATTTGTTGTAAGAGAGAATAGTCTTGAGCATAAGTATGCTATTGTTACCGACCCAACCACTAGGAGCATGATCACTATTTGTGACCTTATACCGTCCGTCTCTTTTTGTACAAAGGAAGAGAGATGACAGGGACAAGTGTCAGTCAAGTGTCAGTCCCATATCCAGCACCGGCTGCATCGCCAAGCATAGCTGACCCAGAAGACCCACCTATTTCAATGTCAGTTTTACGAGCCCCCATGTGTATGCATAACATTAGATAGTATGCTCCAATTTATAATAATCAGAGACAAACTACTCGTAATCAATTGAATGAGACGTACATGCAGCAATAACATGTGAACATAGTTTGTGAAATTTATCACATGTGCATGTTTGATACAAGTTTAGTCACTTTTGCCTATTCCGAGCAGTAATTATTTCACAAACTATTATTTGACTGTTGAACCTTCTCTCTATCTTCGTTCACTTTAATTGCACTAGCATAAAGAGTTTTACTGCAAGTCTGAGCGAAAACAAATCCCTTGTTTTACTGATAAAAAAATGTTGTTCGTCACGTATCAAAATAATGGACACATGGAAAGAATATTTTCTCAACTATTGCCGTTATAAACAACGCTTGAAATCCTTTCGTCATGCCATTGGGGAATTTAGACACGTTTGATGTTATTACTCCATATCTTTATCCACCGTCGTGTGATTTGGTCCATTGCTCTAAATTTATTTTAACTGCCTAATCATATGATTTAGGGTGCACTTCCCTAATATTGTTCATGGCCTCATATAATTTTCTCTTTCTGATTTTAATTTATTGATATAAATGACAAGTTCATTAAATTAAAATTATTATCTGTGACATTAAATAGATAAAAAAAAATTATAGTTAAAGACATGACATCTACGTGTCCCATGCAGCGATTCTTTTATCGAAGCATTTTTTAATGTTTTATTGTAATTACTCAATACATGTCTTATACAGTAAGGATGATGACCAGCTGGAGATTATTACCAATCTTTTTGCATGACGGTCTAAAATTACACATAAGTTTTTTCTATTAGTCGGAAATATCCTTATACAGTCCATAAACCATGACCAATTGTCACCGTCCTTCTTGTCAACAATGGCAAAAATTAAAAGAAAGAGTTGATTATTTCTATTGAGTGCGGTTGCACACAGTATACATTTGGTATATTTTCCATATAGAAATATCACATCGATTGAGATTACAGGTTGACAATGTTTAAATCTCTCAATCGATTGCTTAAAAGACTAAACCATTCGGTCAAATACACGATACATTGGATTTAGTCTTTTATTTATCCAATGTGGATTCTCCTTAATTATGTATACTGTTTCAGAATTAAAATGATGAAGAGCTGTCATGAATATACGCAATCGACTATATGATTCATCCTAATCCCAATAAAACTTTGCAATTGGCTTCTACTTACTTTCTATATTTTTTTATAAGACAACTTGTACTCAAATTTATCTCTCTTCTGCTTGTAGGATTGCAATTTTTATATCATACTGTTGTTCAATCAATGCAAAGATGAATGAACATATGAAATTTTCATCCAATTGACTATAGTTTTTCAACAATTGAGGATTTGTATATGTGTGCGGTCCATTATATCTCATAATTTTTCATATATCATCTTCTTCTTTTTTGGATGCTCGAATTCTCAATGCACAACCACTGTCTTTGTCTTTACATTTTATAGAATATGTCCTCCCTCTAGTTTTATAGTAGCAAAATCGATGATGACGCTTAAGGTGATATTTTTTTCAGTCGCAACTTCTACATCTCTCGAATAAAATATCATCCAAACTGAAAATTCTTTAAATGGATCTCAAAAGGAAGCTTATCGTAGGGATCCACTCTTAGTAAATCGAAATCCATTTCTGAGTATGGAGAGGATAAACAACAGACACAATAGGATTAGGAAAGTGAGTGTTTTAGTATCGACGCATACTCAAATTATCCTCCTTGCCATCATGATCATCCTCTGAAGACATCCATGAATCATCCTCATCCTGCGCTTCATCCTGTGCTTTATCAGGTAAAATATTCGACTGTTCTTCGAGTCTATTAGATAAATTATAATCATCCACTGTATTTTACTCTTCACATTACTCAACATTTGATTCAAGAGTAGTTCCAAAGGGACCAATATCGGCATCCTCATTCGTTACATTAACACTACGAATTATTTTAATATATATTTCTATACCATTCATACCACTAATTTGACATATCTAATCAAACATATTAGATATATCATCTTCACCCCATATCTTCATGCACTCAAATCTTAATGATCTATCCAAAACTGTAGGTTTTCTAAAATTAATTGTCTTTATATATTCATTCTTATCAGCTAATTCAATTGCACAAGCAGGTTTTTCGATGAGTTAGAGTAAAACTTATCCTTTCACCTATTGGAACTGTAACGACCCGGAAATCCGGACCGCTACCGGCGCTAGGATCCAGATCGGCTTAAGGCCGCCGGGACCCGTAGCAAGCCTACATACCTCCTGTAAACCTGTGGAATCCCATACATAATAACATAAACATGATCTGTAGAAAATTTTCTTTTCTCTTATCCAAGCAAAACCTGTGCATGCACAAAATCATACATAAACCCCACACTGGAGTCCTCATACTATACTCCAATGGGGTATCATCATCATACATATTAGCTTGGATAATCATAGTCATTAACATCATTACTCATAAAACACTCTGTACATAATAGGGATTCACACACCTCTAGGTCAAGCACTACTATAATCCTCAATACATCATCAAATCATTTATTACATTACATTGTCATACATACTCATTACATCATATTCATGTCCACTACTATCTATTACAACATACATGACTTGACTTCACTCTAGCCGACTTCTTGATCTATTCTGTACCTGCAACTCTGGGGAAAGAGGGAGTGGGGTGAGCTACTAGAGCCCAGTGAGCAGAAACTAAAAACATTTGTTTTAATTCCTCCATTTTTAGGTATATTATTATTCATTTTATTATTATTATTATTATCATTTAACTTTATCTTATTCATGCTTTCATGTATGCGCCATAACACAAACATTTCACAACAAGGATGAACTTGTCACCATTTAGCCCCTATCTTTCTTACTTATACATGCCGGGGGCGTAGAGCCGTAGCAGGCACACCCGGACTTCCATAATCTGTCATAGTGCCAGGGGCGTAGAGCCGTAGCAGGCACACCTGGACTCACATAGGCTATCATGACATACAAGGGCTAATGGATCATTCAACATTCATCCACATCAACAACAAAGTATGCAATGCAGCATATTCGTGAATTCTAATGTAAACAACCTAATATATCTCATGGCATAATGATGCATGGGCAATGCTTTATGATTCATTCATTTATTCATTTACTTTAAAGCTTAAGGGGTTGTTCCACTCACCTGGTAACTGAAGCTTCAATAACGAACTCTGAACGACTATCTCACAACCTGGGGTCTCGGTTCCTCGGGTCCGAACCTACACAGGTGGACTCAAATGAGGCACCAAACATATATGAACATGACTCTAAAATATTCCCCAAAGACCCCCTAAAACATCCTGAAAACATCACATGAAAACATGCAAGAAATGGCTGAACAGGGCACCTTCGGCGGCACCTTCGGCGGCCGAAAGTCCTGGACAGAGACGAAACTCAGGTAGGTTCGGCGGCACCTTCGGCGGCCGAAAGTGCCAGACAGAGACGAAAGTCTCTTTTCGGGGGCAACTTCGGCAGCCGAAAGGCCTGCCTCCCCAGCCATGTTCGGCGGCCGAAAGTACCTTCGGCTGCCGAACCTGGTTTCTGCCAAAAGGCAGAAACTTGGCTCCCTTAGCACATTTCGCCTCCAAACCTTCCAAACATGCATATTGTTCAACCAAAGCATGCATACAAGTTCCTAGGGGCCTCAAACATGCATATACCCCATCTACAACACTTCAATCACACACAATCAAGCTACATTGTTCAAAAAGTCATCAAAAACCCATAGGTTTAACATATACCCTAACATGCATTCTACCCCTTAAAACTTCATAAAACTTGTTTAAATCATACATTGAGCTTAAGATCGGCCCTTACCTCTTGAAGATCGAGGGTTGAGGAGATCTAAACTTGGAGATGGGAGAAGTTCCAACTTTTGGTCTCCAAGCTCCAAAACTCGTTCTAAGCTCCAAGATCTTCAAAAACAAAGTTATAAACTTGTAAAGATCAGGGAAAAAGGAAGGAAAACTCAAGATTGGGGAAGGATGGCGGAATGCTCACCTTGGCCGAAATGGGGAGAAAAAGCTCGCCTATTTTCGGCTAAGGGACCCTTTTATAGTGGCTGGCCAGACCACGTTCGGGGGCCGAATGTGCCTCCGCATCCATGCAAATGTTCGGCGGCCGAACATGAGGTTCGGCGGCCGAACCTTGACTTCCCTCACTTATGCTTTCGGGGGCCTAACGTGCCTCCAAAACGCATGCATGTTCGGCGGCCGAACTTCGGAGTTCGGCGGCCGAACCTGGGTTTTCCTCCAAGGATTTTCATGCAAAAACTCATTTAATTTCTTACTTAAAAAACATGAAATACATGAAAACATTTCATAAAATCATAGTTTTACCCTTCTAGAGGTTTCCGACATCCGAGGTCCCACCGGATGGTAGGGATTCCGATACCGGAGTCTAGCCGGGTATTACAGGAACAATCTTTGAAAAGCCTTCATCATAATCATATCTATGTGAACTACTTATAATACTTTTGTCCTAGTGGATATTAGAATATATAGGAACTGCTATTTTCTGATAATAAATATATAAATTCATATATTTATATGATTATTAATTAAATCTTTTGACTTTTTTAAAATCAAAGTAAATTAAAATTAGCCACGATAAATCTGATACATATATTTTAAACAAAAATTTGTAATATTCTAGGTACTTACCTTTTAGATGATAAATTACTATATAACTTTTTCAACGAGTCGATTAATGAAATGAAATCTTTCAATTTCTGTAAATAAAATAATTAATGTTAAATATTTATTTTTATTTACTAAGCTTACTAAAAAATATATAATTAATTTAAATTATATATGAAAAATATATGAAACTTACCGGCGTTCCTTTTTAATTGCAATCGAGTCGAAACAATTTGATACAAGTGATTTTCTCCTAAAATCTTTTGTAAAATTTATTTTCTTCTAAAAACACAGAAAATTTTGAATTGTTAAGAAACAAACAATTTAATTTACAGAGAAGGGAGCAATTCTGTGCAATTTATAGAGAATGAGGGAGCTGTTTGTAGACGTTGAAACTATTTCGGCGCTATAAGCGCCAAACTAGCCGTTGAATGTGTTCGGCACTTACAGTGCCGGACAAATGTTGCATGGCATGTTCGGCATCTGCTGAACATACCATGCATGCTGTTTCACCAACTCCCATGGCATGGGAGCTAACTTTGACACACAATTTGGAACATAGTTTCTGGTTTGCATGATTTGAAAAATAATTTTTTTAATTATGAATGATTTAGAAAAAAGCTCCATGGATGTTACTTCTCAATGTGATGTATTGGTAAATTATTGCTGGTATTTAGTGAAAACAAGCTCATTCAAGCTGGGTAATTAATTCAATGATATTTGGTCATCTTGTATGAAGATTAGGTAATGCTGACGTACATGGTGATATGAGTTCATTTTACTTTGAACTACATTTTTGACCTTGCCAATCAGATTGATTTTAGCATATGGTGCATGTTTATCATGATTTAGATGTACCCTCTTTATGGTTTTTACGTGTTCCTGAACCCCCCACAACATAAAATGATAAAAAATAAGCAATTATGATAACTAAGTCTTTTAAGGTTATGCTGCCAAGTTTTCCTTTGAAAGTTTTGGTCTTCTTTTATGCTTATGTGGTACCGATGCAGATGGAAATACTTCTTTCCCCCTTGTTATGGTTGGTGGTGTTCTTCAAGCAAATAAGACGTGTGATATAGGAAAAGAGGTTATAAACTGCATCTCCAGAGACTATCCTGGGGCTTGTCCAATTCGGCCAAAGGTAAACAAAATTCATTTTCTTCCCAATCTTAAGTTTTTTTTTTCTTTTCTTTTCCTTTTTTTTTTTAAAAAAAAAAAGAAACAATTGTTCAATTTAATTTTCTGTTCAAGTGAATTTGATGATACTAATTGAACTGAGCTTGGCTGTGGACATTAGCTGCTGGAAAGAAACTGTTAAGTGCACTTCTATGAATGAAGATTGATTGAATTAGTGGTAATAGTTAGGACTTGGGAGTTGGAACTGTTACTAGGCATTTTCTAGTCTTTAAGACTCGTATTAGGGGGAAAAGAAAGCATAACTCCAAGGAATCCAGAGAAGGATAAGGAGAGGAGTACAAAAGGGTATTTACAAGCAATGCGTCGTGTCTTTACCTGTATGCGTTGTCAAATATACAAGGGTTTTGATATTTCAGCGGACATGGGCAAATAAGCCAGTAGAACAGAAATGGAGAAGGTTTATCATATCATTGTGGATGGGGTGGGTGAAGAAACTTGTTGATAAAAGTAGGATTTGCTTGGACTCGTGAACAAGGTTGCTAACAATTATGCTGCTGGATCTAGTAGCCATGATAAGTTGTAAAAGGACTAGTATTGCTCGCATCTAGGAGACTGAAGGGATAGGGAAAAAAAGTAAAGAGATTGGAAATGAAGACAGTTGTTATGATACACAGAAAGTATAGAATGATTTTTAGCATTGGGGAACATGAAGTTGTCTCAGGAGTTGAACTGTTTAGAGTTAGGTGAAAATGAAGTTGTTTGTGATTAACTCATCTTATATGTGGAAGAGTAATGGACATTCCACACGCCATTGTCTCATCTTTTCCTAGCTTGAAAGATTTAGTTAAAATTCTTGTCTTTGCATGTTGATCTCATGATTATGCCTAAGAAAGCTCAGAAATTGCCCACTTAAAATAGTGCTCTGAATAGGGGGACATGGTGTGACATTTTGTGGAGGTAATTCCCATGGTGTTTTATGGATTTTCTGTATAGAGTTTTGATTGGGCTGAGTTCCTTTTTGACTATGGATGTTCAAGGACCTTGTTCCTTTGGATGTTTTTGTGTTCCTCATGCTCTAAAATATGGCATTTTTGGATATGTATGGGATGATCGCATAACCTGCGATGTGAAATCACTGAAAAGAACATATGCGTGGCCCAAATGCACAATGAAATGATTGAAAGCAAAACAATTTAACTTGATATGGATCTGTCCAACTAGGAAAGTGAAACATTCTAACCCCTTTCAGAAGTACATGGGATTGTTCCGCCTTATGTTGAATATATTACTTTCTGGTGCTAGATATACCAATGTCTTTTTTTGGGTGTCCCTTGCATCACCATCAGGTAGAGCCTGCCGTGGGGGCAGCATTATTAGACTGGAATTTCTTTGCCAACGAGACTTACAAGGAAGCTAATGAAAGATGATGACTAGGGTTGCCAAAGAGTTTGTGCTGTATTATTTTTTCCTTTTTTCCTTTATTATTGTTTTTGTTAATAAAATTGAAATAATAATAATAATAGTATTTTTTTTTTTAGAAAATTATTATTTGGAAGCCTTAGTTTTGTGCTGCATTGCATGGTACGCTATGATTGTCACTGTAACATGCATACATGCATGTAGTTTGTAATTTGTCGCATAAAGCGTTGAATTTTTTTAATTTAATTTCCTTTATTAACAAAAACAAGATGTTGCTTAAAGTTGAAGTAGATAATTTTTTTAAAAAAATTTTTGTTAATTGTATAAACAAACTTTATATTGATATAACGGTAGCCAAATTTTAAAGAACATACGCTAAAATCCTCAACTTGCTAACATCACATATATTTCATTTTTAATTTCTTTAATTTTTTTGTGTGTTTTTTTAAACCATACAATTGAAATTGCATTAAAAGCTTAAATAGGTAACGAACTATAAGGCTCAAATCAAATCATAAAAAAAGTCAATTTACCTATCCCAGAGTCACATAACCCAGCCCAAGAACCTTCTAGAAACAACTCTACCGCTCCATCATCATCGACAATCCAAAACAGGAGAAGGAAAGAGCATTCGTCGACTACCAGGTATAAAAATATAGTTTTGCTAATAAAGAAAATTTTATAGTTATAATAGCATATATCCAAATATGAGAATCATATTCTTCTTTCATGTCTTTCTTTTATATTCCTGCTAAAATTTATTTATCTATATTTAAAATTTCCATTCTTTAATATTTTTGAAAAATAATTAAGATAGAAATAAATAAATGTAGGTTTAAATTGAGCCTATAATGCAATTGATCCAAATTTTTCATAATAAATAAGAATTGCTATTAGAATTATAAATTCAGTAAACATAAAACTATTTATTTATTAAAATATGAAATTGTATTATGATAAAAAAAATTATTTTTACTTTAAGAAAAGAAAGGTGAGAATATCATGTAGGGACACTAGGAATTGGCCAAAAAAACTATATATGCCGACAGGGCTTCATGTTTGAGCTATAATTGTGAATGAGTTAAACAAGAGCATCACCAATCATTAATAAGAACAACCAAAGAATTCAGTACATGAATTTCATTTTTGGAACCTTTTCTATATGAATTCATTCTCAACCCTCCTACACATTCCATTGAATCTTAAGCTTAAGCCTAAACCTTGGAGGTGTCATAGCTTCTTCATGAATTTACCTACATTCTTTAAAGAAGATAATTTGCAATGATTCATTTTATTAAAAAAATAAATAAATGAATTTTATAAAATTATACAGGATTTAAATAAGTTTTTAAAGCTAAAAATAATTATATTTTTTCATTTTAAATCATAATTGATAGAAAAAAAAATAATTAAGTGATTTTAACTTGATATTCGTATAGTATGAAAGAGTTGTTTCTTATGTGTGCAGGATTTTATTTTTAATTAAAGAAATTATTAACCTGATTTTTAGCAATAAGTGGAAGGATAGCAAAGACAATGAGTTGTGATCCTTTGATTCTCAAATGTGCATGAGTAGCACATTGATTATTGGAAATTAATGAAGTTTGCTTCGTAATTAATTATTAGTAACTAAATTAATCAGATGGTCGCAATTAAAGGATGTCAACATCAATGCTATAGTGGGGTATCTTAAAGATGGGACCCAATAAGATTGGTGAGCTGTCATCTCTATCAAACTGACGTGTACCTCAGGTTTCATCCCACTCTCAAAATCATGGCAAGTGTGAATTTATTTCGTTAAGTTCAAAATCAACCACATTAATTAGGTTTAATTCCAGAACATGCTAAACCTAATATGATTCGGTAGTCAAAAATATAACCTAAAAATATTTTACGATTTTAATTTATCTTTAAATATTTATTCTCTTAATTTTCTTATTAAACTAAATATTAATTTAATGATATTAAATTTATTATTATAAAATTTCGATTTGATTTTAAAATATGAGTTTTCGAGTTGGAACTTCAAACAAAATTACTTTACTATTTTTTTTTTCTTTTTGTTCTTGTTATGATTTTGGCTTTGCATGAGTAAATGTTCATGCACCGCAAAAAGTTAGAAAAGAAGGGGGAAATTGAGTTGAGGAGGGACCATTTGGCTTTGATAGGCATGTTATGATGCTTCTAAAAACCTGACATAAAGCATTTCTTTTTTCTTGTGATAGAACACTAAGTCATGGGTTGGATTTTAATTTGTATCTCTCTTGTTTTGTTTTTTTTTTAGGGTTTCTGTACAAAACTATAATACTCATTTCAGATCTCGTCTCTTTGATCTCTCTCTATCTTTTTTTTCTATATATACTGAAAAGGACTTCAAGAACGGCAACAGCTTGTTGCCGCTTGTCTCATGTTCATTCTTCTTGATGAGTCATTTTTATATAAACACCTCACTGTACGTAGATGAAACTATATCACTCTTGATTAATTAATTTTATAATAAGTTGAGACTGCAGTATGGCATGCATGCAAGCTAGATAGAAATTTCTCCTCCTCTCCGGTGCTGGTCGGTTGTCCTTTACCTTATTCGGGCAGGGAGAGGACTTTCCTTTTCTTTCTGAGCTGTAGGTTCTTCTCTCTCCCACTTTGGGTAAGTGTATATATGATTTTGGTCGTGAAGTTATAGATCAAAGTTCTATAAAGAGGGATTCGTTGGAGATCTGCTCTATTGTTGTCTTCTCCTTCAGTTTGAGCAGTGCATGCATGTTTAGTTTAGTTTTGTAACAGAGTTTTCCACACCACCCATTTGGGTTTGAAATCTCTGGAGGGGTTTGCTTATTTGGATTTTGAAGGGTAATTAACATCGATCAGGGCCTTTTACCGTATTTCTTGGAGCGGTTGACACTCAAAAGCTATCAAAGAAGCCGGCGAAGCTCTTCCTGTCAACCTTCTCAGAGACATTAGCTGGAGCGCTGTGTCCCCTTGGCCTATGGGTTCATGCTTTTGATGATAGTTGACGTGGGATTTTGACTAGGTTTGGCTGTGTACATAGCTGATAATGGATCTTATTATAAAATAATAAAAACTATATAACCAATATTTGGATCCTATATAAAATAATAACTACTAAAAAATTATAATTTATGTATATGTCAACTAATTATTAGTTTGCTTACATTATATATATAATTCTGTGAAAAATTTAGTTATTTTTAATAAAAATATTATTTTCTTTTCCATAAAAATATTCTTTTAAAATATTGAAAATTTTATTGCTATAATTAAATTTTTTATATATAAATTTATTAATATGATATACTTTTTAATATTGTAAAAATGAAAGATGGAGAAGAAGTCGAAGAAAAAGATGATACAGAAAGCAAACTGCCTATGGCCCCATAGTACGTCTACTCATCACTAGCCCAATGATGTGAACTTCATCTTCCTCTCCACTGTCTCTCTCTTGACACTATTCTTTTCACCTTCTCTCTCTTTCTCTCTCTCTCTCTCTCTCTCCATTAATTCATCCTTTGCCTTATTAAACAAAACCACTCTAGACAATCTCTCTCCATAATTAATCTGATCGCTCGCAATTAACCCATGTCGATTGAAAGAGGAAAAGATGTAGCACAGGGATCCAATGAACTTCATCATCAACAGTCTTCTTCTGCTGCTGCTTCTCCAAGCCGTTATGAATCTCAGAAGAGAAGAGACTGGAACACTTTTGGTCAGTACTTGAAGAATCAGAGGCCACCTGTGGCTCTTTCTCAGTGTAATTGCAACCATGTCCTTGACTTCCTGAGATATCTAGATCAGTTCGGAAAGACTAAGGTTCATCTTCAAAGTTGCATGTTTTATGGGCAACCTGAGCCTCCTGCTCCTTGTGCCTGTCCTCTCCGGCAAGCTTGGGGAAGCCTCGATGCCCTTATCGGCAGGCTCCGAGCTGCTTATGAAGAAAACGGAGGTCCTCCTGAGAGTAACCCTTTTGCCGGTGGTGGTATTCGTGTGTATCTAAAGGAGGTGAGGGACTGTCAAGCTAAGGCAAGAGGGATTCCATACAAGAAGAAGAAGAAGAAGAAGCCAAGTCCTAGCAAAGGGGATGATGAATCAAGCTCTGCCATGCCCTTCTAGCCTTTCATGTGCATCCTTTTTTGGATATATATTTTACTATATGGTAATTTTCTTCTTTCATTATTTTTGCGTTTCTAGCTCATAGTTTTTTTTAACTATATTCCTGATTATTAATATTTGAATGATGCTTGATGATGTAATTAATTTATTTATTTCTTTTGATTTGCATTAAACTGAATAGTAATGTTTCTTGCTGGGATTTTATTTCGTTTAATTATGACAATTTTGAAAACAACAAGAACCCTAATTTCCATATATAGTCTTCAATTGTTGTGAAATTTTTATTGCTGAGGAGAACACAGCTTGATCTCCCTTATGCATAGAGAAGCTAGCTAGCACATCATGCAAAAGCATTTACTATAGCTATCTTGAGTAGTAAAAATTAAATAGAATATTTTATATAATACTTTTCCCTATTTGATGAGCTCTTTTAAGATTGTGAGGATTTCCTTTCTATGAGATCTTCAAGTGAGACATCATGCACTTTATAATCCATGTTTAACAAATAAAATATGCAAAGTAATTATGATTTGATCCTCCCACATTAAAGAAAGTTTAAGGTTTCTTGCAAATACCTTATATAGAATTCTGTGTGCAATTTCTGATGTAAAATTTCTGATCCTCCCATATTTTCTTTGTAAAGTAACTGTTTTAAGCTAAACCCATTTCTGCTAATGCCTCATCAATTGCTTTTTCTCTTATATATTAATAAATATATAGTGCAAAAGATCTCTTTGCCAAAGGGCAGTTTTGAAATTTAGTACATATTGCTCTTTGTACCTTCATAGATTTGCATGTTCTCCAACACAGATTTTGTGCGACACTCGGTTTTTTTTTCTATTTAATTAATGCTAATAATGCTTCCCCTTTGCATCTTTGCATTTGTTTGTAAGTGAACTTTTGTTGGGTGATGATATATTCTTCCTCTTTTTTATATGCCCATCAAATAAGAATACCTATATTTCTCTGTTCATCAGTTAACTGAAGCAAAAGCAGACTAGGGTTTTCATATTTGAGTTCACCCTCCCAGAGAAAAGTTGCTGTTTCTGTAAAAAACATAGGAGAAGCACACAATCATATTAGGGTTTCTTTTCCCCTGATCTACTGTGTATATCTTTGCAGGATCTCTGTTGAAGTGTATGAGGGTGGAGAATCAAGTACCGGAGAAAAAAAATTGTTAAAGGGTTTATATATATCCATTGATTACGTATATGATGATCAAAGAGTGGAGCTGATGATCTTCAAGAACTATCATCTCTGAGTAATAATGATTTTTCAGTCTCTTTCTTTGTTATTTGCTGTTTCTGATTTTGTAAGCTTGCTTTTTTACTGCATTTATCTCTACGCTGTCTTCTCATCAATAATTTTATTACAATATAAATTTTACTTTCTCCTTTTTTTCCCCTTCTGTTCATGCAAAAAATTTATGTGATTAGGGTTTCTTCGATCTTTAATTAATTTCCTTTTTCTTGTTTTAAAAGATTTCATGGATCATAATAAGTATATGATCTGCTTGTTTGGTATCATGAAAAAGAGATTAAGATGATATATCATACTGCATGTTTTCTTATAGCTAGGCCTAATATTTGAGGAATATGAATAATTCAATTACAGCTTACTCATGCTTTTAGGGTTTCTGCTGCTATTTCTTAGCTTCCCTTTATTTAATGGAATATATTTTTCACATTTTCTTTTATATTTCGTACATTTACAAAAGTTATCATAAAAAATATATATATTTTTTAAATTTAAGTAAAAATCAAATTATTTTAAAGAAAAATAACTTTTTTTTAACTTTAAAATTTTTATTTGCATTATTATATATAAATTTATTAATATCATTTTTTAAATTACAACTAAAAATGAAAAGTAAATTATTTTGTAAAAAATATTTTTCATGAATTTTCATAAAAAATGTTTTTAAAATATAAATTATTTTTTCTAAACAAACACAAGGTTTAGTTTCTTTTCTATTTATTAAGACTGTAACAACCTTGTGTTTGTATAATTATAGAATTGAAAATCATTAAATTTGTTATATATATATGTATATATATATATATATGAAACATTCTATATTTTAGAGAAATATCTAAAATTATTTTTAATTCTTTAATGCGAAAACTTATTCGTTAATTTATTGATTTTGAAAAATATATTAAAATATTTTTAATATTTTAAAATATTTTTAATATTTTAAAATATATATTAATTAGTTAATCTGTTGACTTTATTATTAAGGATTTTACTGTTATTAATTAATTTTTTATATTTTTTTAAAAAATTTAATGATTAATCATTTTGTATTAAGGAAAATTTTAGATTTTTCTTACAATATATATTTAACTATTAACTATTTAACTATTAACCATGAAACGGGGAGATTAATTAGTAAATTTTTTAAAATATTTAAATATTTTTTAATATTTTTTTTAAATTAAAAAATTAACTGGTACTATAAAAATTAAATATTAAATAATAATTTTCAATTCAATAGCGAGATTGATTTACATATTTTCGGCTATTCATCGTATGATTTGGATTGCATGTGGATAATACAACATTTTATTATCAAAATTAGGTTTTTTTTAAAAAACTTATATACCCCATATTTAAAATTTGATTTCCTGAAACAGGAATTTTTTTTTCTTTCAATATTCATTTAACCTATTTTTTTGGTTAAAAAACTGCTTTATTTACTCTCTCCAAAATTAATGGATGAATTATATTTGGTTCACTTATTAATTTGTTTAAAGATTTTCTTGTAATTTTCTTCATACTATTCTTTTAAAAAATGGTAATTAATTTTGAGATTAATATATTTTTTTAAGAGAAATATTAATATAGCTAATTAATTATTGATTTTGTATATAAAAATTGAAGCCCTGATCATGGAGTTGTTTCTTTAGAGTGAGAATTAATGCGAACGTGATGCTCCTCGGCAATTATTAAGATTTCTGTATAAACGTTATCAGATCTATCCCTCATTTTTCTCTCAAAATTGAATAAATAAATAAATAAATTCTTACTTTTACTAAATTATTATTTTTTTAATCTGTGGGGCTCTACCTAAAAAATTTTATTTTTAAAAATCTATTTTTATATAATTAATTATTTTTCATTTAATATATTTTTTTCTAAAACAATATATGACTATTTTCCATGGACTTTCAATCCGCCGGTTCAGTTTTGGATTTATTTTCAATTCTCATGAGGCACACATCGCTAGGGCATACCGCAGCTCAGCCCACAGGGCCAAAGGCCCACCGCCCATCTTCTCCCACTTTCAAAACACTAGCAGGCTTTTGCTCTTCTCACTCGTTGGTTAAACCTCAGAAGCCTAAACCCGGAAAATTTTCTTCTCCAGTCTCCATTTTTAGCTCTTAGCAGCCAGCAGCCATGAAGAAGCTCACTCTCTCACCAGCTCTTCGCTATTGCCTCCACAAACCCTCCTCTCCGATCCACTTCTCTGCATTTAGATGGCTTTCTTCTGATTCAAAATCAATTCCCAATCAAGGCTCTGAATCTGTGCCAATCCAGCCAGTCTCTTACGCAGTAAAGCCTAAAGACAAAACTCCTTCAAATGAAGACGAAACTCATTCTCAGCAACAGGTGGCTGCCCAATCACCACCATCACAAGAACAGGAGCGACAGCAATTTCCTACAAGAACCCAAGAAGCACCAAATCAAGAATCCCGGACGCGTTGGACTCGGGAGGACGTTCGATACATCAAAGATGCGCCCTCAATATCTCCTGTATCCTATCCTATACGCGTTGCTCCGCTACCGGAGGATAAGGTTGGCGCTGAAGAAGAAGTTGCGCAGGCGGATATGGATAGAGAGAGTAGGAAGATTCAGGAGGAGAACCGGGGGATTAGGAGGATATTTAGGGTTACAGAAGAGGAGGAGAAAGTGGTAGTGCCTTTCCCTAGATTGATCATGCCTGAGAAGAAGGAAAAGAGACCACTTTTTGATTTGATGGATGCTATTAGGCAGGTCAAGGTCAGTATATATGTTTTTTCTTTTCTCATTGGAATTTTTTTGTTGTTTTAATTTATGGGTGGTGTTCATTTCTTAGTTATTCCAATGGCAGCCAATAGATATTATGCTTGTACTTGCTAATTTTTTCTTGCTATTTCTAGTAATTGTTCAGACTAGTGCAAAGGCTAATTTTGATGAGACTATTGAAGCACATGTAAGATTGGGCATTGCTAAATCTCGTTCTGATATGGTACGTGCCAATTCATCCTAAAAAGAAATTTATCTTATTTGATGCTTTATGGGATTGAAGTATCACGAGGTTTAAGTTCTATTATCTATGGACTTTACGTAACCATAAACATTTAGGAAGAAAAATATTCTAATGATTATGAAGATGTTTAATCATGAGTTGGCTTCAGAATATAACTCTAACTAGTTTAATTTTTATGTTAGAATTTAGATCGTGCATAAATATGTCCTTAAATTAACTTCAAATAAATAGTGTATGTGGGTTTATGGTTCTTAGATGATTTGTTTGATTGAATCCATGAGTTTATACTCTCTCTATATGTGTGTGTGTGTGTTTCCTTCTCTGTCACATGAGCCTTTTAAGCCATTCGCTTGTTGATTTTTTAATTTTATATTCTTGAAAGCCGACATGAATATTTTTGGTGTATCATTATTATCCTTAAGGTTCTGTGTTATAATAGTTGAGATGTATATTGAGTGACTGTGTTCTAACTTTAGTCCCCAGCAACATTGAAGGTGAAATTAAATCCTAGGTCTTTGCTAATACAACAAGAAATTTTACCATCAAAAGCTAGCTGAATCTTCAATACTTTTGAATGATCCTTCTTATTTGAGAAAATATTCAGTTTATACTACATCTTTTTTGGAGTGCAGATTGTTCGCGGCACTTTGACTCTGCCTCATGGTGGTAAGAAGGTAAGTTAAACCTTATACTAGGTGCGACTTCTGTAACTTTGTATTTAATTTGGTTATTGATAGCTGTTACTGCTTTTCAGGCTATCAGGATAGCCGTCTTTGCTGAAGGAGCAGACGCAGAGGAAGCTAAAGCTGCAGGAGCTGATGTTGTCGGTGGTCTTGAACTTATTGATGAAATTGCTAGTAAGCAATCAATCTTATCAATGTATATTGCACTTATGCAGGAGAAATAATGATGGAAAACCTAATATTACAAAGCACTTTATTGGTGAAAGTGCCATCTTTGTCAATTTTTATGCTGAATGTTGTTCTTTCTAACTCCATGTCCTGGTTTTGAATGTTAGTCATCCCTATCAAACCAAAATTTTAATGCCATCTTTGTCAATTTTTATGCTGAATGTTGTTCTTTCTAACTCCATGTCCTGGTTTTGAATGTTAGTCATCCCTATCAAACCAAAATTTTAATTCTATCTGACTGTTGTTTGTGCCTTATGTCTCTCTCTTGCCTCTACCTGAGTTGATCGATCATGTCCATTGTTTTTTAGACCCTGCTTAGAAGAAGAAAGATTGAAAATGCTTCACATAGATGCTACTTTCGTTATTATTCCTGGGAATTATAACTTCCAAGATTTCTGTTCACGCAGGTGCTGACAAGATTGATGTTGACAAGTGTTTTGCAACCATTAAATTGTATCCCCGTGTAGCAAAGGTCTGGAATTTGGACAGCAGTTCATAAAATTTTTATTTAGTGAAAATAACGATTATTTCCTCTAAATTAATTTTTAAACTTTTCAGCTAGCAAGGATTCTTAATCGTTATGGACTTATGCCAGATTCTAAAGTGAGTTTGTCATCCTTTCTCATTAATTCACTCATAATTACATTTTTCATCCTTTCTTATCGATTCACTTTTCATTACATGATATTGTGCTTGTATTCACTTGCACATATCTTGTGTAGCAAGGAACTGTTGTTAGTGATGTTTCTAGGGCTGTGAAAGATGCAAAAAAGGATCAAATTAAGTTTAAAATGGACAAAACATCAATTGTGCATGTGGGACTTGGAAAGGTATTGTTATCTTGATCACAAACATAATGCTTTATTTTGAGAGGATGTTTGCCAAATTCTGTGAGACTTCTATCATGCTGATTCTGTTGCAATGTAATCCACAGGTGAGTTTGACAGAGGAATCTTTGCGTGAGAATGTTGGTGCATTTATGAATGCACTTTTACAAGCAAAACCTGCAGGCCTTAAGAAGAGTAAGTGGCATCTGTTATATAAATGTTTGCTAAATTAACAGTTCATGCAATCCATGCATTTGTGCATCAGGGTTATTCGAGGGATAAGTGGCAATAATCTTGAAACTAAACTGAATGTGTGCGTATTCCAACAGTAGCGTGTCTTGTACCTTAATAACTCCAAGCCTAGTAACCAAAAAATCCAAAACTATAGTGTATATCAATTTGAGTCCTGCCTTCCAATTTTGCCAATTTCATTCTTCAGTTTATATGGTTTTGGTGACATTTGCTGGCCCTACAAGGACATTGTAAAAATGTGCCTACCACATTAACATTCCTTGAAAATTCACATAGCAGCCTCGTTTATTATCAGTTCCAGTTTTTGGTTTTATCTTCTTTTGTTTGTCATTTTGATGGTGGTTTGCATTTACATTTATTTAGATGCAATTATAATATTAGTATGCTGTATAACATGTTAAATAACATGTATTATGTCTTTTCATCTTATTTTTCCTAATTACTTGCACAAAGGTTTTAAAGAAAAAGGTAAAAAATATTCATCGCTAGTTTTATAGTTAGTTTTACACCTGGTAGGGGAGGCTGTTCTGTAGTTTGATCTTGTGACCTTCAAGTCACAATAAAGCAGCCCTATTGTGGAAATCAAGATACCTTATCGTGAAGTATATGCTTGAAAATAATTGCCTTAAAATGCCTATGATTATGGTACATTGATAAGCTTAGAATCTTCTATTTGGGCATCATTTTACTGGGGAACAAACACAAAAAAATACATGTTCAAAGTTCAGAGAATATTCCTGTGCACCAGTTTAATAATATCTTGCTGTGCTTATTGATAGGCGCAAAAATATGCCCCAAGTCCAATTATGCTAGACTGATCACGTCTTCTTCTTTTCCCTTTTTTTCTGTAAAAAAGATAGTGATAGCAATTAGGGGCTATAGATTTGGCAATTTTGCACATCCACTAATTATTTTTATAACCGAAGGGTTTTCACTTGAGGAATATTAACTTCCTTGCCAGCTAATTTTTGCTCATTGAGATTTGACTTTGTTGTTCAACATTTTGTAAAGCATATCATGTATGGTATTACATGACTATAGCGATGTAATGCCAAAAGGCTGTGTCAAACAATAGCCTTTTTCAAATAGATAAATAAATATGATTAATAGGTTTCTTTCTTATTATGATCAAGACATTTTAGGGTTTTAACAAATACTTCCCTGCTTTATTGCAGCATCCAAATATGCTGGATATGTGAACAGCTTCCATATATGCAGTTCGGTAAGCAATTAACCTTCTCTTTTAACATATTTCTGGTCGGCTTAATGATATAATTTACTATACCTAGTCAGTAATAAGAATTTTGATCTTATAAATATCTGGTTTTGAAGATTAAATTGTTCATTTTGGCGGGTGGAAGAGCAGGAAGTGGGAAAGAAGAGGAGGGGTGTGTGGAACTGTTCTTTTTCAGAATTCTTAAGTAAATTGCCTGTTGGATGAAATTTGGTAGAAAAGCTAACCTATCCTAAGTTGGGAGATGGTCAATTTATATTGAAAAGGGATTCAATCTCTTTGAAGCAAGTATAACTTGCTCTGAACTGAGCTAACCTACTTTGATCGAATCATGTATTTCCTTCAATGAGTTGTGAGTCATGACATGGGGTCAACTCCTTTGCCGTTGTACTGAAATGTTTTGTTTGAATCAGGATTTAGGATTCAGGATCCTGACAGGATAGGAAAGTAGAAACTAATTCCCCTTGGCTTTCCCCTTAATGTGCTTTAGCTTTTTTCACAGTGCAGCCTTACATACTTTTTTAAACTTTGAATTTGCATGCATTTCTGTACCTTCAAGTTATTTGGTTCATTTACTTGGAACAGATGGGAGCAGGGTTCCCCGTTTCAATACAGTCATTATCCAAGGCTGTAGATCACTACAACAAAGCTCTCCTGAAATAACGTGGTTGCAGCAAAATTCCGGCATTACTCTATGTCTCTGTCTGTATCTTTCCGGCATTCAAAAACAGTTGGGGGCAGCTAGGATTAGCATGGGAGTCATTTCAGTTTTGCACACATTTTGTTCTTCCGGCTGTCATCTGAGGTTTCGGTTGACATCCATCTTCTTGAGTACAAGCAGATCCAACAGGCATTGTTACTATTTTTATTAGCATGATTATTAAATACCTGTGTTCTGTAGAATGTCAATGCCAAGACGCTGCAAGAATCCAATTCTCTGTAATTTGAGAAGTTTTCATTTAAGAAAAAAATAAAATTCGTGCATGATTATATAAGCATTGAACTGATTTTTTTTTTTTAAGTGAATGATTTAAATAATGAAGCAAGCTTGATTATAGACCTAATGAAGTTATTAAAAAAAATAAAATGATATCCATGTGATATATTTATTAGTTAAATTTTAAGAATTATAATTTAATTTATCATTAATTTTTTAAATAAAATTTAGTCAATTACAAAATTGTATGATTTAACATTTTATACTTACAATTTAGATATACATGTGAATTAATTTAAACATTTAGTTTTTTTTATTATTAATCTTTTAAATTAAGTGACATAAAACATTTTAAATTTAGAATAAATTAATTTATTTTAATTTTAATTCAGTTTTAATTTATTTCAATATTCTTTTCATCTCATAGAATAAAGTTTATTTTTTCGATCCTACTTTCCTTACATTAAAATTTATTGATTAACTTTCTCATATGTTCTTATTTAATATGTGTTAAAAATAAAGTTTATTAATTTAAAAATAAATTAATAACAAAATAATGTGTGGTATATTAGATTTTAATTTTAAAAAATTTTAATTTTGATTCTAATTTCTCACCGGTGCATCGCGGGCCCGGCAAGGGTCAAGCGAAAAGCCCCAGAGCCACTGAAACAATTGCTGGGCGCCAAACGAGACAAACAGAAACAGTAGTGTCTGTGTGAGAGAGAGAGAGTACAGATCTCAAACTCCAAGAAGCTTTAAAGCTTTACCATTCTCTTCTCTTCTTCCTTTGTTGGTAGTTTCCAGTATTAGGGTTTCCTCTCCTGCTACTCGGAATTCAACAACAGAACATGGAAACTGAGGATTTTGAGTATAGAAGGAAGGAGCGCGTAGCATTGGTAGCCATTGTCGTCATTGCTTCACTCGCTGTCGCTTGTTTGCTTGTGGCTTTTAGCTATTACTGCTATATAGTAAACAAGCTCTCCAAACGTCGTGATACCCACAAGAGTAAGTCGGGTTTTGCCCTTATTGTTGCTATTTTCTGATTCATTTGTGGTTGCTGAAAATGAGCGGGAAAATGGAAAGAAAAAATAAATGTTTGATTGTCGAGAATGCATGGGAAAATAAACAAAGTAAAGTCATATTTTTGAACTTCATATTTAACTTCCAGACAACAAGACTTCTCCGTTCTTCGAGTTGTTTTAAAACTATGGCTTCTGCAAGCTCCTTGAACAACTAGCGACACTTCTAGTTTTTGTTTTTGAAAAGAAAGTGGGGTTCTTTTTGTTGCTTCCGCAATTTTATGATGTGTTGTTGTCAAAAGTAGAATAATTATTTTTTCTTTGCTAATTACTTTGTTTTTCTCTTTTTTAATGTGCATCGTAATCACTTAATTCTCTCCTCTATTTTTATTTTACAATGCTTGTTGCTTACCTTTTTGTTTTTGCTTGGGAGATATGTTCATTGTTCAATTATTATTTATGTTTCGTTTTATGCCCTTAGATTAGAAAAATGGAGGACTCTTGCATTTCAGCTTTATACTTTGCTTTTGCAGCTTACTCTATCTTTGCAACTGAATTTATTATTTTATGTTTGCAATACCATGCAGTAAGTTAATCTCTGGATTTTATATGAAATTGGAGGAATATAATCCATGGAGAGCCTTTAGTTGTAAATCAAGTAATTTTAACTGTTAGGATTTATAATCCTTAAGGTCATTATTACAGAAAACATGGATAAGGATGTAAATTGGGGGTTTTTGAGAAGGAAGAGACTTCTCTGGAGTTGATTAATGAGAAGTGGTTGCAACAGTATTGTTTTGATCATAGAATTTTTTGCAAATTTTGTGGATGCTCTTTATTATGGGAGTTAAAGGTGGTATTTTTTTTTAATTAAAATTGAATTACGGAACTGAACTAGTGAATTTGATTCATTTTGGTGTGCTTTGAAATTTGATTTGATTTTATCAAGGTCATCAAATTTTCAAGTTCTTTTATCTAGTTCTTAGAAGCATAATCGACTCAGTTTCATACAGGTTTGTGTTGGTTAGTTTTTCTAATATTTATGGTCAATTTCATCAATATTTTTGTAAGAAATATTGTTACTTTGGTTATGCTAAGGCATTATTATTTTATACATCATCAATTTAGTTGTTGAATTTTGTTCTATATTTGAATTCTGATATTTCCCTTAGTGGAAAACTGGCATAATATATGCTTGTTGATTCAATTGTCTTTGAAGAGGATAATTATGAGGAAAAAGGCAGCTTTGGGAATCTGAAAGTTGCAACTGAGAAAGGACTTCAGGTGTTCACATTTAAGCAGTTATATTCAGCGACTGGTGGTTTCAGCAAGTCAAATGTGGTTGGGCATGGTGGTTTTGGGTCAGTATACCGTGGTGTCCTCAATGATGGAAAGAAGGTTGCAGTGAAATTAATGGATCAAGCAGGGAAACAGGGAGAAGAGGAATTTAAAGTGGAGGTTTGATATCATTGTATTCGTTGTTGATATTAGTTCTTTGTTTCATAAACTTAAGAGATTTAAAAAAAAACCTTGATTAAGCCAATTAATTTTACATCCTTTTCATTCTCTTGAATGTAAAGAGGAAAATTTTATGTGTCAATGTTGCATATGTGCATCAGCATACAAATGACAATGAGTGCACATGTTTTCGTGAGTGTGAGGTTGGCATACATGTGATTCAAATTTCTGCCTATTCTATTCCTTCCCCGATTCACAACTTTGTTCTTGAAATGTGGGTTGTATTCACATCTCTGAAATTGGCAGTCTGTTTATTCACAGGTGGAATTGTTGAGCCGCCTATGTTCTCCATATTTGCTGACATTGCTTGGATATTGTTCTGATAACAATCATAAATTGCTGGTTTATGAGTTCATGGCAAATGGGGGATTACAAGAACACTTGTATCCTCTAAATGGTGAGTTATATTACTTTCTCTTTCTCCTGTTTTTAACTTGTTTGGTTGAAATATTGTGAAGGTTAAGACATGTAAATGAAATATAAAGATGATGCTATTTCTTAATAATACTCGTCGTGTTGCAATAATTTTTTTTTAAAAAAAATAAAGCAGTTAAAACAGATGGAATGAAAAGGTAGACAAATCAAAATTACTACAAAATCCTTCTTCTGCTAGAAGGTGAAAAAAAAAAGATATTACAGCTCCATTTGTTTCATAGAAAATTATTTGTATGTAGAATATTTTTTTCAAGCCATTGTTTGGTTGAATATTAAAAAAATAAAGATTGATAATAAATTTATCT
The DNA here is from genome assembly GCF_001659605.2 of Manihot esculenta. Taxonomy (NCBI): domain Eukaryota; kingdom Viridiplantae; phylum Streptophyta; class Magnoliopsida; order Malpighiales; family Euphorbiaceae; genus Manihot; species Manihot esculenta. The sequence goes on from NC_035161.2 coordinate 32,509,626, forward strand.
ATAAAAAGTTAGTAGCGGTAATCAAATTCTCAAAGTCCAGAAATTGAGTTAGTTTTTCCTTTGACTAAGAAAATATCTTCCGTTGGTCAATTTCTTTGAGTGCCCAAACATTAAGAAATGCAGAAAATATTATTTTCTGTGGAAGAAACGAAGGATAAGAGTAAAATGAGAATTCGCCCAAAAATTTAATTAAAAAAAAATTCCCTCCTTTTTCTTCTCAAATTTGAGAGAAACAATTTTGTGGCCCTCAGGATAATATTTTACTATTCCATTCTCTCATCTTTCTCTTGCTTTTCCAAATAATGGAACAATCAATTCTCCTCACCCTTTCACCCCTCTTTCTCTTTCCACTTTTCCCCCTATTCCAAGCAAGCTGTTATTGCAATGATAGATGTCAATTGGAATCTACTTGCCTGCCAGCTCAGACCTATTATCCCATGTAAAACTCATAAAATTTGTGTTACTGTGCTAGGACCTAGACGGTTTTCATGACTTCTATGCAAGGCAAACAACCAGGAATTGTTTGTTGAATCACTAAGATTAAAGCTGAAGTTTAAGATATATTGAATTTTATGGTGTGCTTTGAATTGCTGACAAACCTTCTTTGATTTTATATCCTCCTCCATTTGAGCTTTATGCTTAAGCACAGATTATGCTAGATGTTTATCCTCTATTTTAGTGGGAATCATCTTGCTATAGTTGTAACTAATTTATTCCTCTTTTTTTTGTGCAAGCTTTACATTTAGGACAGCCAAAAGGGATTGCATTACTTATAGCTTCTAACTTGATGAACTTCATGCTAATGATGTAAAAAACAAAATATAGAGAAAGTGCAAATAGGCTACTGGCTACAAGTGAGTTGAACTGAGCCAAGCATGAAAATGTTTAGGCCTGAGCTCAAGGGCTCAAGCTTAAGTGAGATTTTTTCTTTCAAGCTCAAGCTTGTCTATCAAAGAAAGGATCGAGATCAAATTTCAATAAAACATTAGGGGTTTAAATTTGTTGCTGGACTTAGTAAACCCGCATGCAGATCGCTAGCTTTATAGGCTAGAATGAGGTTCGCACACCATTTGTTGGTGGAAAGGACTGCACTTTTTGTAAGGACCTCCCTTCCTCATGATCCGCCTTTTCTAAGGATTAATCTTCTTTTTTTTTCACTTTTACAAACTCATGAAAAGGAAAGGAATCTATAAGTGAATCGCATAGGTGCATTTGCATATGCATGAGTTTATAGGCAATGCCAATCATCTTCAGCTATCACTTGGGGAGCCATTGATTGATTCTTGCTAAGAACATTGGTATTAGAATGTTATGCTTCTCAACTTAATTCGATTTTCCATCCCAACAATTAGAATTTATGAAGTGAATATCCTTTTTTTAAAATCTTAAGATTCGAATCGATTCCCCATTCTAGTAATTTGAATCGACAAGGTGAATCATAAATGTAGCTGAATTATAACCAAAACAAAAGAATCCATAATAAACTGGGTAAATCAATATGAATCAACCGACACCTTTGTTTGGCTATTGGTTTTTACCAATCATTCTTTTCCTTCTCCTTCTCCTTTCTTTTTAATTTTTTTGAAAAAAAAAGTACTTCTCCAATTGTATTTGTCAAGTTATGATAAATTTATATTAATATTTTCTAACCTTTTAATTTGAGCCATTATGTTTTTTAGTATTTAAAAGAGGGGATTTCAGCATATGCACAATGATGATCATTGTGTGTGCAATTCAAGAGTTTTAACATAAAGTTATACCAACATAATATGATATATTATCCTAGTAGAAAGCCTACTTCTAATTAGCTAAATAATAATTCTAAATATTTATTAAAATATGTTTTCTTTAACCTATTTTTTAGAATATATATATACTTTTAATTAATTGAATTTTTATAGAATCCTACAATTCAACTTAATTCTCGATTTTCGGTTTATCAAATGAAGATCTCAATTCTTGATTTGAATCTCTTTTTTGATTTGTGTTTGCAATTCTTGCATATTCAATTATAAATAAAAAAATATTTATTCATTGTGGATCCAAACACTTTCTTATTCTGATCTATTTTTGAGGTCAGTTCATGTTATCCGTTGTACACTAAACCCCAAAAGATAAATCCCAACTGCTTTTCAATATTATAACCAACAGTACAAAATAAATCATTTTCTTAGAATTTGTTTTCCTTGTAAAATATCTTTTGCTGATAAGTTGTTCCCAACAAACATGCGTAGCCTTAATATCAATAAAACATTGTAGTACAAAGTCTTAATATCACTTTCACACGAAAACACTTCAACCAACATGAAGGAATTCATTTATAATAGAGTTAATCGTAGAAAGTACCCCTATCCTTTCTAAATTTTTGCCATTCTACAATTTTATAACTTTTCCCAAATGCACTCCAACATCACTCATACCCTTGAGGTGAGAGACTAACAAAATTGCCATGTCAGCCCACCGTGCCAGCAATTAGTTAAGGTATAATTGCATAGTTTTTAAACAGTCTAGGTTTTACTCCATAATTTTTTAGTTCAAGTCTTCAAGATAGAATTGCAAAATTTTTTTGAAAAGTCCAGTGCTTTTTGTCATTTCCTCTTTATAATAAACCCAATGACTATTTGTTTCCACGCTAAAGTGCTTCTGCTGAATAGATGGATTGTATTGGTTGACTTGAAATATGCAGGTCACAATACTGTGCACATGAGATTGGACTGGGAAACGCGGTTGCGAATTGCCCTTGAAGCTGCCAAGGGCTTAGAATATTTGCATGAACATGTCAGTCCTCCAGTGATTCATAGAGATTTCAAGAGCAGCAACATCCTCTTGGACAAAAATTTTCATGCCAAAGTTTCTGATTTTGGATTGGCCAAGCTTGGACCAGACAAAGCTGGTGGACATGTCTCAACTCGAGTGTTGGGCACCCAGGGATATGTTGCCCCTGAGTAAGATTTACTGAAGTTCTTAGAGGCCTTTTATATGTTTTGCCATAGATATAGATTTTATTGCCAAAATTCCATTCATGGTTTATTACTGCATTTGGATGCAAGGATTCCAAACGAGGGGTTTGTATGATTTTAAAGAAAATGTTCGGATGAAAGTTAGCTTATTTTTTAATTAGATTTATTTATGTGATTGATAACTTATTTGAGTAAAATTTGAAATTGCACCTTGTTATTCTCATTTCTGCAAATGACTTGCGTTATTGTGCTGCATAGGTATGCATTAACTGGGCATTTAACAACAAAATCAGATGTCTATAGTTATGGGGTTGTTCTGTTGGAGTTGCTCACTGGCAGAGTCCCGGTGGATATGAAGAGACCTCCTGGGGAAGCTGTTCTTGTGCCTTGGGTGTGAATCTTGTCTATCATCTTCCACAAACGTTATGTTTTCACGTTTCCTTAATTCATTTCTATTCTTTGTGTAGGTGCTGCCGTGGTTGACGGATAGAGAGAAGGTGGTGCAAATTATGGATCCGGCATTGAACAGTCAATACTCAATGAAAGAGGTTATTCAGGTTGCAGCAATTGCTGCAATGTGTGTACAACCGGAGGCTGATTACAGACCACTAATGGCAGATGTTGTACAGTCACTAGTCCCATTGGTCAAGACTCACAGGCCAACATCGAAGGTGGGAAGCTACTCTGGCTTTAATGCACTCAAGTCACCTTCATCACAAGACACTGGCAGAGCAAGTGTATGAAACTAATAAGAGCTATTTAATCATCTCTATTTGTATTTAATCATCACAGGACATTTCTGGTCTTTGATTATGTGTTGGGGGAAGCTATTGTTGCTGTAGAATCATGGTCCGGTGAGCATAACTTAAACCCTAATTTTAATCAGGAAGTGTAACTGAAAAGTCTTACTCTTTGATCTGGCGTTCCAGTCTTGTAGCTGACAATGGGTTGTTTTTAATAGGTTTTTAAAAATGCAGGATTGATTTATTAATAATAGCAATATCCAAAATTAAATAGTAAATTTTTAATTTAATTTTACTCTATGAGAAATTTTTAGTTTAAATGATTTTATAATAAAAATGATATATTTAGCATAAGATTATTATTCATAATTATAATATAAAAAGGTGCATTTCAAGCTTAAAAATCATTGAATGAAGTACTGCAAAAATCATGCCAATTGAGATGAGTTCATTTGTTTTAAAATAAAATTTTAACTTTTTCTAACACAAGCAGCTGAATTCTAAATAATTCGATAAGATTAAACTTCTCAAATATAGTAATTAATACAAAATAAATAATTAAGCGCAAATCCAATTCCTGGAAGTTCTTTGATTAGAGATATTATTTTTTATGAGACTTTCATATTTAAGTAATTTTAAACAAATTTAAAAGAAATTATTTAATCATTTCAATATATCAAAATTCCCATTTATTTTCAAGACAACTCAATGGCAAGTTTATTAGCAAACCCACCCATTTCGTTTTTAGGTAATAAATATTGAAGTGAATTTCATCTTTTTTTTATAGAAAAATCTAATTGATCATAGACTGAATTCAGACAAGTATTTACCATCATAATCAACGAAAAGTGTATGAAAAATAATAATAATAATAATAATAATAATAATAATAATTAAAAAGCCTGCATTTTTAATTTAAAAAATACAAACCCTTTATTTAGAAGGATTCATGACAAAATTGTTAAAAAAAATTACAAAATTATGAATGATTTTAATTTTTTTAAATGAAAATTTTCTCAATTAAAAAGAATTAGATTCCCTAGATCCATAATAGTTGGGCAGGCCCAAAAAAAAAAATTTATAGCACAGGTTGGAGTAGGATTCTTAACGAAATTCATTTCATCCCAACATCATGTAAATTTTCAATGAGAAGAGAAGAAATCTCTAGTAACTAGGCACTCATTTCAAAAATATTTGCTCTCGTGAACAATTTCCTATTGACCACTGTCTAAACTACAAGCATTTAGAGTAAATCAAGCTGAAATTAACTCGTTTGATTAATGAGGTCAGATAAAAAAAGCCCGTCCATTCTAACAAAAGGCAGCAGGCAGCAGGCAGCAGGCAGATGGATTTTCCGGCATACAATATACAATTTGAACTAAATGATACATTATTGCTTCTTGGATGCATTTCCGCGCTGCCGCTTAGAGGAATCACCCCTGGGATTCCATTGTTCGCAAGTACCTGAATTGTAACCAACTGCATTGGGACCTCGCATTGGAGGCCTTTGATGGGGGATCTTACCTACATCTTGGCTTGACGTCCCATTTCCGTATGATTTTCCCTTGAATCCCTGTAATCTAGCTCTGTGATAATGTGGAGTTGCATGCTGTGTGTTATGGCTCATCAGTGATTTAAGGAAGCCATTTGAATTCTGGCCTGGACCTCTCCTCCTCCCTGGAGCCGAGTTGTCAATCCCAGTTGCACGGATCATTGATGTCAGCGAGTCTACAGATTCTGAAGGTAATGCTACACTGGAGAGCCCGTCATAAGAAAGAACATGAGCAATTGCATGCATCGAGGCCTCAAGGGCAGGAGGAAGTACTTCCCGAGGATGTTGTACCTACAAAAATTTAACCAGTGTCAGATTAAAGTAAATCAAGAAGTTTGAGCAATGGCAAATATAATATAATAATTACTTTGAATAAGACTGCTGCTGATAATCGCTCTCGCAAGCAGTAAATCTGAGCAACATCAAGGGCTGTTGACCCAAAATAAAGCCAGCGGTCCACAACTGTTGTAACTGAATTATCAGGAGATGACATTATTTTTTCAACATTGTTTCCACCCAATTTGCCATCTGTTTCCATCTCATCCTCATCACTTTCATCTTCACCTGCAGCATCACTTCCATCATTGTCATCATCATCACCCTCATCATCTTCCTCATCATCGTCCTCCGGAGGAGCAACTACAATCTCAGTTGCAAGCAATAACAATGGGAGTGGCCCAACCACAGTACAGTTCCTTATGTGCATACCCCCATCCCCACGGGTTATTTCATCATATACAATCAAAGGGCAATCATCAGTTTTCTTAAAAGATAATTTAAAAATAAGCGAATGAGGGTGCAACCGAACTTTAGCACCAGTTGCAGTTTCTACATGAAAACGCTTCCCATTTCTAGGTGGAAGGAATCTCCCCACCATAGGATACAAACCAGCAACAAGCACAGCATGGAGTATTCCAGGGTCATGTGCATTTGTACTATAACGTGAGACATCTTCCTGAATGAACCCATTACGAATTAGTTCTGACTGAAGCTGCTTACGCATACCATGCAGCATGTTCATGGTGCTTGAAGAGATAAAGTACTGAGAACAAAACCATGCTTCTTGACCCCTTCCTTTAGCATTTTTCCAGCACTCAAAGGCCGCAATAACTGCTAGCTGATCACTGTTTCCGCCATACAATGAAGCAAGATCAAATTTAGCAGCATTAGCTCTCTTCTTTTCATTAGGCAACACAGGAAGGGTAAATGGATCTCTATAGTCAGAGGCACATGCCAATGTCAAAGCTGGGTCAAGGCAATTCATCAATATTGCAAAAAAAAGCATCTTGCTTGTCAATGGATGAACAGGTAGGCAGCCTAGCTTCTCTCCTAGTTCTGTCAATTGTTCATCTACTGATAAAGCCCCAATATCCTGGAGAACAATGATTGCATTATGTATGGTTTCAGGAACTGGAGGGTCCAGTGTCTTCCGCAGGAAATCTTCTATCTTACAGTTGGGATCAATCAACTTCACCTGTACAAGAGGAAAACCGGAGGGGGGATTCAGAATATGCAACATAAATGTTCTACTTTTAAATATTTCAAGCTTCCTGTGGGACAAAAAAAGAAAAATAAAGAGTATCGTAATTATTCCGATAGATTGAGAGAGAGGCGCGCAATCAGAGGAGCTATTTTTCCATCACATTAATAGAAGTATCCATATAGTAGAAAATCATGCCTAAAAAATCATAAATGAAAGGAGCCAGTAAAAACTTTACTTGCAAACAGAGTTCTTCAATGGGCATTCTCCTAATTTCAGGAACTTGGAAATCTGGCAAAGAAGCTGCTCGAAGCTTCGAAAAAAGATGATAGCATATCCCAGGCTGACAACGACCTGCACGACCCTCGCGCTGCCTTGAACTTGCTTTGGATACCCAGGAAGACTGAAGGGTTGATACATTGTTATAAGGATCATAACTTTTTTCTTTCATTCGGCCGCTATCTATGACATACACAACATCGTCAATTGTAATGGCACTTTCAGCAATGTTAGTTGAAAGAATGATTTTGCGGCAACCCTGAGGTGGCCGTTTGAAAACTTTCTTCTGTTCCATAGATGGAACCATTGAATGGAGAGAGATTATCATAAACCTGGAAGAATCTTTGAAAAATGGGTTTGCAAATAACCTCTCCCTAGTCTTATTTATATCATCCCACCCAGGAAGGAAAACAAGGATCGCACCATCTTTTGAATCAATACATATTTTCCTCAATAACTGCTCTATAAGAACAACATCAATAAGTTCAGGGTTTACTGTTGCTAGATATTTGTCAACTAATTGTTTTTGTTCCAGGGAGTCACTCAAGGCACTTTCAACATGTCCTTTTAATAATTCAGCAGTTTCTTGCTGGTTTTCTTGCTTGGCCCAATCCAATGCTGTTAGTCCATTCTTGTCCTGTAAATGACAATCCACACCAACAGAGAGAAGCATGCAAACATCACCCACTCTACCCTTTCCAGCAAATACCATCAATGGTGTTAGTCCAGTCAAAGAATCATGATAATTATAAACCTCAGGGGTTCCTTCAGTATAAACCAAATCCAGAAGGGGATCAAATTCATCATTTGTCCAAGCCAAATTGATAGCTTCATCTAAAGCAGCTTTGTCGTCTTCTGTAAGCTCGTGGCTTTTATTCGTGGCACTTGGCATAGCAGAATCAATATGATTATTATCTGCAGATTTTAGGATTGATAGTACATCCTCCAAGTAGAAACTTTTGACCTGAATAATACAGAAGGAAAGTATATCAAGGTACAAATCAATTTAGATAAATAAATTATAGCTGATAATATTGGAAAGAGTATTACAGGATAAGTGAACCCAGGAACAGAAATAATTGGGCAGCCACCAAAATATTGTGAAAATCGTTCAGCATCAAGAGTAGCACTCATCATTATCTGTTGGATAAAATACAACAGAAGGAACTTTGATAAGTAAATGGAATCTAACAGCTGAAAAAAAAAAAGAAAAAATGCCTGAAAAAGTGGATGCATTTATTCATATCTAGAAAATAAGAATTTGAACTAACCAGCCGAAGATGAGGATGCAAAGGAAGTATATCTCTGCAAGTAAGAAATGATAAGAGAAAGTAAAGGTATGAATGTAAGAGAAAGCAATCCAATAATGATATGTAAGTAACATACATAAAACAAATTAAGCATACAACAAGTGTTCCACATTAATGTCCCCAGTTCTCCACTTGACTTTCCATTTTACAGTCACAATATACAAAATCCAATAACCAGATTGAAGCTGTCAGCAGATTTGCAAGCAAAGAAGTTGAGAATTTGAATCAAGAATGAAGTACCTGATAATTGCCAACATGAAATCTGAGTAGCGATCCCTTTCATGAATTTCATCCTACAAAATGAAGATCAATGGGATCATCCATCAAAACTATAAAAGACTCCCATATTATGATTCTAGGGATCATAAGACTGAGCTGGGTTTGTGAATATTTAGATATTTAAGGGGGATTAACTGAAAATTACAGTAGCATAAACTATAACAACAATAGAGAACATATTCATACATATAAAATCAGAAACAGGGTTGAAAAGGAAAAACCATGTGTATGATCAAGAAGAAACTAAATACCACAATAATGTGAGTTATGTTAGAAACATCATCCTTGGCTGATTTATTAGAAGCTTCCCTCTTCGACCGAGTTGTGCCCCTAGAAACCAGCACCCTCAGTAGAACCCCATTTGTGCAGAACACAACTGAAGAGTTTCTTCCACCTTTACTTTCTAACCGAATCTAGCAGTCCAAAGTAACAAGTCAGCTATGGTACAGCAGACAAGTGCATAAACAATTCCATCTGCTTAAGAGAAAGATAGATCATAATGCCAAACAAAACTTGCAAATAACTGCAGTCCTAAATCCCAAAGCAAAATTTAAGAAACAAAATTTTCTGTTTTTTTACTGATTTTATGACATGGAAAGCTCAATATGAATTGCAAAATTCACACTAGAATGTCCACAGAATTCAAGACGTGATCACTACTGATTAATTCAAGTAAATGAGATTAAAATGAGAGAAACACATCTTAATGGGATACCAAATTTATAGGTTCAAAATTACTACTAACTTGGTTCGGAATTTTTTCTACTTAATTACTACTAACTTGGTTCGAAATTTGACAAGCTATGCTCTCTCTCTTTATGAATTCCAATTCCATTGCAATTAATAAGATATACTGTTTATAATTTAAAAAGCCCAATAACCAGCTTAACCAGTTGACAAGGAAGTTATAAAGATTACCTTGTATCCAATATCATCTCCAATGTTTCCTCCTCTTTCATAAGATATTCTCTCAGCAACTAGAGACAAAAATAACAAAGAGCATTACATTTTGTATAGTACAAAGCCAGAGAAATGAAGATGCTAGAAATAACAATGACAATTTCCAGAACTTTGCATGCTTAATAAGCAAAGCATACCTGATGTTGCTGAGATACGACGAGGTTGTGTGCAGACTATTTTACAGGCCTCGCCTTTTCCCCACTTATGATCCAATAGAAATTGTGGGACCTATATCATGTTCAAAAGGTATATTGTTCTAAGAACCTCAAAATGAAGCTTGTCAATTTACGTGAGAACAGTGCATCACATGTAACAAACAAATTATTAACAACGTAGATAACATTAGTAACTTTATAATGAATCACATGTGCCTAGTAGGTTTTATTTTTAACAAAACTGGAGCACTTGTAGTTGTATCATCTTTAATCAGTGAAATTTCAAGTTTTGAAGTTATGGTTACCTGACATCTTCTCTATTATCCTCTTATCTTTGTTGTTCTTTCTCAGTGGTGAATCCATAATTTTTTTTATTTTTTATTTTTTTTTTTTTTTTGGGGGGGGGGGGGGGGGTCAACATATGAGATAATAAAACTATCAAAAAATTTCAAATCATAACCTTAATATTTTACAATTGGACTTGATGAGGTCTAATATTCAAACTATCTCAATGAGGTCCGTCTAACATTCAAACTATCCAAAAAGTATACATTATCAATGTTATTAAATGCATCTCTCTCTCTCTCTCTCTCTCTCTGTCTCTCTCTCTCTCTCTCTATATATATATATATATAGATGAAGTCCTTCATCAACTATTATTGACAATTAAATAAGTTGGAAGTTGAAACACAATATCCTTATTTAATTTTAAATTGTATTGAAACGAGGGTTCAATAGCTAAAATTATGAGGGGTCAAGCAAGTGTGTGTGTGTGCGCGCTCGCGCGTGCAAGGATTTTTTAGTAAACAGGAGGGTCAATTGACCTCTCTGTTAATCAAGTGCATCTACCACTGTTCTTTCTGTTTAACTTTGCTGAGATCGAATAATAGTCATGGACTATCCATATGAAACTAAATTTTCTTGCATTCAAAGTCATGTACAGTAACAGTAACAATACTCTTGCCCTCAGCCTATCCAAGCCACTAATTAAAACACACATAAATATGACTACTTTTTCCACTCAATGTAAAATACACAGGTATTCCTTTTTTCCTAGCAAATCATAACTACTACCTAATTGTGAAATTGCATTTAAATACTTTTAGTCCACCAAAAGTGAGGAAATGGCAAATACACAAATTGTTCCCGCCACTAATTTCTTCAACTTGATAACTAGAGACTAAGTAGGATTCGAACAAACAAAAACAAGCAAACAAGCAAAAAAAAAAAAAAAAGAAGAAGAAATGCACATCTACTAGATCCTCACTTCTCTATATTTTAACAAATCAGAAAAACCATATCATAAGGGCTAGGAGGAAATTTTCTTTATCATGGAAAATATAAAGCAAAGAATTAGTAACCTGTGTAGTCTTTCCACACCCAGTCTCACCAGATACAAGAACAACCTGCATGGAGACGTTGAATGTGAAACAAGTATAGTGGAATATAAGATTATAACATAACAAAATCTAAAAAGCCAAAAGAGTAGGTTGGCATGTGTAATACAAAACCTTTTCCAACAATATGAACACAAGTACACATTTAACTAACTGACATAACGAGCAATTGAGCAATAAAAAAAACTCAGGTCTAACACAATATACAATCAAGGCACCAAAACAATTAATTTTTTAATCTAAGTTGACAAGGAAATTGCCTGGTGAGAATCTACAGAGGAAGTGATGACATCCCTAAAGGATGCAATTGGAAGCTTAGATCTCTCTTCAACAATCTGCACACACAATGGAATCTCAGAAATCTTTCACTGTCAGACTACTTATTTGCTAAAAACTATAAGATCTTTCCAAGGGGATGGACAGATAGCGCTTTCCTGATGGCCACCACTGAAATACATAAACTTTTAGGTTAAACACTGGTAGCAGGACAATAAGGAAAGGATGCACATCTGAGCGAGAAAATTAATAAAATTTTATAAATCGGTGTGCTTCATAAACCTGTCTTAAGTTTGCAGCCTTTTCTATTCTAGAATTCAGCGATTCCACTTTCTTTTTTATATCTTCTTTGGTCATTGAAGGCATACTGAAGATATCATCTTTCATTCCTCGTACTTTACTATCCTTTCCTTTACGATTTCCAACTACTTTTGCACCAAACTCTCCATCCTCAGGTGGGTAGTTTGCAAATAATTCTTGCAAGACGAGTTTTGATTCTTCTGAAAATTTCAAACATGTGAGATTTTCCTTTGCCTTTGCAGTGTCTGCTTTCTTTGTATTCTTGTAAACAGAGACTCTTCGCTGATTCCCACGCCTGCATAGGAGTCCACAACCATAAGAAAATATATTACAAAAAGAAATAACTACAATCAAAACAAGGGTAAGAAACCTGCAAGTTCATAAAAAGAGCATCTCTCTCTATCTCTCTCTTTAAATATACATATGTATGAATGTATGTATGTATATATGTATTGTTATTGGGATAATATTACTGTTAGAGATAGGGCTTTTTCAATATGAACTCAATTGTTCGTAATAATGTATCTGAACAAAAAAGAATTTTTCAATTAGGTGTAAAACTGGACACTTTCACCCCTGCCCCGAATTGAAACAAAATTCTCCATTCAAATAAATTGGCAAAATGCACCTAATTAAAACACATGATTGCCCCAAAAAAGTTGGAAAAAAAAAATAGACAACTTGGAAAAAGTTCATAAAACAATTGTACAATGAACCTTTTATTATTCATATAACTGAAGTTTATCACTCTCACATAAAGCATGGTCGTACAAAACAGCACTCACCCAGAACTCTTGGATTTCATACCCATTTTCTTGCATACTTCATGCACCACAGCACGTTCACGGTTTGATAAATTAGCTTCAAATGTGTAAACTGCATGCAGCACCAAAACATACATTTGCAATGATTAAGAAGTAAAATTAAAAATTAAAAGTAGGTCACATAAAATAACAGCATTGTCCAGGAGAGCAACAGCAAAGACTATATGAGAAGCCAAAATGATCATCGATAATTTTCCCAATCCCAATAGATGTCCTCCACTCACTAATCAATATTTGTGAAATCATTTCACTAGTCAAAAACTAATATCAAGAAATGAATATATCCTTAAATCACAAAGAAAGCTATTGTAAGAAAAAACTTTTGTTTGCAGTTGGTTTTGTTGTTCTCAATTGGCCAAAGGGAGGAAGGGGTGGCGTTCTAGAACCGACCAAAACCCATCTGATATTTTCTTTTATTTCGTTTAATCTCAAAAGGGCGCCCAGCTCAAATGCAAGCTAAAGCAAAATCAAGTATGAAACCAACAAAAATTTTCAGAAAGCAAAACGAACCCATGTGAAGTTTCTGTGCTTTAAACAACTCTCGCAATGAAAAAAAAAAACCAAATCAATTGAAAATTCGATTAAGAAAAAAAAGGCAATACAGCATCAATCTATAAGCGTTGTAATTGCGCAAAGGAAAAAAAAAAAGGTAAACCTTGATCTTTAGCAGCACGGAACTGGTCTAGTATTTGGGAAATTCGAATCCGAGTAGCTTCAGCCACACTAGGGTTTTCTTGTTGCTCTGCTTTCTTCTGTCTCTTCTTTCCCATTTTTCGGGTTCTCTAGGTTGTTTTCGGTGCTTCACAAAAAAAATGTTCTGTATATAGCGGAGCCCAGACAATAAAATGCAGGAGCCAAACGAATATATAATAGTATATCCCTACTCCTTGCTCCTTACTCTTCTTTTTACAGAGGTGGCTGGCGCCTTTCGCATTCATCAACACCGTTTACCTATTTCCTGTATAGAGACCATATCATATCATGGCAAAAAAATAATAATTATCCTTTTAATTTTTGGAAATTTTGTTTATAGAAATTAACCTCATCCATATTTATTTTGTATTTTTATATTTCTACTGAATTGAATAAATTAAAAATTAAAATTTTAATATTTATAAAAATTAAATTAAATTAATTTAAAAATTAAGTGAAATTAAATTAATTTAATTTAATTTGATTTAATTTAATTTAATAAATTTAAACTTTTAATAATTTTTTATTTTTAATATTTTAAAATTTAATTGAAATATTTTAATTTTAATATAATTTAATATTTCTATATCATTAAAAATAATATATTATTATTATTAATCGATTTGATTTAATTTTTTTTAAATTTTTTAATTAAAATCGAATCAAACCGAAATAATTAAAATTTTTGAAATTAAAAATCAAATCGAATCAAAATAAATAAAAAATTAAATTAAATTTTTATATTAATTCGATTCGATTGATTTTTTCGGTTTGAAGTATCCTATTTACAATATTTTTAATTATTTTCATATAATTTTATTTTTCTTAAATTAAATTAAATAAAATAATTAATTTTATTAGGTCGTGGGTTTAAATTTATATTCAAACATAATTATTTGAATCATTCTCTTAATTAAATATTGCGTATTGATTAATAATGAAAAAAAAAAAGTATACGACATAGGTTTTTTTAGGGTTTTTTATGGTCACAAATTAACTATCTTATTACATTGAAAAATAAAAGTCTATAAAAAGAATAGCCATTAAATAATATTATGATATATAATAATAAATATTACGTTTTTATATTTTAATTTAATTTAATTTATAATTTCTCAAATAAAATTGGTATACCTTTATATAAATAAATAAAATAAATGTGTGTAAGGGATGCTTTAGATTCAACATAATCCATTATATTATTTAACTTTTATTTTTTATGAAAAATATAAAATATTTTTTATTTTTAACATTTTTAACATTCATAAAATATTTTATATATTTTAGCAATCTTATTAATATTAATATGTAAAATTTTATTAATATTTTTAACATCACTACTACACCATGGGAAATGCTTTTTTAAATATATTATGCATAAAATATATATCTTTTTAAATATAAATTATTTTTTTTTTCAAAAACAAACAAAATGTTTTATTAAACCAAGCGACTCTTATAGAGCCCAACAATCAACTCTACTGATATCAAGAAACGAATAATTCCTTAAATCACAATGAAAGCTATACAACAGGAATTTTTCATTATTCTTTATCGATTAAACATCAGTAGTATGTAAAAATCTATTCGTTTATTTAAATATGTAAAAATCTATTCATTTCTTTCTGTTTTGTGTGTTTTTAAGGGGTAATTGTCATTTTGTAGATTTTTGATATGTTTGATGCGGTTTTAATAAGCGTTTGTTAAAACCGTGATTGTTTTCTATCACAGAAAATATAAATAATATTTTAACACCAAAATTTAAAATAATTTTTTTAACGAATTTATGACTATAATAGAATGAAAACTCTATTGATTAACTTTTCTTCTAGTTCGGAAGCGAGTTTTTGCGGCCTCTAATTACCACGTGGATTGGTAGATAGAGCGACATACTTATTTCTTGCGTGTCAATGATAACTTTGTGATGAGATCTTATTATTTTAATTTTTATTTGATATGCATGATCACTTAAATTGAAAATTTGAATCTATACATTATTGTTCGTATTTCATCAATTTCGACAATGTTGGAGAGGTCGGCATTGCATGTTAGCAATGTTGATTTGTGCAATGTCTATGTGCTTATGGATCCAATTCTACAAGGTGCAATCTGATTGGAATGGATTGGATTTTAGTTAGTTTTTGAATTGAGCTGCTATTTGATCTAAACTTTAGGTTTTAATGTGATATTTATTTTTTTTAGTTGTATTTCTTACATCATAGCTTCTTGTACTTTTTAATGGATGAGATAGTTGCATATTAAAAAAAAAAAAAAATTAAACACCACTAAAGCACTTTTTTCTTTTAATGCTTTTTTCTTGGTAGGTTAAGTTAAATGTGGAATAAGTTATTTTATTTTTCCTCGAAAGATATAATTAAAAATTATTAAAGTGATAATTTAATAATATAAAATTATTATATAATGTTATAAATAATTTGATGATTAAAATAAAATTAAAATATAAATAATTTGATAATATAAAATTTGTAGATAATATGGTGCTGTTTTAATTATTAATAATATATTTAATTTTAAAAGAAACAATTATAAATTATTAAAGTGATAAATCATAATATCAAAAATCAATGCTAATAATTTAAATTAAAAAATAATAAAAGTATAATTTAAGTGTAATAAAATTCATTCTCTATTTTTATAAAAAGTTATAAAAATTCATTATAATAATTTTAAAATTTAATTTTATAATATTAAAAAATAAAATGATATAATGTAATATTTATTAAAGATAATTAATATTATCATTCGATTTATTAAAAAATAATAATAAAATATTAAATAATAAATTTATTTAATTTATAAAAATATATCAAATATTAAATTATTAGGATAATATTAAAATGTTACATAATAATAATAAAAGAGAGAAAGAAGGAAAAGCAAGGAGGTTGTTTCACGCGGACGAAGGTGTGGATGTAGGAGACCCAACCCTAAAAGCCAGCTGGCTGTCGGAGGGAGGTCCCAGATACCCCGCTCTCATGCACGTGACTCAACTCCCGGAAAAAAAACGAAAAAGAAAAGAAAATACCGCATATGGCCTTTTGTTAGTTCTGGTGAGCAAATCACAAAATATAAATTTAAACTAGTTTACGTATGACTTAATTTAATTAAAATTTTCTAAATTTTTAAAAAAATTTAAAATTTTATTTATTTAATTGATATTTTTAAATTTTATAACAAGTTAAAACCCATAATTTTTTTTATTATAGATGAGATAAATTATTTTAAATTATCTCATCGAAATGGAATAATGTCTAAATTTATGTCAATTTTAATTTACTGGACATAATTGACCGCACAATTCATTTTCGTCTATAAATCAAATTTAATGGTTAACTTTTTGTCCGAAAAAATTATAAAAATAATTTATTTTATTTTTTTAGATAACGCTTTAACCTATTAGAAAATATTATTAAGTTAATATATATATATATATATATATATATATATATATATATATATATATATAATTTTATTTACATTTAAATTTTATTTTTAAAATCTTGAATATTTTAAATTTAAATTTATCTATTTTAATTTTTTAAATCCTATCTTATAAAACATTTCAATGTTTCAAAAATTTGCATATTTTTAAAAAACATTAACCCCATTTGAAATAAAAAATTTTCATAAAAATTTAATTTTAAATTCAAATTTTCCTGCCAATAGGAAAATTTATTTATTTTTTAATTTATAAAAAATTTTACTTTTAAATAAATCTATATATAATTTTATAAAAATACATTGAATATTTTTTTACAAAATAAATAAAGTATAATATCAAACTGAGGATAAGAATAAATACATTGAATATTTTTTTACAAAATAAATAAAGTATAATATCAAACTGAGGATAAGAATAAATAATTAAATATAGAATCATTAAAATATTAGAAGAGAAACAATCATTAAGAGAAAAAATTATATATATTTTTTAAATTATTTATTTTTGATTACCGCTGGATTTCATCATCCCGATTTGAGGTATGGCCATGATCAAAACCCCTTACTTGAAGGCCCTTAAGCCTCCCAAATGAATCAGATCCAGCTCGCTTGGCCCTAAGACCGGACTCCCCCTAAAACCTCTCAATTGGGCCGGCCCAGTCCTTTCGACCCTAAGATCAGACCTCCCCTGAGCTTCAATCCTAATCTCACTAACCGGCCCAGTCCGGAGGAGAAAAGGTAGCCAGCCCATTTGTCCAGTGGGTCCATCCGCATGCGTGCCAGGGAGGAATTAAATGGCCGTTGTACATGGAGCAGAGATCTGATATTCTCGTACGTCCGTATCCGTATGGTAGAGACAGGTGGCCCAATTGCAGTGAGACCATTACACGTCACTGACAGACCAGAAAAAAGAATAAAAGGAGAGGAGCACCTTCCTGTCAGACCAAGTTCACTCAACCCTTGTAAAACCCTATTTTTCTAGATCTCAGATCATCAATTGGCGCCGTCTGTGGGAAACGAAGGAGATCTTTTCATCGCCGGAGTTCCACTCTTCAAAACCCACTGAGATCCATGATGGCCAACCATAATGAAAACAACATTGTTAACACCCCTAATGACCTGAGCTCCACTCAGGAGGGGCAATAGTTCTCTTTCTCCAGCCCCACAACTCCTAACAACCAACCGCCAATCCCCTTCAATCCCTCGCCGAGTTTGGCAGGGAATGTACCCGGAGCCACCTTGTCCAACCAGGACCTCCAAACCATGACCCTTCAACTACAAAATACGGCTCACTGGCTGGGGAAGATGATGCAGCAGAGGGGCCTCAGCACCCCAGTGAATGTGTTGCCTGTGGTAGAAGAGTCTCGAACCAATGAACCACAGCCTACCTTTAACCACCCCCAAACAAACAGCAGAGAAACCAGAGAAAGGGGGAGGAGAACCGGGGGAGAAGAAGAACCAGAAGCCAGAGTTCATGGAAGAAGGGTGAGGGAGTTGATAGAGAACGATGAGGCGGAGAGTTACTCAGCCAGAACAACAACAAGAAGGACGGAAGATGAGGAGCAGGAAGAGGAGTATCGTCTGGAGAAGAGGCCCAGACAAGAAGAAGAGAATGTAGATCAGAAGTTGCAGAAACTGAGGGAACAGCTCCTAGTCGAGCTGGGAGCAAAGGATCACAACCAGGCCCTTTTGCCCACCTCTTCACCTTTCTCGAAATGGGTGCAACAGGAGACCATCTCCAAGAAGTTTATGATGCCGCCCATGGCGGCTTATGATAGAACTGGAAACCCGAGAGAGCATGTTCTCAACTATAAGACTTTCATGGAGCTGCAGACTCTATCGGATGCCTTGATGTGCAAGGTATTTCCCACGACGCTCTCGGGGCCAGCACGGGCGTGGTTTAACAGCCTAGAGGCTGGAAGTATCAGAAGTTTTGGAGATTTGGCCAATACCTTTATCAGCCAGTTTATTGCCGGAGTACCAGCGAACAGAAAGATGAGCTACTTGGAGACAGTCAGGCAGAGGAGGAACGAATCTTTGAGGGAGTACGTAGCCCGTTTTAACACGGAGGCCCTGCAGATCCCTGAGCTAAATGAAAATCGAGTTGTAGAAGCAATGCAAAAAGGGACGACCTCCCCAGAGTTCTTTGGCTCATTAAGCAGGAAACCGCCGACCTCGCTGGCAGAGCTGATGAAGAGGGCAGAGAAGTACATAAGGCAGGATGATGCCTTAGTAACTAGCAGATTTGCTAAGGAGTCAGCAGATAGAGGAAAGGCTCCGAAAGAAAGGAGGCCGGAGAGGCATGATAAAAAGCAAAGCAAAAGACCTGAGCAGTACAGACAGTCCTGGGACCGAAGGGACGAGAGACCCTTCTCCCCTCGGATCCCAGAACAAAGAGCACTCCCCCCGTGGGTTCCTGAGAACTTGACTCCACTCAACGCCTCCAGAGCTAAAGTGCTCATGGCAGTTCAGAACAAGGAGTTCCTCCAATGGCCAAAACCCATGAGAGCAGAAGCAAGTCAGCGAGATCCTGACAAATATTGTCAGTATCATTGTACCCACGGCCATGACACCAACAATTGCTAGCAGCTGATCAGCGAGATAGAGAGGCTCATAAAAAGGGGACATCTCAGAAACTTTGTGAAAAAACCGGAGGGAGAGAGTCCTCAGCAGAACCCTGCGACAGAATGACCTCGGAGGACGGGAGCAGGACCAGTGAATGATGGTTCCAGTGGAACCATCAATATGATCGTCGGAGGAACCGGAGGTCGGATGAGCAGGAGAGGAAGAAAAAGGGGCCGAGATGGGGAAGGTAGCAGTGCCGAGGTCATGCAGATAATTGACCATTCTCCAATGACCATCTCCTTCTCTTCGGAGGATGCCCAGGGCGTTCAGATGCCTCATGATGATGCTCTTGTTATTGAAGCCGTCATCCACAACTACTGGGTTAGGAAGATCTTGGTGGACAACGGAAGTAAGGTGAATTTATTGCCATACAGAGTCTTCCAGCAGATGAGAATCCCCGAAGAACAGTTGGTTCGGGACCAGGCCCCAGTCAAAGGGATCGGAGGAGTCCCAGTGCCTGTGGAAGGAAAGGTGAAGCTGGCTCTCACCCTCGGGGAAGCACCCAGAACTCGAACTCACTACGCGGTGTTCCTGGTAGTAAAACTCCCCCTGAGCTACAATGCAATATTGGGAAGACCTATGCTGTTTGACTTTGAGGCCGTGACCAGCATAAGGTACTTGGCCATGAAATTCCCAACAGAAGCAGGAGTGGGAGTAGTCAGAGGAAGTCAGGAAGAGGCGAGAGTGGTGTACCTGGCCACGATATCAGAGCCGAGCTCGACAGGGGAAAGGTTTGATTCAGAAGTCCTAGAGGTCCGAGACGAGAAAAAAGAGGCCAGAACAGAGCCAGTAGAAAAACTGAAAATGTAACAGCCCGGAAACCGAACTGCCACCGGCACTAGGATCCAGATCGACTTAAGGTCGCCGGGACCCGTAGTAAGCCTGTTATCCTGTCTGTCTACCTGTAAAATCCCATACATGATCATACATTTGCTGTAAAAACATAAAACTTTTCTTCATTCCAAGGCTTAACCTGTGCATGCACTCTCTCTGTGCTCTACCAATCCCTACTAGAGCTCCTCATGGCTCTAGGCGGATCAATCTCATAATGTTAAGCCTGGTTTTGCTCATAAACATACAACAATAAAGAAACATACATAAACTGATCATGTGACTCCAAGGGATTACAAGTCTTATAAATCAAGCACCATTCTATATACACTATACATATACATTATCTCTATACATTTAC
The DNA here is from genome assembly GCF_001659605.2 of Manihot esculenta. Taxonomy (NCBI): domain Eukaryota; kingdom Viridiplantae; phylum Streptophyta; class Magnoliopsida; order Malpighiales; family Euphorbiaceae; genus Manihot; species Manihot esculenta. Next base: position 32,530,113 of record NC_035161.2, read on the forward strand.
ATGTCCACACTAGCTATTACACCACTCTGTACTCTTCCTGTACCCTGCTGAGTTCTCTCTGACCTCTGAACCTGCACAACTGAAATTAGGGGAGAGGGATGAGCTACGATAGCCCAGTGAGTAGAATAGGCAAATACAGGTGATAAAACATGCTCTCATGGAATGCAACACAGAATCACATCACCTCGGCCGGACGGATCAAAACTCCCTCTATCTCATCTGGGGTACCTAAGTACCATGTGCCTGGTCCCCGTAGGGCTGTTCCAGGTCTTTCTGTGTGTGCCTGGTCCCCGTAGGGCTGTTCCAGGTCTTTCTGTGTGTGCCTGGTCCCCGTAGGGCTGTTCCAGGTCTTTCCTCTGAGGGCTAATGAATCCTCACGAAGTCCGTGCCGTCTCACATAAGCAATGTACAAGGAGCAGTGCCAAGTACAAGGATATATGCAATGCATCATCTTCGTGTACACTAATGCACTCACCCTAAAGCATAGTCATGATGCATGAAGCATGAGAAAATATCAGTTATCATATTAAAACATGAAGTTAAATTCCACTCACCTGTAGTTCTCTCTGAACTGACTCTGCAGGTTCTGACTCTGGACTCACTGCTGATGTCCCTGATTCCTCTGGTCCGTACCTACACAGGTGGACTCAAATGAGGGACTAAACTCACTCAAGAACATCTCTAAGAAACTCCCCAAAACCCCTCTAAACAATCCTCAAACCATCACATAAAACATGCAAAAGGAAGCTGGACAGGGCACTTTCGGCGGCAGGTTCGGCGGCCGAAACCCCACTCCAGAGACGAAACTCATGCATGTTCGGCGGCACCTTCGGCGGCCGAAGGTCTCGTCCAGAGACGAAACTCACACACTTTCGGCGGCCGAACTCCCTCTTTCGGCGGCCGAAAGTCCCTTTCTAAACCGAAAGCCTAGCTTTCGGGGGCAACCTTTGGCAGCCGAACTGCCTCCACAAAGGGTTCGGCGGCCGAACCTTCCTTCGGCGGCCGAACCTGGTTTTGCCCGAAGGGCAGAACCCTGCTCTGTTTCATGCAAACTTTGCCCAAAAACCTACCAACATGCACATCAACTACTCCCAACTAGCATATATACATATATATGCACAAAGGGGTCTAAAACTATCCTAAAACCCCAAACAAACATAACACACAACACTTAATCATGCTGGAACACCACAAAGCACCAAAAACCTCACCTAAACCTAAACATGCATACTACCCATACAAACTTCATAAAACCTTTCAAAATCATCAAAGAAGCTCAGGATCTTCACTTACCTCTTAAAAAACTTGAGGATGAAGGATCCCAACGTGGAGATATGAAGAAAAGCTCTTCCAAAGCTCCAAGCTTCAAAACTTGGTTCTTTTGCTCAAAACCTTCATAAATCACCAAACTCTTAAAACTCTTGAAAGATTTGATGAAAATCATGGAAAACATGAAAGTCAACGTAGGAGAGGCTGAAACTCACCTCTGGCTGCAAGTGGAGGAGAAATAACCTCCTTCCACCGACCCTTGGCCCTTTTATAGGTGGCTGGCCAGACCACCTTCGGCAGCCGAACGTGAAGCCGCAACCATGCAATGTTCGGCGGCCGAAAGTGACCTTCGGCGGCCGAACCTTTGCATTTCTCCCTTGTTGCTTTTCTTTCAAAACTCAAGTCTTTTAACCCTTCAAAACATGAAAACCAGTGAAAATACCTTGCAAAACATATGTATTACCCTTCTCGAGGGTTCCGACACCCGAGATTCCACCGGACTACAGGAATTCCGATGCCGGACTCGAGCCGGGTATTACATTCTCCCCCCCTTAAGAACATTCGTCCCCGAATGTCCCTAACACAACAGAAACACATAGAAAAGGGAAAAAAACTAACCTTAAAACAGATACGGGTATTGCTGGAGCATGGACTCCCGAGTCTCCCAAGTGCACTCTTCTAGGTTGTGGTGGTTCCACAAAACTTTCACCATTGGTATCTCCTTGTTTCTCAACTTTCTGATCTGGGTGTCAAGGATCCGCACTGGCTGCTCTACATAGGTGAGATCACTTAAGATTTCCACCTCAGGTTCACTAAGAACCTTCTCTAGATCTGACACAAATTTTCTCAACATAGAAACATGGAATACCGGGTGAATTCGTTCCATAGAAGCCGGTAAATCTAGCTTATACGATACAGGCCCGATCTTCTGCAAGATCTCAAAGGGACCAATGTACCGTGGGGCCAGTTTACCCTTCTTTCCAAACCGAACCATTCCCTTCATCGGAGACACTTTAAGCAATACCACATCCCCCTCCTGGAACTCTATCTGCTTCCTACGGATGTCTGCATAACTTTTCTGTCTGCTTACAGCTGTTCTGATCCTCTCTCTGATGATAGGCACTAACTTGCTGGTTATCTCAACTAACTCTGGCCCTGCAAGAGTTTTCTCTCCTACCTCTTCCCAGCAAACAGGTGTTCGGCACTTCCTTCCATACAAAGCTTCATAAGGGGCCATCCCTATGCTAGCATGATGGCTGTTGTTGTAGGCAAACTCCACCAGAGGTAGATGCTGCCTCCAAGAACCGCCAAAGTCTAACACACACATTCTCAGCATATCTTCAATGGTCTGGATGGTCCTCTCTGACTGACCGTCTGTCTGTGGATGGAAAGCAGTGCTGAAATCCAACCTTGTGCCCATTTCATTTTGCAGACTCCGCCAAAACCTGGAGGTGAACTGAGGTCCTCGATCTGATACTATCGACACTGGAACTCCATGCAACCTTACTATCTCGTCGACATACACCTGCGCCAACTTGTCCACAGAGTAGTTACTCCTGACTGGAATGAAGTGAGCAGATTTAGTGAGTCTATCCACAATCACCCATATGGAGTCTAGTCTGTTAGACGTCGCCGGTAACCCCACTACAAAATCCATAGCTATGTTCTCCCATTTCCATTCTGGAATCGGCAGTGGGTTAAGCATTCCAGCCGGCTTCTGGTGCTCTAGTTTCACCCTTTGACATGTCTCGCAGGCTGACACGAACTGTGCCACTTCTCTCTTCATTGCTGGCCACCAATACACCCTTCTCAGATCTTGATACATCTTGGTGGCTCCCGGGTGAATGCTATACCTCGCATTATGAGCTTCCCTCATAATGTCTTCCTTTAAACTGCTATCATCTGGTACACATAACCTCTTACCGTGCCGAAGAAGCCCCTCACCGTCAAATCTGAACTCTGCACTGTTGCCCGACTGAACAGTCCTGGCAATCTTCACTAACTCGGGGTCTTCGTGCTGTTTCAGAGCCACTTGCTCGAGAAACACTGGTGTCACTCTCATCTGTGCGATCAAAGCACCCGTACCAGATAATTGCAACTGTAACCCTTCTTCCACAAGCTTGTAGAAATCCTTCACCACCGGTCTTCTCTCTACTGCAATGTGGGATAAACTGCCAAGTGACTTTCGACTTAAGGCATCAGCTACAACATTAGCCTTGCCCGGATGATACTGGATCTTGCAATCGTAATCACTGAGCAATTCTACCCACCGTCTCTGCCTCAAGTTTAACTCTCTCTGACTTAAGATGTGCTGCAGGCTCTTATGATCCGTATAGATCTCACATTTTACCCCATAGAGGTAATGCCTCCACATCTTAAGTGCAAAGATAACAGCTGCCATCTCAAGATCGTGTGTCGGGTAATTCAGCTCGTGCTTCTTCAGCTGTCTAGAAGCATAAGCTATCACTCGGTCATGTTGCATCAACACACAACCTAATCCCACTCGGGATGCATCACAGAACACTGTGAAATCTTCATCACTGATCGGCAGAGCTAACACCGGTGCTGAAGTTAATCGTCTCTTTAACTCTGCAAAATTCTCCTCACATTCCTCTGACCACACAAACTTCTGATTCTTTCTGGTCAGTCTGGTCATAGGAGCAGCTATCTTCGAAAAGTCCTGCACAAACCGTCGATAGTAGCCTGCCAAACCCAGAAAACTCTTGATCTCTGTCACTGTAGTGGGTGTAGGCCAGTTGGCTACTGCCTCTACCTTTTTGGGATCAACTGCTATACCTTCCTCTGATACAACATGTCCCAAAAAGGAAATGCTCCTTAACCAGAACTCACACTTGGAGAACTTGGCATACAAGCCATGCTCTCTCAAGGTTTGCAGCACTATCCGAAGATGCTGGGCATGGTCCTCTGCATTCCTGGAGTACACCAAGATATCATCAATAAAGACGATCACAAAACGATCCAAGTACTCCCTGAAAACCCTGTTCATGAGATCCATGAATGCTGCAGGGGCGTTAGTCAACCCGAACGGCATCACAAGGAACTCATAATGCCCATATCTGGTTCTGAAAGCAGTCTTGGATACATCTCCTTCCCTGATCTTCAACTGATGGTATCCGGATCTCAGATCTATTTTAGAAAAACAACCTGCTCCTGCCAGCTGGTCGAATAGATCATCGATCCTGGGTAAAGGATACTTGTTTTTGATCGTGACTTTGTTCAACTGTCTATAGTCGACACAAAGTCTAAGAGGTCCATCCTTCTTTCTGACAAATAATACTGGAGCACCCCAGGGTGAGGTACTCGGGCGGATGAAACCCTTAGCTACCAAATCCTGTAACTGCTCTTTCAACTCTCGCAGCTCTGCTGGTGCCATCCTGTAGGGAGGAATAGAGATCGGTCTGGCATTGGGCATCAACTCAATCTCGAACTCTATTTCCCTATCCGGTGGCAATCCTGGAAGCTCTTCAGGAAACAAATCTAGGAAGTCTCTGACAACTGGTACTGAGGATGGTTCCCTAACCTGACTGTCTAGCTCTCTCACATAAGCTAGGAACCCCTGACACCCCTTCCTTAACATTTTACGAGCCTGGAGGGCTGATATCAAACCCCTAGGTGTCCCTCTCCTGTCTCCTCTGAAGACACACTCTGACCCATCCTGGTCTCTGACACTGACTACTTTGTCTCTACAGTTCAGAGTAGCATCATACGTAGATAACCAGTCCATCCCTAGAATGACATCAAAATCTGTCAACTCTAGAACCACCAGGTCAGCTGGAAGGTATCTACCCTCTATGCACACTGGACTGAACCGACAGACTGACTCTGCCAAAGATGGATCACATTTGGGTCCACTGACCCATAGAGGACACTCTAACTCAGACACTATCAGACCCAACCTCTCTGCAGCTCTAGAAGAAATGAAAGAGTGAGAAGCACCGGGGTCCATTAAAGCATACACCTCTGAACACCCAATGATGAGATTACCTGACACCACCGTGTTCGACGTGTCTGCCTCCTGCTGAGTCAGGGTGAAAATCCGTGCTGGGGCTGACGGACCTGCACCTCGGGAACCCATCCCTGATGAAGAGGCTACCCCTCTTCCTCTTCCTCTGCCACTGCTTGGTGGTACGGCTGAAGCTACGGGCTGAACTACACTGCCCGTACTCATCTGCTGGGATGGTGCAACCAAAGTCGCCTGAGGACATTCCCGTGCATAATGTCCCTCCTGCCCACATCTATAGCAGGCTGTGGATCCCAACTGACAAGCTCCTCTATGCTGTTTGCCACACCTCTTGCACACTGGAAAATCTGCGCCAGAACTGGAGCCACTACTCATTCCTAGACCTGACTTAAGCCTGTTCCAGAACTTGCCTCTCTTTCCTCTGAATCTCTCCCATCTCCTCTTACTTGCACTTGCTGTACTCTGTGAGGAGGAACCTGGTTTAGCACCAGAAGACTGTGCCTTAACTACACCTTGACTTATGGCACTGGCCTCCATCTTTCTAGCAGCATCCACAATAGAGTGGAAACTTTCCTTCTCCGCATGAAGAATCAAAGAGAAATACCTGGGATGAAGCCTTGTGGCATATCTCTTTGCCTTCTTCTGATCTGTATCATATGCCTGACCGACATATGGCAACAATTCCAGGAACTTATCTGTATACTCATCAACGCTCATCTCCTCCGTCTGTCGCAACTGCTCAAACTCCACAACCTTTAGTTCCCTGGAACTGTCAGGAAAAGCCCATCCAGCAAATTCATTGGCGAACTCTTCCCATGTCATACTCTCAAGTCTCGGGTCCACATAGTTCTTGAACCATTCTCTAGCTTTCTTACACTTTAACGTGAACCCTGCCATCTCAATGGCTCTACCATCATCTGCTCCCAACTCACTTGTTATCATTCTGACTGCACTGAGATACTCAAAGGGGTCATCTCCTGTATTGAATTTCGGAGCATCCAACTTTAAGTACTCGGTCATCTTCACCTTACTTCCCCCTGAAGAACTGGGTTGCTGTACTTCCACAACAGGGGCTACTGGTTCAGGAGGTGGTGGTGGAGGAACTGGTTCCCTCACTTCAGGCTGTACTGGACTTGGATGAACAGGTGGGGGTGGATACATGTGATATGGTGGATAAAAAGCAGGATAGGGCATATATGGCATGTAGGGTGGATATGGGGCAAAACTGGAGTAATCCGACGTGCCTCCCATCGGATACTCTGGGCCCTGTGGAAAGGGTGAATAGCCAAACCCCGAGGCCTGAACGCCTCCCTGGGACTCCCCCATACCTTCTTCTGACCTTCCTACACCCATGCTTGCATCTCTACTCTGATCCTCTTCCCTCACACCTCTTTCTTCTACTGACCTTCCCCCTCTGCTTACTCCTCTCCTGCTCTCGTCAGAAGACCTTCTAGGGTCTCGTGACGTTCCTTCCCTGCTTGACCTGTGAGATCTTGCCCTTGGCAAGGCAGGTGGACGAGCAGCTGTACCCTCACTTACGGGTGGGACTCCAGTCAATCTCGCGGATCGACGAGTTCCTCGCATCTTCACTCTCTGGGAAACAACAAACACATAAAACATCAGCAACACATCAAAACAAATGCACATGCATAACTCATGGCATTGCACATCAGCATATAGACAGGACTGACATCTTATCCTAGTGGACATGTTTTTCCTATGGTGCTTGACCTGCTAAACCTCTCTATGAGCCCAACTCTCTCTATAGGTCCGACCATATGAACCTAGGGCTCTGATACCAATCTGTAACAGCCCGGAAACCGAACTGCCACCGGCACTAGGATCCAGATCGACTTAAGGTCGCCGGGACCCGTAGTAAGCCTGTTATCCTGTCTGTCTACCTGTAAAATCCCATACATGATCATACATTTGCTGTAAAAACATAAAACTTTTCTTCATTCCAAGGCTTAACCTGTGCATGCACTCTCTCTGTGCTCTACCAATCCCTACTAGAGCTCCTCATGGCTCTAGGCGGATCAATCTCATAATGTTAAGCCTGGTTTTGCTCATAAACATACAACAATAAAGAAACATACATAAACTGATCATGTGACTCCAAGGGATTACAAGTCTTATAAATCAAGCACCATTCTATATACACTATACATATACATTATCTCTATACATTTACATGTCCACACTAGCTATTACACCACTCTGTACTCTTCCTGTACCCTGCTGAGTTCTCTCTGACCTCTGAACCTGCACAACTGAAATTAGGGGAGAGGGATGAGCTACGATAGCCCAGTGAGTAGAATAGGCAAATACAGGTGATAAAACATGCTCTCATGGAATGCAACACAGAATCACATCACCTCGGCCGGACGGATCAAAACTCCCTCTATCTCATCTGGGGTACCTAAGTACCATGTGCCTGGTCCCCGTAGGGCTGTTCCAGGTCTTTCTGTGTGTGCCTGGTCCCCGTAGGGCTGTTCCAGGTCTTTCCTCTGAGGGCTAATGAATCCTCACGAAGTCCGTGCCGTCTCACATAAGCAATGTACAAGGAGCAGTGCCAAGTACAAGGATATATGCAATGCATCATCTTCGTGTACACTAATGCACTCACCCTAAAGCATAGTCATGATGCATGAAGCATGAGAAAATATCAGTTATCATATTAAAACATGAAGTTAAATTCCACTCACCTGTAGTTCTCTCTGAACTGACTCTGCAGGTTCTGACTCTGGACTCACTGCTGATGTCCCTGATTCCTCTGGTCCGTACCTACACAGGTGGACTCAAATGAGGGACTAAACTCACTCAAGAACATCTCTAAGAAACTCCCCAAAACCCCTCTAAACAATCCTCAAACCATCACATAAAACATGCAAAAGGAAGCTGGACAGGGCACTTTCGGCGGCAGGTTCGGCGGCCGAAACCCCACTCCAGAGACGAAACTCATGCATGTTCGGCGGCACCTTCGGCGGCCGAAGGTCTCGTCCAGAGACGAAACTCACACACTTTCGGCGGCCGAACTCCCTCTTTCGGCGGCCGAAAGTCCCTTTCTAAACCGAAAGCCTAGCTTTCGGGGGCAACCTTTGGCAGCCGAACTGCCTCCACAAAGGGTTCGGCGGCCGAACCTTCCTTCGGCGGCCGAACCTGGTTTTGCCCGAAGGGCAGAACCCTGCTCTGTTTCATGCAAACTTTGCCCAAAAACCTACCAACATGCACATCAACTACTCCCAACTAGCATATATACATATATATGCACAAAGGGGTCTAAAACTATCCTAAAACCCCAAACAAACATAACACACAACACTTAATCATGCTGGAACACCACAAAGCACCAAAAACCTCACCTAAACCTAAACATGCATACTACCCATACAAACTTCATAAAACCTTTCAAAATCATCAAAGAAGCTCAGGATCTTCACTTACCTCTTAAAAAACTTGAGGATGAAGGATCCCAACGTGGAGATATGAAGAAAAGCTCTTCCAAAGCTCCAAGCTTCAAAACTTGGTTCTTTTGCTCAAAACCTTCATAAATCACCAAACTCTTAAAACTCTTGAAAGATTTGATGAAAATCATGGAAAACATGAAAGTCAACGTAGGAGAGGCTGAAACTCACCTCTGGCTGCAAGTGGAGGAGAAATAACCTCCTTCCACCGACCCTTGGCCCTTTTATAGGTGGCTGGCCAGACCACCTTCGGCAGCCGAACGTGAAGCCGCAACCATGCAATGTTCGGCGGCCGAAAGTGACCTTCGGCGGCCGAACCTTTGCATTTCTCCCTTGTTGCTTTTCTTTCAAAACTCAAGTCTTTTAACCCTTCAAAACATGAAAACCAGTGAAAATACCTTGCAAAACATATGTATTACCCTTCTCGAGGGTTCCGACACCCGAGATTCCACCGGACTACAGGAATTCCGATGCCGGACTCGAGCCGGGTATTACAGAAAACTTTTCCCTTATCAGAAGCAGAGATAGATAAAGTCTTCAGTCTTAACGCCGGCCTGACTAGAGAGCAGAAAACTGAAGTAATGGCCCTAATCCGAGGTCACGCGTCAAGCTTTGCCTGGAAGCCGTTTGACATGCCTGGGATAGACCCAGAGGTGATGACCCACAAGCTGAACGTCCTCCCAGAAGCTAGGCCGGTGAAGCAGAAGAAGAGGGAGGTGGGAAGAGAGAAGCAGCAGGCCACCAGGGAAGAGGTGCAAAAGCTAGAAGAGGCAGGGTTTATCAGGGAAGTGATGTACCCCCAATGGTTAGCAAATCTTGTATTAGTCAAAAAAGCCAATGACAAATATAGGATGTATATAGACTTCACTGACCTGAATCAGGCATGTCCCAAAGATTGTTATCCCCTCCCTGATATTAATAAAATGGTCGACTCCACGGCCGGTTTTGATTATATGTCGTCTTTGGATGCAATGTTCGGTTACCACCAAATTCCAATGGACAGGTCGGATGAAGAGAAGACCTCGTTCATAACAGAAGATGGAACCTATTGTTACAGGGCCATGCCTTTCGGGCTGAAGAATGCCGGGGCGACATACCAGAGGCTAATGAATAAAATCTTCAAAGATCAGATCGGCAGGAATGTCGAAGTATATGTGGATGATATGGTTGTGAAGAGTCCGACCTTTCAACAACACTTAAAAGACTTGAGGGAGGTGTTTGAAGTATTGGAGCAATATAGAATGAGGCTGAACCCGGCTAAATGTACTTTCTTCATCAGAGGAGGAAAGTTCTTGGGATACATGGTGAGCGAAAAAGGCATCAAGCCCAACCCAGAGAAGGTAGAAGCTATTTTGAAAATGCCTGAGCCGACCTGCGTAAGGAATGTCCAAAGACTTACTGGAAGGGTAGTAGCACTCAATCGCTTCATGTCGAGGTCGGCTGAAAGATGCTTGCCATTCTTTAAAAAGCTGAGAAAAGTTTCAAATTTCGAATTGACCAAAGACTGTCGAGAAGTTTTCAAAGAGCTCAAAAGCTATCTTAGCTCGCCACATGTGCTCAGTAGTCCGTTGGAAGGAGAGGAGCTTCTGATTTACTTGTTAGCCTCAGAATAAGCTGTCAGTGCTGTGTTGGTAAGAGTAGAAGAAGAAGACCAAAAGCCAGTGTTTTACGTCAGTAAGGTGCTCAGAGATGCCGAGATCAAATATCTGAACATCGAGAAAATGGCCTATGCTCTGTTGCTGGTCGTCAGAAAATTCAGAGTTTATTTAGAAAGCCACCAAGGAGTAGTGATGACAGACCAGCCGTTGAAAAAGTTCCTCCATAGACCGGAAACGTCAGGTCGGATGCTTGCCTGGTCCATCGAGATTAGCCCTTACTGCTTAGAATACCAACCTCGAACCACCATAAAATCTCAAGCCCTGGCTGACTTCATAGCAGAGTGCTCTTTCAACGAAAAACAAGCAAAAATGGGTGAGTCATCTGCAGAAGCGTTGGAGAGCGGGAGAGAGAGGCAGCCCCCACAAGAGTTCAGCTGGAAGTTGTATGTGGATGGGGCATCCAGGGCTGGGGGCAGCGGTGCAAGAATAATGCTAAAAGGACCTTAGGGTTTCAAAGTCTGTTATGCTCTGCGTCTGGAATTCAAAGCCTTTAACAACGTAGCAGAATATGAAGCCCTGATAAATGGGATGCTAATTGCAAAGGAGGTAGGGGTAACTGATCTTAAAGTAAATAGCGACTCCCAGCTAGTAATCAATCAGATAACAAGGGCATATCAGGCAAGAGACCAAACCATGCAGAACTATTTGGCGAAGGTAAAAGCCATAGAGGCCGAGCTCGTCGAACAGGGAATTATGGTACGGTACCAGAGGATACCCCGGGAGGACAATGAGGAGGCAGACCTACTTAGCCGATTGTCTAAAGAGGAGCTGGAACAACTCCCTGACGAGTTATACATACAATACATTAGCATACCTGCTTTTGACAAAATGGCCACTGTAATGCAGGTTGAGCAAGGCCAAAACTGGATGACCCATACCTGGAATACCTTGAGAAGGGAAAGCTCCCTGAAGACAAGGATGAAGCAAAGAAAATAGCTGCTCGAGCTGCCAATTACCAAGCAGTAAGGGGGACCCTATACAGAAGAGGGAAATCCCCTCCATGGCTCCGATGTGTAGGCCTAGACGAAGCAGTCAAGGTGCTAGAAGAGATACACCAGGGAATGTGTGGGACTCATGAGGGAGCAGGGACATTGGCGAACAAAATTTTTAGACAAGGCTACTACTGGCCCACTGTCAAGAAAGAAGCTGAGGAATTTGTCCGAAGATATGGCATATGCCAAAGGTTCGCTAATGCCATCAACGTTCCAGCTACGCCTCAATCCAGCATATCCAGCCCATGGCCGTTCTCACAATGGGGCATAGATATCCTGGGACCTTTCCCTAAGACCATGGGGCAGAAGAAGTTTGTAGTGGTGGCCGTGGAGTACTTTTCAAAATGGCCAGAGGCAGAGGCAATCCCCACAATTACAGCCAGAAAGATGATAGACTTTGTCTGGGACAACATCATATGCAGATTCGGGATACCAAGAGTGCTCATATCAGATAATGGCAAGCAGTTTGACTACAGAACCTTTAAAGAGTTCATAACGAACATGGGTATATGGCATAAATTCTCCTCGGTGGCCCACCCTCAGACCAACGGTCAAATAGAGGCCACTAACAGAGCTATCCTCCAGGGATTGAAGAAGCGACTGGATGGAGCAAAGGCAAACTGGGCAGAGGAACTCAACAGTATCCTGTGGGCACTCCAAACTACCCCCAGAACGTCCACCAAAGAGACACCTTTTGCACTCGAGTTTGGCGCTAAGGCGGTAGTTCCAATTGAGCTACAAGTCCCTATACATCGAGTGCATTTCAATGATGAGAACGCCAATAGTGATAAACTGAGAAGTAAGCTGGATGCCTTGGAAGAAGTCAGGGAGGAAGCCCAAGTCCGTACAGCCGCTTATCAACAAAGAGCGGCTCGTTATTACAATCAAAGGGTCAGGAAAAGAAGCCTGAAGGTTGGAGATCTGGCCCTGAGAAATCTGGAAGCTACTGGAAAGAGAGCGACAGTAGGAAAGCTGGTGCCGGCCTGGGTGGGTCCTTTCAGAATAATAAAAATAGTCAAACCAGGAGTGTATCGAATCGAGGATATGCAGGGAAACCCTAAACCTCATGCTTGGAACATCCAACATTTGAAAAGGTACTTCCCTTAAGATGTTACCAAATGTAAGAGGATTGATTGTATTTTAAAGCATGGGAATAAAGTAAACGTTGTTATTTGCCATAACCTACATTGCTTCCATTGAAAGAAACAGAAAGGAAAAATAAAACAGGCACAAAGGCGCAAGACCTCAGTGAGGTAGGTGACCGGCCTCCCCAAGTGCCCCCGGCACCACAAAACCGGCTAAGATGACGAAGCGACAGTAAGGCCACAGTGCCTGAATCTTGCGCAAGACCTCAGTGAGGTAGGTGACCGGGCTCCCCAAGTACCCCTGGCACCACAAAACCGGCTGAGATGACGAAGTGACAGTAGGGCCACAGTGTCTGAATCTTGCACAAGACCTCAGTGAGGTAGGTGACCGGGCTCCCCAAGTGCCCTCGGCACCACAAAACTGGCTAAGATGACGAAGCGACAGTAAGGCCACAGTGCCTGAATCTTGCGCAAGACCTCAGTGAGATAGGTGACCGGGCTCCCCAAGTGCCCCCGGCACCACAAAACCGGCTGAAATGATGAAGCGACAGTAAGGCCACAGTACCTGCATCTTGTGCAAGACCTTAGTGAGGTAGGTGACCGGGCTCCCAAAGTGCCCCCGCACCACAAAATCGGCTGAGATGACGAAGCGACAGTAAGGCCACAGTGCCTGAATCTTGCGCAAGACCTCAGTGCGGTAGGTGACTGGGCTTCTCAAGTGCCCTCGGCACCACTAAACCGACTGAGAAGATCAAGCGACAGTAAGGCCACAGTGCTTGAATCTTGCGTAAGACCTCAGTGAGGTAGGTGACCGGGCTCCCCAAGTGCCCCCGGCACCACCAAACCGGCTGAGAAGATGAAGCGACAGTAAGGCCACAGAGCCCGAATCTTGCACAAGACCTCAGTGAGGCAGGTGACCGGGCTCCCCAAAGCGGCCCCGGCACCACGAATGGTGAAAACCACAGAGGCCAAAGGTGCCCAACCTAAGACACTCAAATCTGAACTAGGAAAACCAAGCAAGAAAGAGAACCGAGCTCAGGAAGCTCAAGGACCAACTTAATGTTACAAATTCCCTCTAGCCCAAGGGGCAAATCAAAAGCATAGACTGACGAGTAAAACCATAGCCTCGGTCCCACTCAACGCAGGACGGAGAGCAAAGCATGGGAGTTAGGCTCGTCACATTAAAAGGTACATGATCTAACTTATTGTTATTATATAAAGGCTATATGCCCAAGCTCATATTAACGAAATAATGAAAGAAAAATGAGGATGTCTTTGCAAGAATCATAAAAACTCGTGAGTTGAAAGTTCAGCCAACTGTTAAAAATTGAGCTCAGGGTGGAGACCTGATATGATTGAACCCTACGGGAGATTAAGTAAACGTGTGGCTTAAAGGTTTTTATCTTCAAGGCAAATCCAGCTCGAAAAAGGCTCACAGATAGGAAAAATAGATTAAGTCTTTGACAGATTAAGCAACTCAGCTCAAATGGGAAAGACAAATAAGAACAAGAAGTAACTCAAACACAAAACATATGCAAAAGACAAATTCTATTAAAGTAAAAGAAGAATTACAAATACTGTTCAATCCTCTAAGACTATTGGAGGAAAAATTATCCTTAAAGGACTTACATTCTTGGGAGCATCATTATTTACATCATTATCTACACTACTGCCTACAAAAGGCACAATTTCTCCTCCTTGGGGTCCAGCATCGCTTCCCTCAGGCTCATCTTCCTCCCTCAGCTCAGCATCTTCTTTATGAGACCTAGTTGCAGTGTGAGGAACTCCTTTGGGCAAAGGTTTGTCATCCTCCCCGTAAAGCACCTCCTCGCCATCGAAGTCTTCCTTAGCAGCTCGGAGTTCAGCTAGCGGGGTGGAAGGGGCATACCTGGCTTCCTTCAAGCCTCACTTGAAATCGGAGATGAACATGCGGAAGCCTTTGTGCCATATTGCATTCTTCATCTCGTCAGAGGCTTTAAATTTCGCAAGTCGCTCCTCGCAGGCCTCAGCTATCTTAACCTTCAACTTAGAAAAGTCCTTATAGCTTTGGAGACGAGCTTCACAGGCCTGTTCAATCTCCTTTTTTAGCTCTGCCGACTCCTTGTACTCCCTCAGCCGTTCCTCACACTCCAACTGGACTCTGTCCTCAGCGTGCTTGGCATCCTCGAGCAAGGCTGAACACCTCTTTTTAAGAGCCTCGACTTCCTGGCAGAGATGCTGGTTTTGAAGTCTAGATGCCTCTGCTGCTAGAGCCATGTCTTTTTCATTATCAGCATGCATGGTCAGTTCTTGCTCGAGGACCACAACCCGAGCTAGGACTTCGTCTCTCTGAGCCCGCACGACATCAAAATTTGCCTTCAATAACTCGTGTTGGTGCCGGGCCTCATCCCTTTGCTCACGGCCTCATCCCTCTCCTTTTGAGCTTCTTCTAAGGAGGACAGCTGCTCCAAGGCCTCATCACGACGGACCTCCGCAGCAGCTGCCCTCTTATTAGCCCCCTCCAGAGCCTCCTTGGTATGGGCCAGCTCCTCCCGAAGGGTCTTCATATGCTCCTGAGCTGCTGCAAGGTGACCCCGGGCATCGTTGGTCGCAGTCAGATTCTCTTCAAGGCGCGCCTCCTCGATCCGACGGTCTACTGTACTCCGAGTGGACTCGTCGCGGGCGTCCACCTCCATAAAGAGGCCCATCAACTAGCATGGAAAGAAAAATATTAGAATGACAGGCAACAGAAGTCAAAAGAAATAATTCAAAAGTAAGAAGAACAGCTCACCATCAGAAGCATCTCCCTAATTGTGCCTCCGAGCTCCTCCAGAGTCCGAGACCGGAATGCTACTTGCTCTCGTGTAGAACTCGCCAAAAGGCCAGTGAGAGCAAGCAGACGAGGATCCGAAGCTTCTGTGGTCCCGCCAAACATCTGCTCCCGCAAGATCTCTACAACAACGCTCGCCGGAGATTGGTGAGTGATATCCTCCGCGTTCATAATATCGTTGTCGGGGGCAGACAGCAGAGGCACCACATAAGTTTTCTCCTTCTCAAGAGGAGGCAGAGCTGGAGCTGGTCTCTTGGAGGTCCGGGACTTCTTAGAAGCAGGAGCCGGGGTAGGAACTTTAGAAGGAGGAGGACGCTTGCTCCCGGCCCCCTTCACAGCGCCCTTAGAGACAACTTCATTAATTGGCCCGGGCTCCCCCTCCTCGATAACAGGGGCGACCTCAACAGAAGCCCCCTGGACACTTTCACCAGCGGGGATAATCTCCATCCCCCCTTCAGGAACCCTCTCATCAGTTGTAGAGGTCTCGAGCCTCTCCTCGGAAACATCCCCAGAAGGCAAAGCAGAATCTGCCCTCACCAGTTCGGTGCCTTCAGTGGTCCTGGCAGTAACCTTTGGAGCCTTCTTTGTCCCCGCAGTAGAGGTCTGTGGGGACCTGGGGGCTTGAGCAGATTGGGGAGCCGAACTTGACCCGCTACGGCGGGGAGGTCTAGAGGTCCTAACACCTCGAGAGCTTGGCCTGGAAGCTCGAGAAGGAACCAGAGCTGGAGCAGCAGGTCGGCCAGCCGACCTGGAGGAAATGACTTTAGCAGCCCTCTGGGTAGTCTCTCCCACCGATCGCCCAGCTCGGAGGGCATCTAGAGCAGCGTTCATGCTCTCCCGTGACAGAGTAAAGTTCTTAGGAGCTTTAATCTTCTCCATTTTTGATTGAGAAGCTGCAAAAACATCACATCAACACAAGTTAAGCATCCCTCAAGAAAGGTTAAAAGAGGAGAAACAAAGCAATTAAACAAAATATTATACCCACGTCCTTAATGTCCCGAAGATTGGACACGAACATACATTTTTTGACATCATATTTCCTTTCAACGGAAATCAGTCGAAGGTACCCGACCTGCTCGGTAAGGCTTAGCTGGGGCGGGTCATTGCAGCCTAAAGGGACATCCTCCCAGGAGAGATCCACCTCCCAGGATAGCCCAGAGTCCTTCTTCAGCTCGACCACTGCGAACCCCTCCACCCAGCCTTTTATCGAGTCTTTGTGACCCGTAAAGATAGACAGCCCTCCACGAGGGGCAAAATAATAAAAACTTTGGCTTGCTCTGACTAGCCTAAAGAAAGTGACGAACAGAAGCACTGTGGGTGTGAACCCCCAGCTCAGACAGACTGACTCAAAGGAACACATGAACAAAATCAAATTTGGGGTTAGCATCCGAGGGGTTATCTCGAAGTATCGGAAGACCTCGATGAAGAAGGGAGAGAAGGGAAAGGTTAAACCGTATTCCCTTTGTTTGGCAAAGAAGACCAAGCTGAGGTCCTTCTGCAGGTCGATTAAACCAGAGGGAGGAGGATCGGGAAGAACAATCCTCTCATTCCGGTAAGGAGCCCGGATGTGAAAAAGGGGGGTATCCAGGTATTCCCTAGAAAAGAAGTTTTTAAGGGTGGATGGAGTGATGCTAGACTCTAGGTTAAGGACATCAGGGAGCTTTGGGCCTTCCATGGAAGAATGAAGAGCATACCTGGAAAGCGGTTAGAGCAGAAGAACGGAGCAAGCGAAACGCACAGAGAACAGAGGAGAGCAAAAGTTTTGAGAAGACTGAGAAAATTTGAAAATTTGAAACAGCAATGAGATGAAGAGGTGTTCTGAGGAAAACTGTCCTTCGGCGGTGCGGTCATTATGATTCTTGATATTTACCTCCTCATCATTCGTACAATAACTGATGAGAAGGTAAAGGGGCATTTGATGACCGCTGGATTTCACTACCCCGGTTTGAGGCCTGACCCATGATCAAAACCCCTTACTTGAAGGCCCTTAAACCTCCCAAATGAATCAGATCCAGCTCGCTTGGCCCTAAGACCAGACTCCCCCTAAAGCCTCTCAATCGGGCCGGCCCAGTCCTTTTGGCCCTAAGATCAAACCTCCCCTGGGCTTCAGTCCTAATCTCACCAATCGGCCTAGTTCGGAGGAGAAAAGGTAGCCAGCCCATTCGCCCAGTGGGTCCATCCGCATGCGTGCCAGAGGGGAATTAAATGGCCGTTGTACATGGAGCAGAGATCTGATATTCTCGTACGTCCATATCCGTATGGAAGAGACAGGTGGCCCAATGGCAGTGAGGCCATTACACGTCACTGACAGAACAGAAAAAAGAATAAAAAGAGAGGAGCACCTTCCTTTCAGACCAAGTTCACTCAACCATTGTAAAACCCTATTTTTCTGAATCTCAAATCATTAATTTTATTTTTTATACATATTAAAAAGATAATTTTTTATTATATTTATTAAAAATTAAATTTTATTAAATATTAAATATATTTAAAAAAATTATTGAAAATAAAGTAAAATTAAAAATTATAATAATTAATTTATATATTATTACATAATATAAAAAAAAATGACAAAAATTTTGTGAGAAGTTTTTTATAAAAAAAAAAAAGTATAAACAATCATGTTAATAATAATATAATAATATTTTACAACTTATATGTATAATAATAATAAATAAATAAAAGAAAAGAAAAAAAAAAAAAAAAACACTAATCCATAAATCGAATCTCATCTCCCTCTCTTTCTCAAAATCCTTGTTAGTATCCCCCTTGCCTCGTCCCCTCTCTGTCTGCGTGTGTATCTTTATGTAATGTATTATTGCAGGAAACTTGTTTTATTATTGATTTTTAATTATTTTTTTATTTGAGGAAGAGTGATATAGAGATTGAGTCATTTTTGAGATTCAAATAGAATTGGTAGGAGGACGACGAGCTCAGGATACAAATGCTTGGATCTGCTGGTGGTAACTCTTCTTTTCTCTCCTGCTCGATCCTCTATTTTTATTATTTTTTGAATTTTTGCCGGTTTCAAATTTGGCTCCTTTGTTGCTGTTCATATGAGAGGACTGATTTTGCTTGCAATCAATTCATGCTGGCAACTAGGTGTGATATGTGTTTCGATCCTTTGGAAATTTCTCTGGATACTGATAGCTGATTCTTTCATTTTTCCTTTATTTGTTTATACTTTTGGATAGTTTTTGGTTGTTGTGTAATTAGGTATAGCTATAGTTGTTATGAAGTAGCTTAGATGAAGTGTTTTGCAGTTAGGTTGTTTCAGGATAAAGAGTTGAATATAAATTTATTGTTTCGATCGAATTATACTTATACTAATCGCTTTTGTGGCCTTTTGATTAGGCTTGCTTATTAGATATCCTCGTAAGAGATTAAGCTTATCTTTTAGTTTTACATTAAACTAGTGCTAGAGTTTATGGCACTATATTGATCTGTCATTTGAGAGATTTGGGTTAGCATTTTTACTTTGGAGGAATGAGAGGAGACAATTTAAATTTAGTTTGCAATGATTGCATAGGTTGGCTACGATGAAGAATGATTACAGGAGTCCAAACTATATTTGCTGTCAAACTTGCTGGGGAAGGCTTGTTGAGGATACATAAATGCATTGAGGACAAGGGTTGATACTAGCAGTGTCTTTTGTCACAGCCTTTTTATAGGTTCTGTTAAGGACTAGCATGGGTACTTAATATTTGTGTTGTAGTTGCTTTGGTATTGACTGGTCACTTACCAATTACATAACATCGATCATATTGATTTGCTAAATTGCTATTTTTCTTTTGTACTTTTCCCCATTGTGGTTCAATGTCTAAGCATTAGTTGGATAGTAGCTTAATGGTAGAGTGCTTACATCGTAAATCTAGGGCCATATCCTCCTCCTCTTTGAATTGAAAAAGAAAAGGCACAGAATTTGGTAAGACCTGTGCCATTGACAAAGATGAAAATATAAGAAATATAGAGTATTTAAAATCTGAATGTGTGCAAAATTTGGAACTGGGCCATTGACTTTTACACTTTGGTTATGAAAGATGAAAATGTAAGAAATATAGTGTTTAAAATCTGAATATGTCAGTAGACTTGATTAAGTGTAAGTAAAACAAATAATTACTCTAGGCCCAACTGTAGGTCCACTTCTCAACTTTGGGATGGTCCACTTCTCAACTTGGGGATGGTCCAAGTTTGAGTCGTCTTCCTCCTTTATAAAAGAAGTGTGAAAAAATAATTGGAGACGATAAGCTCATGTTGCCATTATTTATTGTTTTTATTTCTATGTATACCACATATATAGCATCTCTAATTTAAGTAAAAGCAACAACTAATCTATTATATTCTACTAGTTGTTGATTTTGGGTTTTATTTATTCCTTCTAAAATCTTCTAATTTGATGTAAATATGAACTTCCTTTTATTTAAAAACCCTGTGGAGTAACAATATTTGCCTCTAGCATTCCCTTGACTGAAAGTCTGGAACTTTTTAAACAAATGAAAGGAATTATTCTTTGATCTCCTGATAAATTTGCTACAAGTAATTTTTTTCCACTTCTTAGAGATGAATTTTCAGGATTTCAGTTGACATGTATTTGGCCCAGAATCTCCCGAAAGGGGGGTGGTTATAACATGGTGTGTCTTGCTCATTTCAGTTTCTCATACTTTGGATAATGGTATCCCTTGTCAACTTTGAGATCTGATGGTCCTGATCATAATAGCAGATGCAGTGTTGTTTATTTATTTATTTTATTGCATGTGTTGAAAGAACTAATGTCTTTTGCTTCTCGACTCTTGATATCTTTCTGATATGTGTTTAGTGACATTACATGTCTGGTTTGCTTAAAATTTTGACTGTCTTGTTATGTATTATATCTCTGTATTTGTAAGCATTTTCAAAATATGGGTTGACTATTTTTTTGGTGCGGAAATATCCCAAAAGGAGGATGATTATAACATGGTGTATCTTGCTCATTTCAGTTCTCATAATTTTGGCCTCCCTCCTTAATTTTGTGCTTTGATCATAAAATAGATAACCTGGTGTTATTTATTTATTTTATTGCACGAGCTAATGTCTTTTGGTTCTTGCCTCTTGATATCCTTTTTGATATGTGTCTCCTGACATTACGGTCTGGTTTTCTTAAAATTTTAACTATCTTGATATGCATTGTACTCTCTGTATTTGTACTCTTCTCTGGAAGATTTAATTTGCCATTAAATAATGATTTCTCTAATTTGAGTGTGCTCTTTGTTTTGCGATTCAGATGGGCTCCACCTTGCACAAGTTGAAAAAGAAGAGATTTATGGTTCAGTATTTAGTTGTCTGAAAATTATTCTGTATTGAGAAGAGATTTTATGGGGTAAAGATTGGGAGGCCGAAATGGTTTTACATCCCAAATATTTAAGAACATGGAAGAGATGCGAGATGACATGGAGCCAACAGAACAAGGACCTTCTAATGCTCTGTGGTGGGGTTCTGATTTCATGGAGAAATTTGAATCTGTTTCTTTGCTTTCACAAGGAGATAGTTTGAGTAATAAGGAATCACCTAGAAATTATGAGGAAAATGGTTTGTCTTCGCTGACTGCGTCACAAATTCTTTGGAGCACAGGACTGCTTTCTGAACGAATTCCAAATGGTTTTTACTCTGTCATACCGGTGAGGATTGATAAGCCAATTCTGTCTCATTGATCTTTACTATTAATTTTTGCTGGATCTTGAGTTTTCTGAGGGAATCTTAAGTGACATAGGTGCGAAGAAATGAGTTCAATTCTCTTTCTCTCTCTCTCCCGCTGTTCCTTTACACTGATTTTCAATGATTATTTGCTTTGAAAGATTCAATTTTTTAGAAATTTGCTATGTTCTGCTTATGTACTTTGTGTGTCAGACACATGTTACTATTGTGCTTCTCTCTGTCTATTTTTTTTGAAAAGATAGATAGATAGATAGAGAGACAGAGAGAGAGAGAGAGAGAAAGAGAGAGACAGAGAGAGAGAGTTTTTACGTGTCAAACATTTTTTATTTACTGGTAAATTTGTAGATAATTCTTACTTTCTGTTTGAAGTAGCATACAAATTGTACTAGGTGGATTGCCCCAGAATAGAACTTCTTAAGAGTTTCAGTTCAGATGTTCAATCCAGTTATACAAGAATATTGTACGTCCTCATTTATTGAACTCATATGAACACACAGAGACAAAGAGAGACGGAGAAAGAAGAGGGGGGGGGGGGGGAGAGATCTGATATGGGCAAGTGAGTTGTGGGTCAGTCACACTTTGAGTGGCTGTATTTATTGTAAACCTTTTAGTTGTGGAGATTGTCTTGATTGCAAAATTTAGTTGCAAGATGTCCAATCAGTAAAAAATGAAATAAAAAAATTTTGATTATCAATTTACATAGCATGGGAAAGGAATTGCAGTTATTTTGACTAATTTATTTATTTAGATTGGTGTAAAAAGAGTTTTAAATTTCTAATTTGACCATCTTTACACAATTGCAACAAAGTTGCCAAAATTATAAGGTTTAGACATAATTGCAAAAATATCCAAATATTTGGATTTTCCTGACAATGAAGCCAATAACAAAGTGAAATGTTTAAAGTTTTGAATTGGCAATGGAGTTGTGGTTATTCAAACTAGGTAATGGAAGGCTAAGGTTTTGATTTATTCTTTTAATGACATCCTTTTTGGTAGTTAATAAACTTTGGAAATTAAGGTCTTACTTAAAGGTAAGGCTTGTTTTATTTGCATTCTCGATAAGATAGACGTTTTGCAAAAGTGGAGGCACAACAAGGCCTTATCTCTGGATTGTTGTGTCGAGAGCCGAAGCACGGATGAATCCATTTTCATTGTCTTGGTTTATTTGGTATTGGCAACATGGTGTTTGGGGAGAATTGAGTACATCTAGAGACTCGATGGAGAGGTTTTGCAGTTTGAAGTAGGTGAAAGTACTTTGGAATTGTGTTTTCTATGCAGTTGTATTTGGGTGGAAAGAATGCCTGAATTTTAAAAGATTAGGCTTTGTTGTGGATTAGGTGGTTTCTTCGTCTTCTTTGTGGGTATATGCCTTGATGGCTTTTAGAGGAATGTTTTATATATTTTCTCATGATGAGAAAGAAGGATTATTTGATGGCTGTATCAGTTATCATTGAAAGTGATTGACATAGCTAGGAGCTAATGTTAAGTTTTCCACTCAGTGGGACAACTCTAATTTGAATTTTCAACATTTACCATGAGATTGGTGGTCTATCTCACAGTGTGTGCCCTCTTGTACATTTTAATTTGTTTGTAGCTTTTCCACTTTGAAACAGGATGCTAAGATTTTCTTGCTTTCTAAAAATTATGTACCATGTTGCAGGAATTTTTCTTCCTTACATTGTTGAAAATTATGATAAATCTAATGTTATGTGTGCATTTACTTATTCCTCTAAATATTACATGTTCAAAGAGGTGATGTTATGGATTAGTTATATTTCTCTTCCCACCTTAAACTGTTTATATCGGTTTTCTGCTCGATTTGAAGCATCTGATTCTTTTGATTTTAAACTGATTGTTATGTGATTGTGGACAGGATAAAAGGCTAAAGGAGCTCTTTGATAGTATTCCAACCTTAGATGAGCTTCATGCTTTGGGTGGTGAGGCTTCCAAGGCTGATGTCATTTTTGTAGATGCAAAGAAAGATAAAAAATTATCTATGCTCAAGCAGTTGACTGTGGCACTAGTGAAAGGATTGAATTCAAATCCAGCTGCAATGACAAAAAAGATTGCCGGATTGGTGAGAACTTGATAACCTTTGTTTTGTTCTAAGGTTCACCGGAAATTCTTGTAGCCGCTCATTTTAGTACACTAGTATTTTATTTACGTGCATTGCACGATATCTGTACTCGTTATTTATAATAAACCACAAAATTAATAGAAAAAGCCCTATCCAAATAAAAGTTAATAACTAAAAACACATTAATTAATGCAAAAAATATAATTCTTATGGATTTAATGTTATCGGTTCATCATTACCATTATAATTTTACAAACTATAATATTATAATTATACAAAATATGCACTTAAATACCTAAAAAATTTCGATTATATCACATGAAACTCTATAATGTAGAAGAGTGTGTTAAATATTTCTATAATATTGGAAAACTGGCAATTGATAAATCACAATATAAATTTTGAATTTTTTAAAAGAAAATTTTTGAAATATATCAATGAACCAAACAATTATATTAAAAGAGAACAATCCGATGAAATATCATTTCAAGCATTTTATAAGTTCAAAATAACATGAAATCTACGAAATTAATAGAAAATCAATCTAATTAATTAAAGAATCTCAAATGAAAAATAATACTTTTTAATAATCAATAAAATAAAAGGCTGCGGAAAAAAAAGGTTAACAAAAAGTTCAAAAATATTTTGAGTTTTAATTACATATTCACTAATTTTTTAAAATATAAATGTTATAAATAAAAGCGTTTTTTATTTTTTAGTTATTTTTTAAAACAAGTCAGACAAATTTATTTTAAAAAACATGAAAATATATTTTTAAATGATTTTTAGCTTTCAGTTTTTGCATAGAATATTTTATTTTAAAGGAATAAAAATTAATTAAATAATATTTAAATATAAGTAGAATTAAGAACTTTAAATTTGCATAAATTCTAAAATTAAATTAAATAATAAAACATGTAATGTAAATAGTATAGATAATAAAGGGCATTTTTCGTTATCACATTATTCTCCCTCCCCCTTCACACTTTTATATATATTATAGATATAGTATTATAGATTTGTGTTTTCAGCTGCTATGCAATTTTCCTAGGATTAATTTTATGATGATAAGGAATTCCTTCATGTCTGTACTCTGTAACCTGATGTTCAACAAATTTTCCTTTAGGGGGCTTGTTCTCTTCAAATTTTGTTTATGTCCAATGAAAAATTAAGAAAAGGTGTTTACCTATTGAGAATAGAAAATTTTTTTTCCTTCTTGTAATGGTGAAAAACTAGATGTTGGAGTGTTTATTTTTGAAAATCTTTATCCTTTATTCTGATAATTGTTTAACAGAACACATTATGATCAGAAAATGTGTTGTTTTTCCTCTTTTTCCAAGTATAAAGAGACTTTGGAAAACTATTTGTTATGGTTTTCCAAGTTTCTATAATTGAAAACTGGAGAAAAAGATTGCTTAGTATTTTTTTTAACTCTAGTTTTTTTAATATTTAATAGGTAAAAACACTCAATGTATTTTTATTGACAAATGGATTGGAAATAGAGAAGAAAATTGGAAAATATTTGCATAGTGGACCCTGGACATGTTTTCCAGTTTGCATTCGTAATTGGAATCGAAACTGGGAAAATACAAATGAATTGAAAAGAAAAATTAGAAAACTATTAAAAGAATTCTTCCCAAATCTCTTACGAATTGGAAGTGTGAATAAACAAGATATTCATCAGTTTCCATTTCTGCAATTAGTACAATTTTCTGTCAGTTTTTGACAATTAGAAAATTTTCTGAGAAAGTAAATTTGCTCTTATACTTATTGGCAAAACCTGTCAGGTTAATGACAGAAATCTTCTGAATTTTTCCTATATTTTCCATAATGTACGCTTTGATGCTTATTTTTTCAAAAATTTGTCCTCTTAGTTTATTAATGATTCTACACCTCATTCATTGATTATAAAATTATGACTTAATACACATTAGATTCTGACATTGTAAATTAGATCACACTTAAGTCCCTAAAATGTTAAAACCTAATTGCACTTTGGTGTTTGAATTATCTTATAAAATGTTGTAGTCCTTAACCTTCTACTTTTCACTAGTGTCACTTTTTGTAATTAACCTAATTCCTTTGTATTGCAAAAATGCTTGCAGATGAAATGTTTATTCTTCTTCGAGTACATACTACTTTTAGCTCGTACTAGCATGAGGATAGGTAGAAAAAAAGAAGTCCTAAAATATTCTGTGTAATTGTAGACTTAACCACAAAAAAGAAGCAGAAGCTAGGCAGAAAACAAGTCCTAAACTATGGAGTCAGTTTCAATTTAGGTCAAAACCGTACAATTAAGGCTTCAACAATTTATAACTTTCAGTTTCAGCCTTTTTTTTTTCTCCCTTAAATCTCCATGTTTTCTCTTGCAAGTCTTGGAATACTAAGTTTTTAATACATTATTTATTTATTTATTTTACTTGTTCTACTTGACAAATACATTAATTTTAAAATTTGCTTTTGCATGATATGATGGAGAAAATATTGAGATAATATTGAGATATAAGGGAAGGAAAATCAACATGACTGAAATAAAAAATTTTAAAATGTTCAACCCTTAAGTTGTAATGATCTAAATTGAAACTAACCCCATGCTCTATCTAGGACTTGTTTTTTACTTATCCTAGAAAGGAGAGTAGAACGATTTCACACTTTGGCAAGTAATCCATTATTTCAGTAATATTATTAACCTAAGTCCTTAATTTGCAGGCAACTCAGGGGATCAAAATTTGTCCTAGCCATTTCTGCAATCCCTGTTATTGAGATTTTAATTTCTTTTATTGAAGTTGTTTTTCTTCCCTCTCTCTCTTGTTCTTTTTCTTTTTCTTCTTCTTTTGTCCCATGTACAGGTATCTGAGTTTTATAAAAGACCAAATGTGGAAAGTCCAGAAAAAGCTGCACTGGAGGAAACCTCCCACACGTTTGAAAATCGAGGTGTTCAGTTACTTGGACAAATAAAGCATGGATCTTGCCGTTCTCGAGCAATCTTGTTTAAAGTTTTAGCTGATACTGTAGGTCTTGAAAGTAGGCTCATGGTGGTAAGCTTTAAACTTCACTTGGTGGGTTAAACTGTACTTGTATTTTTTTTAATCTTTTATTATCATTTAGTAAGCTCTCTCTCTTACATGAAATTCCATGTGCTAGAAGAATTTTTAAATATATGCAGTTTGAAATTATTTATATATTTTTTTAATTTTTAGGGTTTACCAAATGATGGAAGTGTTGAGTGCGTTGACTCATACAAGCACATGTCTGTGATGGTTGTGCTGAACTCTGGGGAACTACTGGTTGATCTTATGCGGTTCCCTGGTAAGTTGATACCCAGGTCAACAAAGGCAATTTTTATGACCCATATTTCAGCTGCAGGGGAGAGTGATTCTGCAGAAAATGATTCCTGTGATTCACCTCTTGAACCAAATAGTCCTCTATATGGCTTTTCACAGAGAGTGGATCCTGACAGGTTAGAAAATGGTGTTGACTCATATTTTTCCTTTGTGAATGAGTTCAGATACTGATTAAGTTGTACTCCTATCTCTCTCTCTCTCTCTCTCTCTCTCTCTCTCTCTCTCTCTCTCTCTCTCTCCACAGTGCTGAGAAAGATGAGAACCTTCAGTTCCATGGGAAGTTAGAGGCAGCAACAAATGTGTCAGGTCCTGCATTGCGAAATATGATGTTGCATTCTGCCACCTCTATTGACAGGGAATTGAAGTAATATTTGGTTTCATTTTGTGAGAATTTCCTTCTTGCTATTTTGGCTTTTTTAATGATAATTTTCCATCCTTTCTTTTCTTTCAATTATTATTTTATTTGGTTTCCAGCATAATGTTGGATGTTCCTTTTCTTCCTTCCACTCCCAGTTTATCACACAGTGAGCCCAATATTGCTACTGCCTTTTGGAGACGTAGCCGGAAAAAGGTCATTGCTGAACAGCGGACTGCTAGTTCAAGGTTTCTTTTAAACCCTTTCTGTGTGGGATTGAAATAGCAATCTTCTTTTTCCTTCTGGTGTATATTCTCTGTCAAACATTTATGCACTGATATTTTACATGCTGATGTGCAGTTGTATTGAATGTAGAGCTGTTACATTTTATTTTCACAAAAAATTTTGGCTGCATTTTACAAAATTTGGTGAGAGTGACCTTATTGAAACAAAATTGAAGTTGATTGATTTTGATGATACAAATTGAAATTTAATGACCATAATGAAATTTTGGTGAGTCATTGATTTTGAGTGAAGTTAATCTTAAATTACTATCATTGTTATTCTTTGGTTTTCAGATATCATTATCCATTAAACTGGTTTTGCAGTCCAGAGCATCCTTCATTTCGAGCACGGGGACGGTCAATGTTGAGTGGTGACAGGCACTCAATCAAAGATTATGCTGTTGAAGAAGTTGCATCAAGGTGCTTACCTATTTGTTCCAATTACTTGTGGTGAGAAATCACTAGATTATTCCCAATTTATAAATATACAGGACGATGCAGAGGCTTTCTATTATGATTTTTTTTTGTACAAGAAGTTGTGTTTGTTGAATTTGTTTGATATAGTTTCATGGTTCGCTTCTTCTTTTTCTTTTCTTCTTTTTTTTCCTGCAATGATTTATTTGAAACCTGACCTGAGAACTGCTCTAATATTTATTAATAGCTGCAGGTCAGTGGGTGCATCAACAGCAGAAGCCCTTAGAATAAGAAGGAGAAGCATTAGCATGACTCCAGAGATAGGCGATGATATCGTAAGGTTGATGCTTGTTTCATTATTTACAGTGCTAACCTTAAATTTATATTTGAAACTACTATGTTGCAATTGATTTATAATGTCCTCGCTCTTGCCTTTTCCCCTCCTTATTCTTCTTCTCTTTTATTTTTCTTTTCTTTTTGGTTCAATTGGTGTAAATATGCCTATTTGTTCTCTAAATATATGTTGACTTTTAATTTTGGATTGGCTTAGGAAATGTGTTGACATCTATTTATATTCATTCACTTTCTTTTACTTGTAAAATTATTTGCATATTTCTCTGAATGCATATGATCTTTATGGATTTGACAGTTCAAGTGTGCAATTATAGACCACGTTTCATGTTATTGTTAAATACATTTAAATGCTGACTGTAAGGGGAAGGGAGGGCTGATGGCAGTATGTTTTAATCTTTATTTTTAGCTCAAATTATATATGTCTTGACTTGTTTTAGTGATTTTAATTCGTAAAATCTTAACAACTATGTTGACCAGTAAATTAGTAGACTTAGTAGCCAAGCAAATGAGGGAGATATAAAATGGATATTGGCATATTGCCTGTAGAAGGGA
This sequence comes from Manihot esculenta, assembly GCF_001659605.2. Taxonomy (NCBI): domain Eukaryota; kingdom Viridiplantae; phylum Streptophyta; class Magnoliopsida; order Malpighiales; family Euphorbiaceae; genus Manihot; species Manihot esculenta. The sequence continues at coordinate 32,558,443 of NC_035161.2, forward strand.
AGAAGCATGATAGAAATAGACTATGGTTATTTGTTCATAAAATCCTTATTTAGCTGAGTTCTTTAAGACAACAATCATGCTATGCTTTATGGAAGTTAGTGATGAGTGCAAAAGAAAATTCACACATAAAAATAACTGAGATAAGGGCATTTGGGACGAATATATGGAAGTATGATAATATATTAGGTAATGGGAAAATGGGGTGGCACCTATTGAGAATGAGTCAAGGGTAGATCGATTAAGGTGTTTTGACCATGTCCAATTTAAAGCTTTGGTGTCTCGACAAACTTGAGTATTCTGAGCAGTAGGATCAAAGAAAGAGAAAAAAGGTTATTGCAGTGCACGAGGCATTTTACATTGGGTTCTAGTGAGGATCAAACAGATGTAGCGCCTTCCCTGTGATCTGGAGGAGGTTGTTCTGTTATTTTAACCTATTACCTCCTAGCCACAATGAAGCTATCTTCTTGTCGCAGGGAAAAGAAAGAGAGGAAGAAAAAGAGAGAAAAAACAACATATTGAAGAGGTGGAAATCATTATTGAAACAATCAAGAAAAAGTTTGGTCGCAGCTAAACCGTGGAAAGGGTTTCACTGGCTGGCTCCAACTATTTTGGAGTTAAGGGTTGAAATTTGACTGAATTGGCTTGTTTAAATCTATATTCCCCTCTTAAGTCTACAACTCATCCGTCACAGCATTTGATGGTGCCTAACATGCATTCATGGTTGAATAGGTGAGCTCCCAAATCTTCTCGTGTCCAACTAGAATGCAAAATCAAGTGCTGCACTAGTTACATTTGAGAAAAAAAGAAAGCATTTATTCATCAACATCTTCTCTCCTTTTAAATGTTCTCTCTAAGATTCTCTCCAAGAGAGTCTCCCAAAGAACCTTTTCCTTTGTTTATGTTTTTGTTTAGTAATTTATTGAACTTCAATGTGTAACTATTTTTTCGGTGTTTGAAAAACTTAGGATGGTTGGGACATATATATATTTTTCCATAAATTAGTATAAGCTGTTAAATGACAATGTAATCTTGCCCTTGATTTTGTTTCATTATTTACTGACAGAAGTGTGGATTTGATTAATTCTGAAAGAAAATTTCTGCTTATATGGAAAGTCATTCGAGAGAGCATGAATTATTTCAGGGCTGTTCGTGCAATGAATGAATCTTTGAAGCAAAATCGGGTTTTAAGGGAGCAAGGTGATGATAGGTCGTTTGCAAACTCTCTGGATGACAAGGACAATGGTCCAGACCTCCAGGAAAATGTATGCTACTCTTGTAATAACGTAACTAAATTTACAGTTATTGATGTTTTCTTGGCCTTGTGTAAAACTTGTTCTGTGTAGCACGATTCATTTGGATCTTACTATGCAGACATACAAACATTTGCCAAACTTATTTTGGTAGAGGGTTTGAAAGGGTGACTTTGTCCCTGTATCCACTAAGTACGCAGCCAATTTGGTTTGGTTGTCATTTATTGTTCTGCAAGAGCATGTTCACCATGCTAAATTTGTTTTTGATATGGGTTTGATTATGAGCATATGGATGCTCAAATGAGGTAGCATGAGTGCATGGCTATTTTAACCAGGTAGATGCTTGATGGGCTGCCATTCTTTTGTTAAGATGATATATGGAAATCTTCTTGTGCAAACTCCCTTATGGAATATGATTTGACTTGCATATCAAATTAATAATCTTGAATATCTATACTTTTGATACTTTTCTTTTGCAATGATGGATATCCTACAGTATGGACTAAACATCAGCTGGCAAGTACTCCTAGCTCTGTAAATCAAGTGTTCATAAACTGTTCCTTTAGTTCGCTTTTAGTATGTGTAAAGGACAACATGGGACTAGGCAAGACTATGGTATTCCCAGTTAGAAATTAGAATACTGCGAATTTGAATCACACTGAAGGATCTGAATTGGTAAAATGGCTATAACAGCTCTTGCTTATGGCGATGCAATGACTGTAACAGCTGTACAAATGAGGAGAAGGGGAGAGAGACCAGGTTGGGGTAGTTGTGACTTGTGAGGTGCATGGGAACCTTTTTTTTGTATTTTTTTTTTCCTGAAAGTATTTGAGAATAATTTAGGCAATGGTTTCCCATCAACCTAGCTGCACCTTTTGTTGATGGATTTGTAGAACTTTGGGGGGGGGGGGTGGGTGGTAGAAAGACAGGAAGGATTTTGGAGATGTGATGTGCTTCTGATAATTTGGGGTGTTTTGGTGGATATAATTGCAGCGCTCTGAGAGACCATGTTTTGGAATGTTTGGTTGGACTAGAGTGCAAGAATTGTTGAGGAGCATGATGGCTTTAAATAAAGGCCATTATGTTACATAAAGGCCTTTTGTAGGTTTTTTGCCTTCCTGATACTGTTATACCCGTTATTTGAAGCGGAAAATTTGTTCTCTCATTTTCTCTCTAAGTATTCACAAAAGTTAACTATTTATATGTAAAACTTTCACTTCTCTCTCTTAAGCGATAGACCGTTACTGAGGCATTTCTTTCTAGGCATCAAAAATAATAGTTCTTTGTGGAAATTTTGTGATTAAATGCTCCAAAATAAATGCTTCAAAGAGAGAGAAGTGCCTCAGTAACATTGGGTGCAAAATACTATATGTTAGCCCCAAAGAACTATTTATATGTCAAAGGAAACACAAATTAAACTTCCACGTATCTCCTTGTTTGAAAAATTTGCGAAGCGATAGACCGTTACTGTTAAGTTATAGCCGTTATAGGCCTGTTTCCGATACCCGCAACTGCAACCACGATTTAAATCCATGCATCTTTGGCTGGCCTGATTACTTTCTGATGAAATAGTGTTTGTGAAGTTTCTGCAGTGTTTTATATTTGCTTCTTCTTTTATTCTAAACAAGGAGAGTGTTGGTAGCAGATATTCAGCAAGATCGGGTAGTTGAATGCTTTTGTTCTAAATAAGGCTTTTACTTCCATTTTATTTTTCAGACTTTCTTAAGTGCTAAATTAACAAAATAAATGCTCAACGGAGATTGCCATCTGTGATTGTTTTGTGAAAAGTTTGTAAATATAGGTTTCAAATAAATAATTTGTGTTTCCTTTGACATTTCTTTCTCACTTTTAGTTGAAGATAGTTTATTTTGCACCCAATGCCTTCATGAGATACGTGGAAGTTCTGTGATTAACCTTTGTTTTGAATCTTCTTCCTGGCTTTCCCAGTTGTATTTTGTAGTTAACCCTCTAGGTACTGTTTCAGGCATCTAATTTTGATCTTGATGGTCATGATGCGCTATCTGGTAGAAGGTCTGCCTTGTATACCCTTCAAAGGGACCACATAAGTTCCCAAAATGCCATATCATTGCCATCGTCTCCACATCAATATAGGAGTCAAATGTCAGAACCAAGGGGACCTTCAGTTCATGTGAATGATGAATTGGTTTCAACATGGAAAAAAGTTCTTGAATCTCCCATGTTCCACAATAAGCCTCTATTGCCATTCCAAGAATGGAATATTGATTTCTCAGAACTAACTGTTGGGACTCGTGTTGGCATTGGTAATCTCTCTCCCTTTTTCTTCCTAGTTATATAAATTACGTCAGTTTTAGAAGTGTTTTATTTGTACTGCTACATATGCAGTCCAGCATAGCTACTGTTGGTGTCATTGCTCCAGAATGTGTTCTAAACAGTTATCTTTAGGATGTCCTCTCAAACAGCGTACAGATGCCTTTCATTGTGGAAATGAAACTTAGATTGTTGCCTACTTGTCAGACAGAACAGACTAAAAATTTGGAGCAATTATACTTGATTGCTCAAACAGGCTTACATTTCAATGTGCCTGGTTATTAGTACTAGACCTTAAAAAATGGTTCGCTGTTAACTATATTTATGATTAAAAAATGATAATTGGGCATTCAATTTGTTCTTTGGGGCTATAGACATTTCATTTCTAAACTGCACATTCTAAAAACTATTGCTATTGAATTGAGTTTTCTTTTGCTGTACTTAGGATTTTTTGGGGAAGTTTTCCGTGGTATATGGAATGGAACAGATGTTGCAATCAAAGTTTTTCTTGAGCAAGATCTAACTGCCGAAAACATGGAGGACTTTTGCAACGAGATATCCATTCTTAGGTTAATTCTTGTAAAAAATGCTAATTGTTTTGGTTTTGTTCTATCCATGTATCTCTCTGACTCCATCTTCTGTGTGGGTTAATGCATGTGTTGTTTTCCAGCCGACTTCGACATCCCAATGGTATTCCCCTTTACCTACTATGGTTAGAATACATTATACTTTATTCATTTTAGATTGTATCTACTAGTGGCAGTCAACACATTATGGCTTGTAAAGTTAACAAGATCTAATTCATCAAATGGACAGTTTTATTTGTCTAAATTATTAGATTTAATTTATGAGGCCACATGTAGAAATATTATTCTGAACATGCATCCATATGAAAACCCTTTCACTCTATTGCTTTTTCTTCTGGTGGCCATTGCTGAAATGAGAGATTCTTGCAGTTATCTTATTCTTGGGTGCTTGCATGAAGCCCCCTCACTTGTCAATGGTTACTGAATATATGGAGATGGGGTCATTATATTATTTGATTCATATGAGTGGTCAGAAAAAGAGGCTTAGTTGGCGGAGGAGGCTAAAAATGTTGCGTGATATATGCAGGTGTGTTAGCATATTGTAACTTGTGAAATTAATTCTAAGCTGTTTACTGAGCTGTGCTTTTAGAAGGTTCATAGTATAAACCTAAAATTTCAGCATGTTAATATGATGTTACACTTGTATGCATTTGTGATTATATCTTTGAGGGACTAAATTTGATTGTTTCATTTGCTGTTACCAACTTATGTGCATTCTCGCATTTAACTTTTGATATCCTACTTTTCATTATTTAGAATTGAGTATGGCTTCTAGAATTATGTTCATGCTTGACTGAGAAGGAGAAATTGATACTGGTTTTATGTGTTGTCCTGCTCTTTATTCTTGAGCTTAATGGGCGGAGAAAGTGTACACTGAAAATTGTAGGATAGACAGTACCCTAAATAGAAAGTGGGTGAGGTGAGTGAAATCTAGCATGCAATCATGAATACTTAAGGTCAATTTGCTGTATCCTGAGTTTATTGAAACATTATTTGGGGTGACGTGCTTCATGTATTTCATATGCAATGATGCTCGGATATCATTTTTGCCTATTAATTTTAAGTTGTTAATTCCAAACTGATCAATTTCTTGATAATCCTTGTTACCATTTAAACACCATGTGCAAATCAAATTACCAGTAGATTAAATTATGATGAGTGTTGTCTGATACATAAGCAGGTTTATCGGGTTTATTAGAAGTCAGCAATTTGCTGTTTACTGACTTGAATTGTCTGCTGACAACCAGAGGGTTGATGTGTATCCATCGGATGAAGATAGTTCACCGTGACCTGAAAAGTGCAAATTGTCTTGTGAATAAACATTGGACTGTTAAGATATGTGATTTTGGGCTCTCCAGAATAATGACAGAAACACCAATGAGAGACTCCTCTGCGGGAACTCCAGAATGGATGGCTCCTGAACTTATTCGTAGTGAACCCTTCACTGAGAAATGTGATATTTTCAGCTTTGGGGTGATTATGTGGGAGCTTTGCACACTGAATAGACCATGGGAAGGAGTGCCACCAGAAAGGGTACACGTGATTTATCCGTTTTTTAGTCATATTATATTCATGCGTTGGCCATTTCAGAGATTTTCTGAAAATACAGCCAGTTTAAAGGCATTTGGTACCTTGCTGTTCAGGTAGTTTATGCTGTTGCTAATGAGGGATCCCGTTTGGAGGTTACTGAAGGTCCACTGGGCAGGTTAATTTCAGGTACCTATAGCAAGATTAAGAAAGATCATTAGAACTGGATAGGTCTTTGTTACTTCCGTCGTCCTTTTCCGTCTTTATACTATCTTCTATTTATTTATCACATATAAGTGCTGACTTTATTTTCGTCTTGATTTGAAGATTGTTGGGCAGAACCGCATGAACGGCCAAGCTGTGAAGAGATACTCTCTCGGTTGCTCGACTGCGAGTACACGCTCTGCTGACTGTCTTTTTTTTTTTTTTTTTTCTTTTGTATTATAGTAAACATGGTAGAGGCTTTGCAATGTGTTCCGGCTCAGTTCTCAACTGTCTTCAAACCTTCAATTTTCGGACTTCAATGGAACCATGGAATCTCTGTGCAATAGAATTGGGGATGTTAAGGTCTTTATTTTTTAGGGGGTAATTTAACTGTCGGAAATTGCATATAATGTATGATCTCTTTCTTTCTGCATGAAACTACCAAAGGCAGAAAAAAAAAATAAAGAAAAGAAAAGAGTTAATGGCTAAGCGTGAACAAGTCTCAAATTTCAGTACATAGTTCAATCCTCTACAAATGTTAAAGCTTTCAGTTTTGCAGTGTTGCATGTTATGGTCAGAGCTCTATTTGATGGTTAACGTGTTCCAGTGGAGAATGTGGCGTCTATTCAAGGCATCTTCAAACTGGCTGCATGTCTCGTCGTTCCCTGGTGCCTCCCCAAGTTTTTAGGACCGAAGGAGCATCATGATTTGCTCATGAGCTGTACCATGCAAGCTCCTTCCTGGAAAGAACACACTCCTTTGGTTTACGTCTCTCTTTTGTGGTGGCCAATAATCAGGCTCATTGAAACTCAAATTCCCTATCCTATTCAAGGAAAAAATCTTTTCGACAGGCTTAAATCCATTTGTCCAGACAGGGTGGTTGGTGCCAAAACTGTTGTGACGATGCAATCCATTTGCATCTTTGACAGCTGGGATATTGGGCAAGCCAACGCAATCCCAATTCAAGGAAAACCTCAAATGATGGGTTGTGCCAGCATCTGCAATGGGGATTGTGCATAATCTTCTATATAGTGCCGAGTAGTGGGGGCAAATAGTTGCGTAGGTAATTAGGTACCGGCTGGTGTCTCTAGGAGTTTCCATCTCCCAGCTGGAGCAATGTGAATGTGCTATTTTCTCCTCCAATGTCAGAATTTGTTCTGGTTTGGTATTTCGAGATCCACAGACATCACATATATATCTCGGAAATTCAATAGCTTAGTCTTCACAATTTGACTCCTTTGATTGAAAGTCGATTACATGAGTACACCTTTTAAAAAATTGAGAAATATCAACATTAATTTTAAAGCAATCCATAAATAAAGAGTTGTATATCATCCATAAAATTAACAGAAGTGAATGAAAATTGACCTAATGGAGTTTCAATTTTATGGAGTGTATAACATATAGGACAAAGTATTTTAGCCTTCTTTCGAACTTTAAAATTTTCATTTTAAAAGGAATATAAATAATTATAATCGTGTAAAAAGTCGATTGATTTTTTAAAAAATAAGAATGGCTTGTTCCAAAATTCTAGCAACCTTTACTTCCAGCATTGCCTGTGATCTTCAAGATTGTGGATTCTTGTGGCGTCGATCATATTGAAACTATTTGATGATTTCCACGTTTGTTGATACCAGAGTTAAATCCTGAGCACCTGTAAACAGTTACTGGATGATAAAAAGAGGGAAGGAAAAAGTGAGACAAAAGGGAGAAACACAGAATGTAAGAGCAATAAAAAGATGGATGAATAACGTGCAACTATAGTCCATAGGTAAATTCTCTGGAATCCCCACATGCTATTGAACCTGGACATCTGAAGCAGGAGAGGTCAAAGGCTTTTTTTCATTGAACTTTACTGTATTGCATTTAGCAATTTACATAAGTTGATGGAATATTCATTAATGAATGAAGTGTACATTTTATATGCTATGACATAATGTTTCGGATACTCATTACTTGATGAAGCAATGGAGTTAGAACAGTGAGATTTTTGTCCCGAGGCATGGACAATTTTCCGTTCTCATCGAATGACCCTGCTGAAGCTCGGACTTAGCATTCCATGTTAGGTTTCATGGCCTTCCAAAGACAAAGTATTGTGAAAATGGCCCTAGGTTTTCAATTCTAAGATTCATTTTGGCTTCAGACTCCAAAACTGGACGATTTGTTTCGGCCCACATTCCAAACGATCAAAATTTCAGCAAGGATCAAAAGCTGTTTTCCTTCTTGCTGGAAAGCACGGGTCAGATCCATTTACCTTAGCTTCTTCCCCGTGTGAATAATAACTTCGATAATCTATCCCTTTGTCTTCTAGCTTCACCTTAACTCCATTTACCACCATGAACCGGAGTCTTGTCTTTGCTTTTGCGTTTACTCTTCTTTAAAAGCATCGACACATGGTTAATATCTCTGGAGGATGAAGATGAATGGACCTCACCCTTCAACCACAGTAAAGCCTCAGCAGCAGCATCCTTTTCTGCAAGTTTTTTACTGCTGCAAGGCCGCCCTACAAAGTCCAACCCATTAAAAATCACTGTAGAGCGAAACTGATTGTTTTTCAGTTGCTTTGTCTTATAGGACGGTGCTCCATGTCCCGCCCTGACAAGCAAAGTTTGTAGCTCATTTTTAGAATTATCATATGGTTGTTTGCCAGTCGTTACATCTTTCGTTGCCTTCTGTGGAGGTGCTGGCAGCTGGCGAGCAAATACAAATTTACCCTCACATTGATCCCGTGAAATAAGCAATCTTAATGCCCTCAAGAGCTTATTGTCATCTTGTATATCCAACTTGGGGTCTTGAAGCTGCAATAGTTATCCAGAATAATGAAACAAATTATAGAATGCATCAGAATAGGACTACAGTGAGAGCAAGAAAAAGTAGTGTACTATAAGATTGTCAGTTACAAGCAATAACTATCCGATAATTTATGATGTCAGAGCATTAATCATCAGAAAAAAAAAGGCTTTTACAGAAAGAATACTCACTTTCTTCTGAATTAGCTCCTCAAGCTCTCTCCTCAAGCTTAAATATGTATTTCCCAAGGCAGGTTTCATAAAAAATTCCAAGTACCCTCCCAACATTTTTAGGTGTCCATCCTATTAAAAATGAGTTAAAAGCTTCAGCATAAATTATCACACAAAACAGTGGATGAAAGCATCATTCCATCAAGAAACAAAATTTGAATTAACTTACCAGCCCACCTCTTGAAAGGTTTCCTCCAAATAAAAGCAACACAGAATCAGATACGCCAGTAGAATCCCGGAGAAACACTGAATTCACTTTCACTTTTTCATTAAATACTAACCATGGGTATGGAATTTTGGGCACCCCAGCATTCACAGAATTCTGTTGTTTGCAATCCACAATGAGAACAAAAAAATAGTAGTGATATATTTAAATGTTGTGGTGTCCTTCACTAAAACATACCTTCAGAGAAGAAGTGATTTAAAATATGAAACTTACAGAGTACAGAAGTACTTGACCATCCTCCATTGTTTTCAATGCTATAGACTTCTCCTTGTTCTACATAATAATAACACATAATTTTATTATATCACAAGAAAAAGTTAAGCTGAATATTGATGCAGAACTATCCTCAAACAGAGCTGAACAGTGAAAAAGTATTCATAGCCGACCCCAACTAGTTTGAAATTAAGGCCGAGTTGCTATTTTTGTAGTAACAAAAAGGATCAGCTAATGTGCTTAGCTACTGAATACTGGTAGCAGTCATATTCCAATAAATAGAAAAGCTCTATTGCTTTCTTCCTCTCTTAATTGGTAAATATAAACCCAGATCCATTTAACACTTTTACCACTTCAATTAAAGCCCTAGAACTCTTTGCATTACTCTTTTTGCTTATTGGAGCTTGAAAAAATTAAGACAAGGAAGATTAATTCTTTTCTTAAATCTACGACACAAGATACTTATTAGATAAAAAAAGTACATTAGATCTAATAGAATTATTTTGTTGTATCCAGACTAATATCAATCCAACTCATTTCATGAATAAAATGTGACTAATTAACTGACCAACAAAACTACTTGGTCACCCAAGAGTATTTAGCCTTGCAAGGTGGTCCTTGCTGATTCATACGGGATTCCACATGCTATGGCCTCGAGCCTGTTTCTAGAAAAGAAAATCAATATATTGCTTGTGTAGCTTACCTATTAGACTTTTTTGTTGAAAGTTCTGTTAATAACATGTTTACTTCTATTGTACTTCTATTGTGGGTAATGTATTTGGGTTCAAAACCCTACGCGCCCTACATCTAGAGGATTTGTGAATACCTACTGTTTACTCTAAAACTTTCCAAGGGCCTCCTCATGACATCCAAGTTGAGAGAGATAAATTGAACAAATATGGTTGCTCCCTATTGGGTTGTACTATTAATGATGAGATTTATTATCATTTTTTGCATGTCCCCGAAAATTTAGAGTAGGTGTCAGTTCTCCTAATTCATGACCCACCATACGATCTGTTATATAAATAGGTGATGTTCTTTTCCATTATGGATAGCAATAGTATAGCCGATCATTATGGGTATAATGATAGAAGTATGGGACCACGTTACTATTATTTCTTTTTCTGTTTTATTATTAAGCTTATTCATTTTTTTTAATAAATGATTTGCTACAAAAGGATTTTTTTTTTAGTGAACGTGTCACAGTTACTAGAAACAAAGCAAAATTGCCATGCTTACCACCACAGAGCATATCCCAGGGAACAGGCCAGCACAAATGACCGCTCGAATAAGATGCTCATCATGGCTCCACATGTTGCAGTCCTCTGTTTTCAGATCAATGAGCCCAGTATCCTTGAGCAAGCAAAAGAATTGCTTCCGAAGAGAATCAATGGCTTTCATAGTCTGTGCAGAAAGAAAATTTTGCCAACAGTACTCATAACCAGATTGTTGTCTTTCAGCATCCTTCCAACCATCATATGCCCGGACAAGCGCAAGATGGTCACTGTAATCACGAGCAGAGAACTGTGCTTTGGCAGACTCAGCAAGCTGAAGTCAAAAAGATATAGTTAGATCAATAACCACAACTATACAACCAGTACAAGCAAAAGAACATGAATTCCACGAACACACAAGAGATGCCAAATATGAAATCTTCATTTACAATGTTGAAATGAAATTCAGTTACAAATTACATTTGATGTGAACATCATGTCAATCACAAATCATCATAATACTAAATCCACTCCATCTTTAATCAAGCCAACAAAAATATTATTTAGTGATAGAACCTGAAGAGTTCTTAACAATTATGCCAATTAGTATTAACAAATTAATTGAATAATTCCTCATTACCCTTGAAAGGAAAAAAAGGGCTAAACCCCAAATTAACAAGAACAGCTACAAGAATAACAAACACTGATAATATAATGAATAAGCCAGCTTCTATTTCTTCAAGGAGGATTCCAAAATACATATCTTAAGTTAGATTTGCTTCACAATTCACCATCAAATTTATTTTTACAAAAAGCTCTGGTTTTTTTTTTGGTAAAAAAAAAAAGGCTCTAATAACCATGCATAATCCTGACATCCCACTGTTTATCTAGAAATTGACAAGTATCAGCATCAACCTTCAAATCCAATAAAAAAAGCCTCCAGAAATACAAATCACGAGGATGGAAGAGAAGTGGAGAATGAAATGAAATGTTGTGCAGTGCTAGAATTCAAGATTTTCTACTATTATTTAGCCTAGATGTTGTGAATATCCTGTATTCTTGATTTAATCTCTCGCTGATTTTGTGCTTTTTCCTCTTTAATTAGGATTCTGTTGTATGCCTATTCATACTTCTTTGTGAACATTAGAATTGATTGGTATAATTACTGGTTTTTTCATGTAGTGACTTGTGTGAATGAGACAGATGTTTTTCTCTTCCCTGCCAGGTACGTGATATCCTAAAGGACTGGAGTTTTGTTGTCTTTTTACTGTTTTTGACATAGGACAACTGTGATTTCAAAATCAGTCTCATTTCACACCAAGCTGTATTGCCAGAGGAAAATTTTGTTGATATCCAGGATGCTACAGCCATTATTTGAAACAATGATTTAGACTCAACAAAATCTGAAGTCTGAATCCAGGGGTACTCAGATTAGTACTTATTTTAGGACTCAGAACAGAAAGCTAAATACTAAGCACCCCTTAGATGATAAATAAATAAATTAATAAACAACATGCAAAAAAGTTACAACTGTGCCCATCCAGCAACAAATCTTGAATTCTAAAGTTAAATAACACATAGAACTCAAGAAAAGAAAGAGAGTGGGGTCGGGAACTAGGGGGCAGCTGGTGGTTGGGGGGGGGCGGGGAGCTTAGAAACTTGTGAATTTTAGGAATCTTGTTCATCATAGACTTGTTTGAATATATGGGCTTTATAAACTGAAAGTCATTTGAAATTTTGAATGTTCATTGAAGATTTCAAGTACATTTGTTGCAGGTTGGTATCTATGTTTCTGTTTTTTTTTTTTTTTTTTTGAAATGGGAATTGGGAATTGGGGGAGTAGAACCCGAGACCTTTCAAATTTACTCAAATGCACTTACCACCAGACTAAGCCTGTGAGTGCATCTATGTTTCTGTTATATACACAAAACATAAATGTATATACAACTTTTTAAAAAAACCAAGATGTCATATGCAATGTAGGACAAAGACCAATAAGTCATCAAACTTTACTCTAACTAGAATTATGACCCTTCTAAAAGTACCAGAAAATATACAGCCAGTACTTACAGTATGAACATTAACAACAATAGGCCAGCCTCAATAGTTGTCAGTTTGTCATGGTGATCATAGTTTAGCAAACTTTTGAAGCAGCTGGGTCCTATTCACATAATGATATTTTTTTTTTCTTTATTATGGTTTAATAGGGCCTAGTAGAGTCGGCAAAAATTTGACGAACTTATGAAGTCTAGCTGGGTCCAGTTTACATCAGGATCTTTAATGTGGCTTACAGGGCCTAGTAGTTTAAGCAAACATTTGGCTGAGTTACAACCATGCCAGCTAATTAAGGAGGTCAGGAAATGGTCAAGTAAAAATTAATATAGTTTTGGCTAATTTTAAGTGTTGTACAAGAGGCCACCACTCTAATTTTGAAGCAAACTGTTGTGATGTAAAGGCAAGTGGCCAATGGAGAAGAGGCAGATGTTAGTTTGGCCAATAGCAGTGTGTTGAGGTGTTAGCTGTGAGAGCTGTTAGTTAGTTGGATAGCTGTAAAAACAAAAGGGGTGACACATAAGAAGTATAAATACGATAGATATTCATGCAGCAGACTTACATCCTTCTTGTCAAATGGCATCAAAAATGGATCTCTGACACTAAGACCAGCAACAACAGTCATTACAGGACCTAGACAGTTGAAAATGGCCCCTAATATGAGCATTTTCCCAAGCTTAGGCTCAACTGGAAGTATCGACAAGTGGCGTCCTGAAAAGCAATCATCACTATTTAAAATTCTCTCTCAAACACAAACAGTATCACCATCTTAAAACAACTTAAAAATAAAGTACAAGTAGAATGTATTAAAAAATATAATTTTTGCACCTAGCACTGTTAGATTTTCATTCTCATCCAAAGCTCCTATCACTTTCAAATATTCAACAGCATTTTGAACCTACGATAAAGTCATATTCAGAAAATTAGCATTTCGAGAAACAAATCAATGGTGGAAAAATAAATATAGAGGACCCTTGTAGTGAAAAAAATAAAAGTATGTGAAGCATTTACAAACAAGCAAAAGAATGGAGTAATGCAACAAATTTTTGAAAACAAATTTATGAATTACCGATAGAGGTTCTGGTGGTTGCAATGCCCTAGAAAGGAACTCTGATATACTACCAAGTTGGAGACTCTTGATTTGCAAGCACAAAGACTGCAATGGTGTCCTTAAAAGTTCTGGTGGTTGATAATCAGCAAAAGCATCATATACGCATCTGGGATAGAGATGATAACACTCGCCAGGTTGAACACGACCAGCTCTTCCTCTCCTCTATTTAAAAAAAATTAAAAATTATATAAAATTGAGAACATATGAGGAGCATCATCATAAACCATTTAACCATTTAAACTCTTTAAGTGCAATATTAAAAAGAATGGTCCAGGAGAAACCGCAAAAATCTTGCGCTAACAGTGCTACAAATCAATTAAATTGACAGACAGTTAGACAAAGATGCAGCAAGCATCTGGAAAATAAGAAGAATTTTTCATGCTCAGTATTGTCATAAGCCAATGCAATACTGAAACATGGAACAATGAACACAAAAAATTGCACACAACCAATTTGAAACTATTAAGCAAGTATATTACAAAATTGACATAAAATTTGATTTTTCTTATATCCTACCAAATTCCCATAAAAATGGAGGAAAATATTTCAAATTAACACCTGAGACTGTTTTATCAGTTTGCAGTATGAACTTCCACTATATAGCATAATCACCTCCCTTCAATTTTGCAGCTATTTATATATTTCAATTCTAAAATCCCTTTTGTCAGCCATAATCAAATAACAAACAATCTGTACAAAATCTTTCGGTTGTGTGAACTAATCTTTTGTGCTCTGACTAAATGCAAAACCAATTGTAATTCCTAATATCTTAACCTGCCAGGTGCCAGCTGTTGCAAATAAATAGGATGCACATTTAAACTGTGAGATGTGGGTAGAAAAATTAACCATTGATGATCATTACATAATTCTTGACACTAGTAGATCCTTGGAAAAGAAAACAAAGTTTGGTCATATATTTGTTTTAAATATCTCAAAGAAGATAATCATTTCATGAAAAGAGAACGTACTTGACGTGCTGCAGCCTTTGAGATCCATGATGGAATCAAACAAGGAGTATTGTTTAGTGCATCATATGATGTCTCCTTTGCCTTCCCACAGTCAACCACAAAGACCACGTCATTGATGGTAATACTAGTCTCAGCCATATTAGTAGCAAGAACAATTTTCCGTACTCCATCTTCGGGCTTATCAAATATTAACCTCTGAACATGGATAACAGAAAAAGGATCAGAGAATATAGTCATTATGCATAAACCTGAGAAATTCTTCAAATATCTCTACAGTTTACACAAATCATGAGAAAAGATTAAAAGCAAATAACTAAATCTGTTAAATAAATAAGGGGGAAAAAATAGAAAAAGAAGAAATGCAGGAGAAGTTGGATTACTTATTTGTTACTTCAAAATACACAAAAACATTGACAAAGAAAGTGACCTGCTCAGAGCTGGCCATAGAACCATGACAAGCAAGTAGCAATACTTTGCTAGAATCACCCAAGATAGGATGACTTGCTAGCTGATCCTTCAAAGAATTTATGTCATCCCAACCAGTCATAAAAACCAACACAGCACCAGGCCTCTCTTTCTTGACTATGTGACAAAGCACATGCTCAATGAGATTAAAACCAATTGAATCTGGATTCCAACACGACAAAGACTCTTGGGTACGTAACCTGTAGCCCCTAAAGTTGGCAGCTTCAAGTGCATCCTGCAAAAAGTTAAAAGGTGAAGGCGAGGAGGAAAGAGAACCAAAATCACAAAAACAAGAATTAGCGCTTGTTTTTAACCTCAACAGCAGAAGCAATCTGGCTCTTCCTCTTTCTGAAAGCTTGAGTTTGTTTTTGCATTTTCCAAACCTTATCTTGACCATAATCATCAATCTGGTTATATGGAGTCAACCGGTAACCAGTGATTTCTAGGATATCCTCAAGAAAATGTGCTCGGACTGGATACGTAAAACCCTGAAAATAGAACACCATCCCCATCCCAAGTGTTGGTAAGTCTGATCGGCTAGTAGTTCACGTATTTTTTTTCTTTCTGTTTTGGGATCAAACGAATTCCTCAAAGGAAAGAAGCAGATGAAACCAAAGCACAAACCCGGTAACAGACATATTCTAAATATGAAAATTAAGCAAATTACCTAAAGAGCTAGAAGCATTTACACTTCAGGAAATACAATGACTCATACAGAAATTTAAAGTTTTCAGACAAGAATGCATCCCCCCATGAGCATCCACCTGTTACCCTTATCATGTTAACCAAAGGAAGTGTAAAGATAGCAACTCTCCAACTCCGTTTGAAAATCCTAACAAGGCAACAACAAGAATGCTCAAACAATTCTCAGACTATGCAGGTCACTTCAATTCAATACAGTATGATGAGAGAGGGGAAATAGTCTCATCTTTTCATGCAAAGCCAGTTTGAAAGCAGTCACATATTCCACACTAAGATATAAAAGCACTTTCAATAGATCGTACTTGTAATAAGTGAACTTTTCAACCTGGAGTTCAAAAGTTACACTACATTGTGATGAAAACTCAGCAAGTAGACATGAAAATAGATATAGTAGTAAAACAAGCTTATCCAGTCAAGAAGCAAAGCAAAATTAAAGGGATATAAATTCTCAAGGGAGACCATCATGGTATCCTTTATAAACTATAAGAACTTTTAGCATGGAGAGTTATGTTCCAAATGAATATTCATATTCATAGTTATTAATGAAAGTCGATAAATCCCAATTGTTCCAACTTTCTCCATTGTTTTAGAACGGAATATTTACAGAATCCCATATTAAACCATGGTATTTACCTCTTTCTTAATAAATCAAAGGAAATGTCTTTTACTTTGATTGTCACTGTTTCACATATTCTCCAGAAATACCACAGTGTGCTTTTGCAATGGCTAAAAGGGGAATAATACTAGGAAAAATTAACAGTGTTAAGGTTGCATAAGCAACAATAACAGCAACATAAGACTTACTGGAATATGGAGTGTCGGAGCGCCACCAAAGTAGGATGAGAAAAGCTCAGCATTCAAGGTTGCACTCATCAGAATCAACCTCAACTCAGGCCGACGAGGCAGGAGATCTCTCAGGACGATAAGAAGGAAATCTAGCAAATAAACACACCATAGTAAATATCAAATAAGATGATAGCATTCACCAAGTAACTCAAATTAAATCCAATTGAACCTTCATTCATTCCACGTTCATGAATCTCATCAACAATAACATGGGTTACACCATTCAAACTCCTGTCAACAAGTAATCTCCTCAATAGTACACCAGTAGTGCAAAAGAGGAGGCGAGTGTCCCTTCCTTTTATTCCCTCCAGCCGAACTTTGTAACCAACCTTTTAAAAGGAGAAGCAGACAGTGGAAATCAAAATAATTGACAATCTCATGTTTGTAGAGAAACATTCATCATGTAAAAGGTAGAAACTAACTGATTCTCCCAGTTTCTCTCCTCGTTCTGCTGCAACTCTTTCAGATACAGCCATAGCAGATATCCTTCTAGGCTGAGTACATATGATACTGCAAGCAGCTCCACGAGCAGCTTCAATCTCAGATTCTAGTATGTATTGAGGGAGTTGTGTGGTTTTACCACAACCAGTTTCACCTGAGACAATCACCACCTGCAACAGATAGCAATTTTTTTTATATGTTGAATCATTTATGTTCATACTCTATTTGTAATAGTTTCTGCACTTTAAATACCCATTACAAGCATAGTTTAGACCAATCCACCTAGCAAAGTAGAAAAGAAATATCTTGAGCATGATAAGGTTCTGAAAAATATATCCCCTTCTCCATTTTATATTTATTTCATTTTCTTCTATGACGCTTTAAAAAACATACAATTATGAGGATCAAAATATTGACAGCAGGAGAATGATTTAGAATGAAAGGTTTTTCCTATTTGCTTGGTGTGGTGCTTGTGAATGGGTAGGAAATAAAGACCTCTATTGGAGTAAAATAATCCATAAGACCATATTGGTTTGATAATTCAATCCCTATTGAATGTGAATTGTAGATTACTAGTAACAGCAAAAACCGAATGTTGTCTCTCAGCATCAACTCTAAGAAACTCTCTCCTCTCTCTCTCATGCACATATGCACCCCAAACTCAGCCCATCAATTTCTCTCCCAACCTCTGAAGCCCTAAAAACTCAATACATAACATGCAATTAGACAAACAAAAGCAAGCCATAAATGTTTTATCCTTAATAATCTATGAGGATTTGGGGCAGGGAAATTTTACAAATGGCATTGCAACCTGGTATGTGACCATCATCTAAACCTTCCTCAAATTCAACGAAGAATCCGACCTCAACTGTCCCAATCCCACT
This sequence comes from Manihot esculenta, assembly GCF_001659605.2. Taxonomy (NCBI): domain Eukaryota; kingdom Viridiplantae; phylum Streptophyta; class Magnoliopsida; order Malpighiales; family Euphorbiaceae; genus Manihot; species Manihot esculenta. The sequence goes on from NC_035161.2 coordinate 32,576,442, forward strand.
CCACCTGGACCACCTTTCTGGTTCACTCACTGCCACCTCTCCCCTTAGCTGACTTGCAAATTATATAATGGGAGTATTAGAAAATCTAGATTGAGTTTCCTATTGTGATATTTGAGATCTTTTGAAGAATAATGAGAAAAATTGCAAACAGGTTATTATTGAGTTGCTTTTAAGAGAAGGAAGAAAAGGCAAGAATTCAGTGCCAAGGAAGCTTCAGAATTGCAAGGTCAAAGATAAAAGAGAGTTATCTTTGAGGAATACTAATTTTTCTTTTCCAGTTTTTATGTTTAATCCTTTTATCTCCAATATTTTATTTTTCCACACTATTTATTTAATTTCTTAACCAATCAAATATGGCATGTGTAACAGGTCTAACTTTCCATAGTTAGCAAGTATAGACATTAAAACCATTTAAATAGTGTCAGGCTAAAATCAAATAAAAAAGAAGTTGCCAAATAAAACTAAGATTCCCAAGAAACAAATTTACCAAAGGAAATAAACAAATATCTCAGTTAAACAGATTTGAAATTGTCATTTAAGGTAAGAATTCAAGTTATTTTTACCAAGACCATGGGGTGAGCCAGTTCCTAGCGATTTCAAAACCACAAATTAAGAAGCAAAGAGAAGTCAAGAAAAATCAAGGAAAACAACCAACATTACCTGATTTTCCGAAATCACCTTTAGTAGTGCATCCCTTTCTTTGTATGCAGGAAGGCTTCGGCGAAATTCATTCATCTTTTGGCCATCAGGAGATTCCTATGGATCAATTAATATTTAGGATGGCAGCATTTAAACGTCATAGTAAAGGGAAGTTAAAAGCCAGCTCATAAAAAAGAACAAACACATATAGAGAAAATTCCATCCAGTGGGAAGAGATGTACCAATAGTAATAGTTAAAACATAGACATACCAGATGACCTACACCTATGAATAACTTTCTAAAGTACTTTAAGGAACTAGTTGATATCCATGCTGTTTTTGGTTTCCGGTTTATTTTATCAGATGGTTAAAAACGTATAACTGAATACTAGACTGATGAAACAAGTACAAACCATGGTTAGGATTTTCACTTATTATAGCTGCCGATTTTGCTCTTTAAGATATTACCAAAAAAAAGGTCGCAACGATATAATAGCTTTTAACTATGAGACAGTAACAGCCAAAAGCAACATTACAAATAGGCCCAAATGTTAACACAAAACAGAGGCAAACATACACAAATGACTGAGGAAATCTACTACAAAAAATATCTTCATAGAACTTGTGAGGATAAAATGTACCTGCCATTCTTGTTGCTTATTTCGCAGTTGCAAACTTTTCCGGCCGATAATTTTCTCCATGACAACATTGTTCCGTAACAACGGCTCTGGCTGCTCACAAAATCCTTCATTCATGGCCATATTTCCACCACTTAAACTTGACAATGAATTAGCAGAAAAGTTTCCCCTTTTCATGGACTTTTTGGAAAGGTAAGCATTGAGATAGGCATCTACTTCTCTTTGCAGTCCAAAAGGCAATATCACCTGTAGGTTCTTAAGAGCATTATTAGTGTCCTCGAGAAATATGCATCAACTTCAATCAGTCTTAAGAAGGATAGCTGCCCATCTCTTTTTAATCATATGAGGAGTATTTGTGCAAGTTCTCAACATAAATGCTTAAACAATATCAATACATACCTTTGTTCAAATGCATCCTAACCTACATTGAAGAAAGTAAGAAATAAAAACAAAGGATTAAAGAGAATACCTCTCTCTGGGGCCGCTTGTCATCCAAATCAGGTCTGTAATTTGGCAGAGGCACTTTACTGAAGACAACAACTCTTGAATACTGACGGCTGCGAAAACAGAAAAGAAAATTACATTCCAAACTATCTTACAACAAACTTCAAATGTGTTCCAAGCAAGACTCTCGGAAAGATTTTTAAATAATAATAATACCAGACAGCAAATTCCTACCAAGCTCTAACAAAAATTAGAAATACCTATGCAAACCCATTCGATTTGCCAATTCTGACAGATGTTCAAAATCCCGCCTATCCTTTTTCTCCCTCGAAACAACTTCTTGCTCATCTTTGTTGCGGAGTAGCATTGTTAACTTCCATCTCCAATCATCAACGTTGTCAAGGGTGGAACCAGTCTAAAAAGCACCAATAATGCAAATGCACACCAAAGAAAGTTGCATCCATGAGATTTCTACATTTTTCATGTAGAAAGAAAAACAGCACATATCGATGAGTAGAATAAACAAGCTCATAATTACAACAAAAGTATATAACACATCAACAATGATTTAAAATGTCACTAGCATCCCAAAGGCATAACACTAGCATCCCCAGTTACATCACCATAGGAAAATCTAAAGTTACTTCATTAACCACAGCATTTCCTACTTTGCAAAAGATCACCATTGAAAGAATCAATAATTTATCATTTAATGGTAATAACAACAATATACAAACAAATTGAGCTAAAAACAGTCACCATAGAAAGCGTCTTACACTGTCGCTATCGATCAGGCAAAAATTTCAGGTTGCATGAGTATAGTTTACCACTCAAGTTGATCTCAAAAAAACAACAAATGCTTCCAAATTGATTATAAGAAAAGATAATGCGAAGATTATTATTGAAAACATATGAAACCCTATCAAACTCCCATATTTGGGGGGGAAGATATAACAAATTGAGATATATTTCATAAACAAATATGAAAGATATATCCTATATTTTAGCATTCTAAAAAACTAAAGCTATTAACTTTTGTTTTCATTATGTGAAAAAATTCAATGACAGGTTTTCTTCACTTGAAACTAGTTTCAAGAATACTCTCCGTTTAGAACAAAGACCACTGACAAAAACCCCACTATTCGAATTGTCATAATTCATAATCTCCAATCCTCTAAAGAACTAAATAACAAGAACAATAAACATTTCAAGAAATGGGGTCTGCGTAATGAAGAAGAAGAAAAAAAAGTAACCAACCAATGACTGCTGGGAAGGAGACCCAAATTCACGGTCCGAATCATCACTAGAAACCTCATGATATGCAAATCGTCCATAATTCGTGTTTTGCAGACAAGAGACGGGCAAAGCACTGGTCCTGCAATCTAAAAAACAAAAAGCACCAGTACACCTAACTGTCCCCCGATGCTTAAAATCCAGGGGCGAAAACAAAGCAGCCTTAGAAGCAACAATTTGGGGATTAGTGAAGGAAACAAAAGATGCTAATGGAAATAGAATTGGGTGCCTAAACGTTTTCGATGGAGGTCTATGGAAATGAAAATGAAGAGAGGCTGTGGTTGTTCTCATAGCCATATTCCTTGAGGTTCTAATAGATGACTGGAAAATAGTGGAGTAGCAGGACATTGGATTGGGTTTTTGGTTAGTATTTGGCAACTAGGGTTTTGGGTAAGGCCGTGAGAGCTCCTTCTCATCTCATGCGCGAACGAATGATTCAGCCGCCATAAACCCCATTTTCAATCAGAATATATATACGTGGAAAGATCCCCGCCCAGTTTATTAGAAAAATTATAATTAAAATGTTCTAAAAATTAAATAAGCAAAAATTTTTAAATTTTGATTAATTTATCCAATTTTTGTAATTTAATTGTATGGTAATTATTTTATGAAAAGTTATTAAATTAAGAAAAAATAATCACACTTTTAAAAAATATAAATGTAAAAAACATTAACATCTAAAGTATAAAGAAAAATAACATATTTTTGTAATAATAAAATAAATCGTTAATGCTATTAATTTAATATTATTTTATTTTTATAAAAAAAATATTTATATATTTAAAGAATTCATTTTTATTAACTTAACATGTTTATAGCACAATTCTATTACCACTTGATTTAAGATAAAATCAATTTACTTTCTTATAAACATAAATTAAGTTTTGTTTATAAATTAATTTTACAGTAATTATATTATTTTATAATGAATTTACGTTTTGTAAAATAACTACTCTATGAAAAGTATGTTATATTATTAAATGAAATTATTAATTTTTTTAAATAAAAATTAGAGATTGGTGATAAAATTTGAAATCTTTCAGATTTATTTAAATGCATTTATGTCTGTAAATATAATAAAATTATTAATTTTATAATTAATTATAAAATTATTAAAATAATTATGATAAATTTATTATTTAGCATACATGTGATATGTAAAAATTAAAAAATATATTAAAATATTTATAATATTTTAAAATTTATTAAATGATTTACTGTATAATTTTTATAATATAAAAAAATTATTTTTATAAAAATATTTACTAATTAATTTATTTATATTAAAAATATCTTATACTTTTATATAATATTTAAAAAATAAAATTAATAGATGAGCTAATTAATGTATTTTTAAAACTCTAAAAACATGTTAGTATATTTTTAAAAATTAAAAATTTAACTAATAAATTTTTATATATCATAAAAATTTAAATAATAATTTTGTAATAATTAATAATTATCATCATTAGTAATATTCTCGGTGATTAATTAATAAATTTTATTAATGATAAAATAAATTCTTTTTTTTTTAAAAAAAGGAGGCAGACTGATATGGTAATAGAAAAGAAAGAAGAAGAAAAAAAAGTAAAAGTGATGAGTGATGACTTTTAAGCCTGGATTCACATTCAAATGATGTGTATGAAAATGACCCACTTTATAATTGTAATCACCTTCACATGTTCCAATCAACAACTGTTCATAAACAATTCAGAAAATTATGCATCATGCAATTAAACAACACCGGCAAAAATCTTTTATAAATTGTTCTTTTCAAAAAAGAATAGTAGATTTTTTGCAATTATGGTTTTGTTTTAGCTTTTGCCTCTTCTGGTTAGCTAAGTAAACACAAGCGTGTCGACTAGTTTATCCTTCACTTCTCTACTTCTCTCTCTAATTATTCTCTCTCTCTCTCTCTCTCTCTCTCTCTATACTTCTTGTTATTGTTTCTGATTTGTCATTGATCTCTCTCTCTCTCTCTCTCTCTCTCTCCCCCTCCCTCTCTGTCTCTGTTCAAGAAACAAGCAGACTTGGTTTCTGGATCTGCTACATCTTGCTGGTACTGTCTCACTTTCTCTGTATATATGTGAAATTTGAGTTGGGTTTCTACAGAGGAGCAAGAAATAAATATTTGTTAATGGGTTGATTATTTTTAATTCAAGGAGTTTGTTTCTTTTATGCAACATCTTGTTCTTCTTGCTACTTATTGTGGGATAAAGATTTTAACATGGACAGTCAGGTTGTTAATCAAATTAATCTTTGATTCTGTATACCACCTAGAAATTAAAGCTTGTTTGGATTTTGAGTTTCTTATATAACCATGGGTTCATGAATTTGAGTTCTTTGTAGAATTACTTGCTGCTGTCACATTCTCATCTGGGTTGTCAATTGAGGATTTCTGCAGTCTCGTTAGATGTAGAATTTGAAAAATTGGATACCAAATATATGTAAAAAAAAAAAAAAAAAAAGTCTCCAAGAAAACTTCCAAAAGCCCAATTTCTGTTTGGGGTTCTCATTCATCTTTAACCCGTTTCTCTCTGAAAAACCATTTATACCCAAATGCATTAATAACGGTTTTCTCTATAAAATTTTTATAATTCTTTTGATTCGTGCCTGATGTATTCAGTGGCTTTCCTTGTACTATTGAAGAAGGTTTTGGCTGGTCGTATTCATGTCAATCTTAGTTTCAGCAAAAAGTTTTGAATATGAATTTTCTGCGTAAAATTATTGCCTTTTTTAAGGAGACAAACATAATGAAATTCGGTGGCTTTTCTCTTTTCTTTTTGTTTCTTTTAAAACACCTTCATTCTTCATTCTGAATCTTGCAAACTTGGATTGGATTTCATTCAGCAATCTTTTGCAGAAACATTAGTACACTTGATTGAAGTGTCTGATGGAAGAAAAGCAATTGGATTTTAATCAGCCACTTCTATCTGTGAGGAGGTTCTCATCAACAGGATCAACCACAGAAGCTGATCACAAAAGGAAAACTGATAATACTCATCCCAAATTACCCCCGCTTCCTGTTTATAAGTCAGAATTGAAATCCGGTCCAGTGAGGAACCCGGGAACTGTTCCTTTTTTATGGGAGAAAACCCCAGGAAGGCCCAAGTATGAAAGCAAACCACGAAATGCAGTTCTTGCACAACCTCCTGTTGTCCCAAAGCTTCCACCGGGGCGGATTTTGAATGTTGAAAGACAAGCGTTAGATATAGATTCTGAAGGCATGGCTGGTGGTCAGTCTGAAGCAAAAAGTGGTGTTTCAGGCTCTTACAGTGTTCCTTCTTTGGAAAAAATTGTAACTGAAGAAGAGAGCTCCAGAGAGGTAAAAGAGGAGACAGACATCTCTGGTTCAGAGGATGATGATGAGGCCTATGTAGATGCACTTGATACACTTTCTCGGTGTGAATCATTCTTCTTGAACTGTAGTATAAGCGGAGTGAGTGGGTTGGATGGTCCAGATATGAAACCATCTGGCACTTTCTCTACAGATCCACAAACTCGAGATTTCATGATGGGTCGATTCCTGCCTGCAGCAAAGGCAATGGCTTCAGAAACTCCTCAACATTCTACTAGGAAGCTACCTGTTGTACAAGAACAGCCAAACAAGTTAAAGAAGATGGTATCTGTGGATGAAAATTATACAGTCAATCAATGTAGAAGACTGAACAATATACTACATTATAACCAAGCTGATGCAGTGGAAGAAAATGAACAGGAGGATGATTATTTTGATGGATCAGACAATACATCTCTTAAAGTTTGTGGGCTGTTCCCTCGGTTATGCTTACAAAATTCCTTTTGTCTTCTGAATCCTGTACCAGGGATGAGAAAACAAGCCCACTTACACATTTCTTCATCTAATCTGAAGAAAGTTAACTCTTCATTTGCTGCTCGTTGCAGTGAAACCGTCAGTGAGGTATGTATATTCTCTTCCTGCTTTACTATGTATTTTTTCCTTGATGTATTTTTGTTCAACTATTTGCATCTTAATGGAACTACTCTAATAGCAATTTGTTTGTTAAGCATGATAAGGATGCTGCACGCAAGCAAAGATCAGCGGGTGCACTCCGAACGACAGGGTTGCATGAAGATAAGAATGAGCTGAAAAATGAATCAAATAAGATTGCTAGAAGAAATGATCATCAGAAATTGGACGGATCGTCTCTATACAAGCGTTTGCAGGGTAATGATGCATCACCATACCAAGGCAAAATTTCTCAATCTGCTGTTGATGGAGAAAAAGGGGATATAGCGATTACTGATAAATCTAAAAATTCTGGGATGAGCGGCTTTAAAGCAGATACAAAAGGTGGCAAAAATTTTCGAGAATTATTGGCCATAGAGAGTGAAGAGTGGGAATCAACTTCTGCTAGTCCTACGGTTGAGAAAACTCTGTACATAGATTGTGTACATATGCTAAAACCTCAAATTTCAAATTCAAGTTCTACAGATATGAAAGGCATATTTCATGATGGAAAAGATTCTGTCAATGATTCTTCACTTCAAGCTATGAAGCATGTTGATGCTGTGGGCGAAAAGGGAAATGTGATGGCTGAAAGTCTGGAGTCTGCTGATTCTTGTCTATCATCTGGCAGATCAATGCATGATGTGCAAACAGTTTTGGTGGATAATTCCAGGCAAGATCAAGAACTTATAGGAACCTCTGTTACACCAGCAAGCCCAAAAGTGGATGAGGATAGGAAGATCATTTCAGAAAGACAAATGGGTCAGATATCAGGCAAAGTGGAAAGTTGTCATGGCCTTGTCCAGGATCCTATCAAGATGAGAAGCACAAAAGTGGCTGATGATAGAAAGGTTGATCTAGAAAGCAAACATCCGGAAAAATTAAGTGATCAAGAGACTTCTACTGGCTACTACTCTCTACTACCTCTTCCCCCACCATTACCAAATTCTCCATCGGAGTCTTGGCTAAAGCGAACTTTACCTGCTGTTTCCTCAAAGCACATGTCTTTAAGGTCTACTCTAGGTATGCATGCTTATCCTAGAGTTCAGGCTTCCAAATTGGATTCCCCTGATCTTACATGGGAAACCATTGTCAAAACTTCAAATGTACAACATGGAAATTTGCGATTTTCGGAGGTAAACTCTTTAAGTCCACCTACATTATTTTTCTCCATTCATTTTAGGCTCAATTTATGCTCACAACATTCCTTATTCTCTATATTATCACTTATCAGGAATTGCTTACACCAATACCTGAAGTTTAAACTGCAAGGCTCATTTTAGTACAATGGCTGAAGGATATGCTCTGCAGGAATGCACATTGTTTTGTGGTTTGCATAGTTGTGAAGAACATAATCCATCTTCCTGATATTTTCAGTCTCCAAAGTGCTTCAGTTTTTTAGAATTGGTATATATTGTAATTGTAAATCAAGAAAACCAGCCAATTCTCTTCCACTAATAAGAATTTATGATTAGCTATTTTCTTGTAAATCCTATCATTGATCATCCCAAGTTTTTTTCATGTAAAGAGCTAAATTTCTTGCTGTAATAAAACAATAAAAGGAGGCTGCTTTTGGGTGATGAATGCTTCAAATTCAAGTAATAATAAGATCTTTTTCAAGCAAAAAGATGAAGTTGATGCGACAAAAAGGCCTTTTTAGCTGGTGATTTATTATTATTTTTTCCTTGTAGTTGTAGTGGCTGATTTGTCTGGGATGTGATGTGTGCAAAGGGAATTGTGCTTAAAGAAGGGTGCATTATTAAAGTTGATTCAGCTTTTCTTCCATTCTTTTCTTTTTGTTTGACCGGGCTCCAACTGGGTTCCAATTTATTTGGTCACAATTTCAAGGATAATTTTAATTTTAAGGTTATTTGTTTCATTGAAAAAAAAAAAGTTGCATTTTTAATATTTGGGATATTTAAAAAAAATTCAATAAGAAGTGTTTTTTTTTTTATTAAAGGAAAATTAAGCTATTAAAAAAATGTTTAAAAAATGATTTTATCTTAAAAGGAGAAACATATTTTATGAATTTTGAGAATATTATTAATATTTATAAATTTTTTATCCATAAATTTGTTAATATCTTTTATTTTTTAATATTAAAATTAAATAATAAAAAGTTATTTTTCATAAATAAATAGAGTATATATATAATAATTTTTGAAATACATTTAGCAATAATGCACATCACAAGAGGAAAATTTTAGAATAAATTAATTAACTTTGATACTTCAATTTGAGATTTTACAAAATACAAGCGATGTAAAAAGACAACTGGATTTGTTATTATTTATTGTTTAATTTTCAATATGAAATTATTATTTCAAAAGGTTAAATTTTTATTAAAAAATTTATATACACACTCGAAAGAAAATCCCTTACTGTATCATGAGTTAAAAAGAAAATAATTAGAATGTGTTTGGGAATAAATTTAATAACTAATGAATTTTATTTATATATAAAAATAATTAAAATATATATAAATATAAAAAAAAGTAAACCTTATTAATTTTCATTATAAATGGCAGAACTATATCTATGGCTTAGACAATAAATTAAAACTGAATAATAAAACAAGTTTAATAATCATCAAATTAAATATTAATATTGAAATTTGTATACAAATATAAATATTTAATATAACAATTCTGAATCTGTGTGATATGAACTTAATCTCTCCATCGCCTTACCCAATCAAAACATTAAATTGGATTCACATTTAACTAGCAAATCAATCATATAATCCATATGTATAGTTTGGTTTGTAATTTTAATTAATAATTACAATTACTCAATTACTACAAATTTATTATTATTAATGTGGTGTAGAAGCATTAGAGTTCTCCAGAAACGCAGCAGCCATTGTTGTTGAAAGGAGCAGAAAAATGGTGGATGAATATGGACTGATCCAACCCACAACTTGCAATAGACTTGTCCTCTTCAAGTATTTCCACATTATTGGATTCAACTTCCTGTAAATTACAAATTTAGAAAGAAAAAATTATCAATCAAACTTTTTCAAACTCCCAATGGATTTGAAACATATGCAAATGGTTAGCATAATTCATTTTGAATGAATTTTTATGAAATCATGCAAGATGAATTCTTTTATTTTAAATAAGAGAATTGTTAGAAAAGAAATCAAGAAAAATGAATTCTTATGAAATTTTCGATTCCAAATAAAGGATATGGGATTTCTTAATAATTGTTACATTTATGATCATTATTATGACTCCATTTATTTTTGCAATACAATTACAATATACATTCTAAATATATTTTGTATTGAGGGTTCTAATCCTCTTTAGTATAACTTATGGTTTCATCCAAAATGAGGATTGAATGTTGCAAGAATGTCATTACCATGCTATTCAGTCTGCGGATGTAGCCAACCAGCTCCAGTTGCATCTTCTGATCTGAAAACTCATTGGCTTTTTCATCAATCATATGTATTTGCTGCAAAAACAAAATTTAAATGTGAACCATTTCAATGAACCGAACATAGCTGGTTCCGGGGGAGGGGGAAGAAATAAGATTGTACACAGGAAAAACTAACTTTCTAAATTAATACAATTGAGATAAAAAACCAGACCCGCAACTTCTTGTGTGATGTGGTCCATATGGGGGTAACTGGTAAGGCTCACTGGCCTTCCTTCGAACAAAGAGATAGCATATGGTAGATATGAAATTTCCAGCAAAAATGAAGAAACTATGATCTAATTTTTCTTTTCTTGATTTAGTTAAATAAAACATTTCTCATCAAAGATATTTTAAGGTGAAATAAATAAATAAGAAAATGGAGCTACTTAATTATATTTTTCTTTTTCCTTTTTCTTTGTGGATTATTTCAGATAAACTTCTATTTATTTATTTATTTTCTCCCTCTATTGACTATTGTGTAAATGGTAGCTTACTGTTTATTTATTAGACCAAATTTGGCAAAACTTACTATAATGATTGCAAGTTTACATTTCCACCACATCAACAAAACTATCACTAAATCTTTATTAAGGCTACAAAAGGAAGAAAATAAAAGCAGATCAATTTAAAGTTGAGATTGTTTGTAAAAAGGAAAAAAGGAAAAAAAAAAAAAAAAGGCAAAACTGACCAGATTCAAATAGTGGAAAAGAATGGAAATAACATGCATCTGACTTCAATTAATAGATTAGCTTAGAAATTAAAAGAAACTGAAAGATTGGCTACTCACAATATTCCTCTTAACAGTACTTGAATGATGAAGTAGTCCAATGCCAACCACAACCTTTGAGATCCTATGCATGCCAGATTCAGCCCAACCAAAGTACAGTCCTGAAACTTGGCATGGAAGAGCTGATTTGCCATCATCTGGAATTTTTACATATTCTTTCAATGACAGAACAGATGAAATTGTAATAGAAATTCAACTGAATCCCAAACTAGTTAGAGCTAGTATTATGGATAATACCTATAAAGAAACTAAATCTAGATGCAAATTTCATAAGATCCCAAGTGAAAAAGAAATACTAAATTAGCTTTAATTTTATGTAAATGTAGCTTGTTTTATTTGTATAAATGATGAATCTTTAAACGGTTAACCAAGAAAGCATCCTCTTCAAGCACCCATTAACCAGGGAAACTAGATTGAAGAGGAAGCAGTTCTAACATAGCAGAAAAGAAAATAAATGACCAAACAATAAAGGGTTATACTCAGGAACTTAACACATGAAACTTTTTCTCTTAATTAGTTTGGATAACATGGAAAGTATGGTGTGTCCCACTTTGATGACACCAAACAGGGTGCTCATGCAAACTATTGCAAGGAAACTAATTTCACATACCTGTGACTTCAGTAACACATCCAGTTTTGTATAGAATGCGAAAGTAAATTGGTTCAATGGGCAATGCCTTATCAACCCCTGCAACATTATGCAAACATAATTCCATCAGAAAAGTGACAGAACTACAACCAGAAAATAAAATGATGTCTTGATATGTGCATACAATCATCAAACAATGGAAGCCCCCATATCTCAGGCTGAAATTCTAGAAGTGAATGAAGCACAATATCTGCCAACAAAGAACAATCAGCTTCACTTCCAGATGGAACAGCCACTACCCTCATTTTTGCAGCCTGAGCAGCTTTAACGCCAACCCTGAGAAATGTATTAACATGAACTTTATAGTAATAGAACAAATAGATGGATATTCCATAACATCACAGGCCCATAACAGAAAAGAGTACTAGCTAGAGTTGCTTTGGATGTCCTTAAGCAAAACAAGCATACTGAATTTTTCCTCAGCAAAACATAACTCTCATGCCTGTTGCTACGCTTTTTCGTTTTTGTAAAAAGTACAAAAGCACTAACAAATAGATATTCAAGGACGAACGAAATCAGAAAAAACAACTAATTAATGAGCATAGAAACATAAAATTAAGACATTCAATCCATGCTTTGCATAACTATTATCAATTGTTTTCCACAGGAACTTTAAAAGATGATGGAAGCTAAAAATATAACCATATCACCCCAAAGAGAGTCATAACAATAGCACAAACCAAAGCTTTCCACAGTAAACTTGCAAAGCAACAACAGAATCAAAATTGCTCATCTCTTTGAAGGGAAGTTCAAAATGGCAAAAATATACTCCCTTTGACTTTATTTTTGCTTTGTTACAAAGTGAATCAAGCTATTGCTCATGTAGCAAGAGTTTTAACTTTTGTTTTGGTTGAACAAGGTTTAGAAAGACATGAGAAATGCACCAGGAGAAGTGGGGATTCTGGGTAAAAGAGCTGGAATAGACAGCCCAAACAGAGCCCTTCTCTATTAGCAGTGGTCATTATTGATGCCAGCACAGGATGGGAGTCGATTCCAAATATCAACCCATGCAAGGAGCCCTTAGCAAAATTCAAAGATTCAAGTGATGATACTCCAGAATGTAGAAAATCAAAGTGTTTTCATGAAAACAAGACATTCTAAAGGAGCAATATGATGAAAAAGCTGAGAGACGAGCTAAGAAAGAAGTGTGAAGCAAGAAACCAACAAAACACAAGAGAAGTAGGAGAAATATATAAGAACATGTGTTGAACTCCAAAACCATGTCCTACTCCACTCTGCCCCATATTTTTACCTTCTGCTCCATGTTATATTCTGTTTTGCACATTTTGAAGAATTAAAAGGATTACATGGCTTGCCTTCCATTTACCCGGCCTCATGTGCATCAACCCGTGTACTTCATGGGCCAATTTTGTAATTTTTTTATTTATTTTGAACTTATTATTTAGAATTTATTTAGGCCCAATTAGGTAATTTTTGAACAGTTCATGATGGTGATGATGGGAGACCAAAATCCGCAATGGAAATCAGAATCTGCTATGGTAAAAGCATAAATTAAACCTGAAATCCTTGCTGCAGAAATTCTTAGGGATGTTTTTAAAAACAAGAAAGATAAAGAGTTACAATAAGTGTGGGTACTGTATACAAGTGGCAGAATTTTAGGAGCCAAGATGGTGAATTCAGCTATTGTTATCCTATAAATCTCATGGAATATGAATGGGAAATATCAAAAAAGGAAAGTAAGAAAGTTCAGCTATCAAATGGTATTGTGATCTTGAAGAACAAGCATGGAAAATTTGGAGAACAAAAAGGAGGAAATTAACTCTTTGTCAATTAAGAGTCCATACTCTCAACTGAAGAGGATGAATCACCCGGAAGTACAAAAGTTTTATGCAGGCCCAATTTCCTAAGTTCTCACATTCTTGGGGATAAGAATTCGCTGGTGGGGGAGGTATTGTCATGTATAGAAGCTTTGATAGTAGTGGAGGGAAAAGAATCAGTTAGCTTTTGGAGGGAAATCTATTTATGGTTAGAGAATTTGTTAAATCCGTTAGAGAAAGTCATGACAATTACTAGGTAAGTGACTATAAAAGGAATACCCAGTACCAGATGTTTGCATCCCAGAAAACTAATATAAGGACATCTTCTTTCTCTCAAGTCTTCGCTCTTTTATTTATATTCCTTTCTCTTCTATCTTCTTTTTGAGATTTCGTTTCTCTTCTACTGCACTATTTCTTATCATAGAAACTCAAATCCAAGGGCTACCACTGATAAATATCATTTAACATAGTCAGTCCATGGGGCCTATCATAGACATTCCATGGGGCCTAACAAAAATAGCAAGGATTTTACAGTACTGTACCAATGTGGTGGATAACAAGTAAAATGATACAACTTAGGAAGCATATCTGCAAAATCTAATTCTGTAATAATATAATGAGTCAAGGTAAGGAAAATTTACATAAAGGCAAAAATATCACCAATAAAACTCACTTTTTTTTAATGTTGCATACTTGAAATGATATGGGACAAGAATGTCAATCCCATGTGCTACATTGTTGACCATTTAACAGTCAGCTCCTTAAGGAACACCTAGCAACAATGATTAACATGCTTCGGATTCATAATCAGGTAAGCCAAAACTGATGTATCTAAGACTCTTGTTTATTAGTTTAACTTATTTTGCAAATCCTCAACCATTATATTATTCACAATGCTTAATTTACTGAATACGAGTGTTGTCTGGAATAACTTACAAAGAGTCTTCAATAACCAGGCACTTTAGAGCGTCTACACCCATTCTCCTTGCAGCCTCTATCAATCTACAAACAATTAAGTATATTATAAAATCAAGCATAGGGACAAAATTTTATTGTACAGAATTTTCTATTTAGAAGAGAGTTGAAGCATATGAGTCGTGCAAGAAGCTTTTGGATGTAAAAGCAAACATGACTATTGTGCTTCAATATGCGAGACAGGACCATGTAAAGGATCACTGCAACAGCACCATTCTAATGCATCATAGGCTGGGTCTATGATAGGCCATGGGGTTTGGATGCTCTAAGGTTCCAATTCCATGAAACCTCCTAGACTAGGTTATTATAAGAGAACTTACAAATCTGGAGACGGCTTCCCTGATTTGACCTGGTCGCTTCCAAGAATTGTTGAAAAGTACTCATTCCAACCTACAATAGCAATTTAGGCAAATATAAAGGAAAATAAGAAAGCGGACTCCACTTACCTATAAGTAAATCACAGATAATTCCATAAGGAATGTGATCAGTATGCACTATTGAATGAGATAATGCAGTGAAGTGATACAATATTCAAACCTGGGGAAACAAGATAAGCAATAAATGGGAAAAAAACACATGGGTTTACAGACTCTTCACCAACAAATGAATTTACTAGGAAAATATCCATGGTCTAGCTAGTTTGTCAATTATGAAGAAAATAAAAACAGACAATGCTTTTACAAGATAATATTTTGGCTAAGGATTCGATTAATTACATCTGCATTCATATTGGTACTTATTGTAGTTTGGATTGCTAACCAGCTCTCCTGATTTCAACATTTTTAAGAAATCACACATTGCATTTTGTTGTCAACTGGGATCAAGCTAAAAGCTCTACCTGAATTCCAAATGACGTTGCAGAATAACATCCTAAGTAAAGTTAAAAAGGCAAGTAAAATATAAATGAGAAACACTCAAGAAATAACACTTTATAATAACAGAGTACCATCTAGTTCCCATAATATTTCTGGTGAAAATAAAGGGAGTATAGAGTTCTGTGGGTGATAACTCGTAAAAACAAATCAAGGTTAATGACAGTTTCCATTCAGTTATAATAATTTCACGATCAAAAAGAAGGGAAAAAAATGGAAAGCTATATGTGCTTGGTCAATATGCCCATTTCTGTTTTCATACACATCTTCGCTATAATCTTTATACTAATATAGGGACACTTTAATTCAAACATGAAACTTGCATGGAAATGTTTCTGAGTTTCACTTTTCTTCAAGTTGAAATAAGGCGACAAGGGATGATCCAACATAATATAATGACGTAAAAGTGAAAACCATCCCCCCCCCCAAAAAAAAAAAGAAAGAAAGAAAAAATCCACCCACCCACCTACAATATCACATCATGCAACTTTTGTAATTACTTTATTGTTCTACTTTCGATCAGTTAGCAAAAAAAATAATAATAACAATAATAATTTTTGCCAAGATTCAAGCAAGATAAGAAAAGGACCTTCTTGGTGAGAGATTTTTGCATCTATATATTCTCTTAAGGAGTTTGAAGCAAGAGCAAATGGCACCCCATTTTTATGCAGATGTTTGATGAGACGATTAGCACCAGGCAGGGGTCTGGCAAGCAACCACCTAAGGGAGATATTTAAAGAATATAAGATGATGACATAAAAACTAAGATTATAAGCAATCATATTGCATGAAAAACTTCTCCTCACCAGGCTAACTACCATAGTCATTTGCAAGGAATATCCAATAGTTTTTCTTTCCACATATTCATAAAACGATGTTATTTCATTAGGAAAGAGACTAATAGTATCATTCACAGTCAATCAGCTATTGCCTTTATGGACATGAATGATGAATCTCATACCAGTTAAATAAGCTCATTGTTTGGCACACTCTGTATCCCTCGTTTTAAAATAACATAATATGAGTCAAATTCAATTGAAATTTCAAACCTTGATTGCTGTACAGCAAACACAAGAATCTCATGAGAATTGAAATAAAAAATTTATTTGCAAATGACATGAGTTACTTTTTCAACCAGTTCCAACTTCCAAGCATAGTACACTTATCAGATAATCTGACAAGGTAATTAGGTTCAAGTTCAACTATTGGCATATTATCACATCTCACTTCCATTGAAAAACATTTCTCAAACCAAATAATACTAACAAACATTTGCAGTAATGAACAATAAAAATAAAAAAAAAATACACATACATAAGCAAACTTACTTGTCACGATACAGAGGCATGATTTCATCGATGAACTGATTGGGTGTAAATGGGAGGTCATAGTCCTTAACAATGGTAGCAGCTGACGCTTGTAAAGTCATCCCCAACCTCTTCCTATCTTCCTTTTCCTTGTCCAAATTTTTCCCATACTTAGCCAAAAATTCTTTGAGAACACTCTTTGTTGCATTCTCTACACATTAATAAGCACACAACACAAGAACATTTAGAAGAGAATAAGGAAAAAGACCCATTATGTAGAAATGAAAAGAAAAATGGAGAAGGAGACCTGTGTCCAGAAGAGTCCCATCCAAATCAAGAACAACAGCAGAAATTTTGATATCTGCACAGCAGGATGCAGACCCAGAAGAGTTCATCATGGTCTGCAGACCCAAAAGATTATCAATGGAAAGAGGGACAGATTTTGTCTAGCAACAGGTACATGCGAATGCAAATAATAAAGAGTGATGGAAAAATAAAAGAATCAACGTTCATATGCAAGTAACAGGAATATTCAACAGCGTCATTCCTGCATTGTGCTTAACAGCGTTAAAGAGATTTGATTCAAACAATTTGGGGGTTTTATGTAGGAGAATGATTCAACTTTCAGTTAAAGCTTCCCTATCCTTCTGCCAGCATCTCTACACGTTCAATTAGTTTGTTTGTTGATTCTCTTTCCAGTTCATGAAAACACGTCAAGAACGTGTGCCGTTTTTCCGGTGTTTGTTTTTTTTTTTTTTTTTTTGCATGAAACACGATCTTCCTTCGGTGTTTGCTTGAAACAAGTTTTGAATATGAATTTTCTGCGTAAAATTGTTATCTTTTTTAAGGAGACAAACGTATTGAAATTCGGTGGCTTTTCTCTTTTCTTTTTGTTTCTTTTAAAACACATTCATTCTTCATTATGAATCTTGCAAACTTGGATTGGATTTCATTCAGCAATCTTTTGCAGAAACATTAGTACACTTGATTGAAGTGTCTGATGGAAGAAAAGCAATTGGATTTTAATCAGCCACTTCTATCTGCGAGGAGGTTCTCATCAACAGGATCAACCACAGAAGCTGATCACAAAACGAAAACTGATAATACTCATCCCAAATTACCCCCGCTTCCTGTTTATAAGTCAGAATTGAAATCCGGTCCAGTGAGGAACCCGGGAGCTGTTCCTTTTTTATGGGAGAAAACCCCAGGAAGGCCCAAGTATGAAAGCAAACCACGAAATGCAGTTCTTGCACAACCTCCTGTTGTCCCAAAGCTACCACCGGGGCGGATTTTGAATGTTGAAAGACAAGCTTTAGATAAAGAATCTGAAGGCATGGCTGGTGGTCAGTCTGAAGCAAAAAGTGGTTTTTCAGGCTCTTACAGTGTTCCTTCTTTGGAAAAAATTGTAACTGAAGAAGAAATCTCCAGAGAGGGAAAAGAGGAGACAGACATCTCTGGTTCAGAGGATGATGATGAGGCCTATGTAGATGCACTTGATACACTTTCTCGGTGTGAATCATTCTTCTTGAACTGTAGTATAAGCGGAGTGAGTGGGTTGGATGGTCCAGATATGAAACCATCTGGCACTTTCTCAACAGATCCACAAACTCGAGATTTCATGATGGGTCGATTCCTGCCTGCAGCAAAGGCAATGGCTTCGGAAACTCCTCAACATTCTAGTAGGAGGCTACTATAGAGAAAATGGTTTTTGTATTATTCACTGAACGTATTACAGAAACTTATATAATACAAGTCTACAACTAACTAAATATATAAGATAAGTATACAGCTATAACTCAAATATTAAAAATAGATAAAACTGTTATAGTTAGTCTTTATCCTTAATACGCTCCCGCAAGATTGAGGCGCCATTGGAGACTCCAATCTTGGTTCTAAAGTAACAAAACTGAGTTCTTCCCAAAGCCTTTGTAAGCACATCAGCAAATTAATCTTTTGAACTTATGTGAAGAACCCTTAACTGTCCAGCATTAATTTTCTCGCGAACAAAATGGTAATCCAGTGCAAGATGCTTCATCCTAGTATGATAGATTGGATTGGCGCAGAAGTAAGTCGCACCAAGATTATCACAATGAAGGACTGGTGGTTGTGATATTGGTGCTCCCAAATCTTGTAATAAACTTTGAACCCAAAATACCTCTGCTGCAGCATTGGCTAAGGCTTTGTACTCGGCCTCTGTAGAAGATCGTGAGACAGTCTTTTGCTGACTAGATTTCCAAGAGATAATATTAGAACCAAGATATAGAACATAAGCAGTTGTAGACCGCCCATTATCAAGGATACCACCCCAATCAGAATCAGAGAAGGCAGACAGAGTATGAGTGGAATTTCAATTGAGAAATAAGCCATAATGTATGGTTCCTTTGAGATATCGCAAAACACGTTTCAGTGCTTGAAGATGAGTTTGCGTTGGTGCATGCATAAACTGTGACAGCCAATTCACTGCAAAAGAAACATCAGGACGCGTAATTGCCAAATATTGAAGAGATCCAACAATTTGGCGATATACGGTGGAATCAGTCAAACTAGAACCATCATTTAAGATCAGCTTGTCTCCTGTAGACATAGGAGTATTCACCTCTTTAGCTCCAGCCATATCAAATCGGTCTAACAAATTAGCAATATGTCGATGTTGCGAAAGAAATAATCTTGCAGCTGTAGAAATTACTTCAACCCCCAAAAAATGATTTAATATTCCCAAATCTTTGATAGAGAACTAAGCAGATAGCTTCTGTACACAGGTATTCAGAAAATGATTGTTATTACCTGTAAGTACAATATCATCAACATATACTAGAAAATATGCAGTAATCCCATTGGAGGAAAAAATAAACAAGGACGCATCAGCATTTGATTTGCGAAAACCAAGTTTGAGCAAAAAAGAAGTAAGTTCAAGATACCAAGCTCGTGGAGCCTGTTTCAAACCATAAAGAGACTTCTTCAGTTTGCAAACATAATCAGAAAACTCAGGTTGCACATATCCTGGAGGTTGCTGCATGTAGACATCTTCATAAAGTGTGCCATGTAAAAAGCCATTATTTACATCCAATTGCCTTAACTGCCATCCTTTAGAAATTGCAAGAGTAAGAACTACCCGAATTGTGACCGGTTTTGTAACCGGACTAAATGTATCAAAATAATCACGCCCAGGTTCCTGAAGAAATCCTTTGACAACCAAACGTACCTTGTACTTATCAATAGTACCATCCGGTTTACGCTTAATCCGAAACACTCATTTGCAACTAATAAGATGATGTTTGTCTCTCGGAACCAGCTCCCAAGTTTTATTTTGCAAAAGAGCATTGTACTCTGAATCCATCGCCTGCCGCCAAAGTGAACTTGCCAGAGCTTGTTTAACTGTTCTTGGCTCGAGTGTATCCTGTAAAGGATATTTAGTTGTAAGATTAACAAAAGAAGAATTAAAATACTTTGAGTTAGGCTTCCTTTGTCGCTGCTGCCGTTGTACAGGAGCTGGAACTGAGTCTTGTGAAACAATCGGTAGTGGCAAATCTAAATCAGCAGTAGAAGATTCAGTCATCAAAGGTTCAACTTGTTGAGTCTCAGTACTAATTAATGGCATGGCAGATTGATCAGATTCTGCTGATAATGCTGTAATAGATTCTGAACCAGTACTCGAAACCAACAAATCAGAATCACTTGGAATAGAAATTGCCAATGGAACCGAAGCAACTGCAGTTGGTGCAACAGGTGATGAATTTTGTTGTTGTGCCGAACCTGTACAAGAAGCATCTCGAAAATAATTTGTAAATTGATGAGAACTAGTGCAAGTTTCAGATGGAAAAATATGCTCAACAAATTGAACATGACGAGACAAATACAAACGATTAGCCTTTGGATCGTAACATTTGTATGCAGATTGAGTTGGAGAATATCCAAGAAAAATACAAGGCAATGAACGACACTGAAGTTTAGAATTATTATATGGCCTTAGCCATGGAAAACAAAGACAACCAAAAGATTTCAATCTCTTAAAATTATGAGACATACCAAACAATCTAGAGAAAGGTGTTTGAAACGAAATAGCGGACGAAGGCAACCGATTGAGCAAATAAACAGCAGCCTGAAAAGCATGAGACCAATAATTAGAAGGTAAAGACGAAAATTATAACATAGCAAGACCTGTTTCAACTATTGAGTGATGACGACGTTCAGCAGTACCATTATGCTCTTGCGTATGTGGAGGTGTTGTATAATGTGAAATACCACAAGACAAAAAATGATGCTTAAGCTTTTGATACTCCCCACCATTATCAGTGAACACAAAAACAATTTTAGTGTGAAAATAATTTTCAACCAATTTCTGAAAGTGGATAAACAAATCATGAGTATCAGATTTCTTCTTCATGGGATATAGCCAAACATACTTAGAATAGTGATCAATAAATGTAACGTAATACTCATAGCCATCAATAGATTTTTGTGTAGGACCCCAAACATCGGAATAAACAAGTTGCAAAGGCTTATTACTAACAAGAGAATTCTCAGAAAACGGTAATTTATGACTCTTGCTCATAGAGCAGGAAGTACAATGAAAACTAGAAACATAGTTAGACATAGACTGAAGACCAATATTTCGAAGTACTAACAAAAAGACTTTATTATTGGGATGACCAAGCTTGTGATGCGATTCAGAAAGCAAAGACAGACATCGAATAGTAACATTCAGCTGAGGACGTTGAGAATTAACTCTGGAAAAACTTGCACATTAGATATCATCAATGTTCTCTCCCCGTAGCAGAGACGCCCCCGTGTACAGATCCTTCACAACAAAATAAGATGGAAAAAATTCCACAGAAACATGATTAGTGCGACATAACTTAGCAATTGAAACCAAATTCTTGCGCAGATTAGGCACACATAACACATTAGGCAATGATAAATTCTTAGAGTAAGCAGGAATTTGCACAAAACCAGTATGTGATACAGCAAGCGTTTTACCATCACCAAGTTGTACTTCCTCAGGACCTCCATAGTCAGAATAGCTTTGCAAAGAAGCTGGATTCGACACAACATGATGAGAAGCTCCGCTATCAAACAACCATTGTTGTGGAGAAGAAGCAGCCATAGCAGAAGTAACATTAACTGCAGGTATCGGTGCTAAAGAATGAGAAGTATCAGTCTTCAAAGACATATTATTCTCCTTAAGAAAGCGAGCCAATTTGCGACATTCAGCAGTAGTATGCCCAGTATATTCACAAAATTGACATACCACATCAGGTCGATAAGAACCTCGACCTCGACCATCAGAGTAAGAACCACGACCACCACGTCGATTTCCAGAATAATTATAGTTTTGTGGAGATCGATTATAATTGTCATTCTGATTTTGTGAACGCCCTCTAGAACGTTGAGTGTAATTGACAATAGCAATCACTTGTGACATAGCTGAAACAGTTGTGGAATCTTTTTCTTGTAAGGATCGTTCATGATCAGTAAGTTTTTCAAAGAGATCAGAAAAGGTTATTGGGGTTTCACGAACTTTTAACGCAACAACTATGGGACTGTAATCATCTCCCAATCGCGTGATAATATAAACAATTAAATCATCATCACTCACCGAATTCTGGGTAAGAGCAAGCTCATCTGCAATAGCCCTCATCTCATTGAGAAAAATAGCAATCGGTTTGGTTCCCTTAGAGTTCTGTGCTAATTTAGTCTTTAAGGACAAAATTCTAGAACGAGAAACATTAGCAAAACTCTGGTAAAGCCGATCCCATGCTTCTTTGGCAGTATTGGCTGAAGAAATCAAGGGTTGAATAGTATCGGAACAACTTCCTAAAAGAGCACTGATCAAGATTTGATCTTGTCGAAACCATAAGGCGAAAGCTGGGTTGATTGTTTTGTCTTTTTCAGAAAGAAATTATGATGGTGCAGCCCGTGAACCATCAATAAAATCAAGTAAATCAAGACCAATTAAGGTTGATTGGATCTGTTTTCTCCAAACAGGAAAATTCTCCTAAGTAAGTTTAATAGGAAAATGCGTTGGAGCATGATCAAGTATAATTTAGCCACATTTTTATCATAATTATTATTGCTTATTTACACATTTTTCAGTTTAATTTATGGTTTTTATCTTATTTTTACAGAAAAGGAAGAAATTGGAAAATGGGAGAAAAAGTGCAGAAAATTTACAAAAGGATGATTTGCCCAGTGATTTGCCCAAGATCACCAGATAATCTGCTCCAATCACTGCCCAGATCAAGCTGAAGCAGAAATCCGGAGGCAACAGGCAGTAGTGATATGGCAAGTGATTTGCCCAAGAAACTCGAGGATCACTGGCCAAATCACTCGCAGAGACATAGAGGACTGACTCACAGAGAAGCGATCTGGTCAGCGATTTGCCCAATCACTTGAAGAAACTGGTCAAATCGCAGGGCAAATAACTTCGACAGCAGAAAATACAGCAGAGCGGGAAATTGTTCAGGAAACCGAATTTCAAGTTTTCAGAAGTCCAAATCCAACTCAATCACTACCAAAACAATTCCAAGAGCCACGAAAGAGTTTCTCACCTAAGGAATTCCAGTTGCAATTAAATTCAACATCAAAAGAGGAGTCACAAGCCAAATTAAAAAGGGGTTTCAAAACCCTAGAAGGATGGAACTCTTCAACTATAAAAGGGCAACCTCCAAACCAGCAAAGGCATCTTCTGCTGAGGAATTGAACTCGCCAGAAACTCTCCAGCATCTTCCTCTTTCTTTTCTTTTCATCTTTTTGTGTATTTAGTCCACCATGAGTGGCTAAACTCTTTTCTTTTCTAGTTGAAGTTGGTGAATTTCAGATTTTGTGATGAATTGGGAGATTTAAATCTCCATTGTTAAACTTCTATTTATTTTCAATATTTATGCAATTTGAGCTTTCCATAAATATTACTTTGCTTTTAGAATCAATAAGGGCCCATTGCTTTTAAATTGCTTAAGTAATATTGTTTGAATGATTTAGGTCCGTAATTGCTTAGGTTGTTCAAATACACATTTAATCAAATTGCATAATCTAAACTTGACCACGCGGTTGGCAAGAATAGAATTAGGTTTCTTTAAGTCTTAATGCAGTCAACAGTTGTTCGATGCTACAATGCCCCAAGGACGTTCCTTGGCAACTTGTTGATTAGTGTTTGATTAGCGAACGTTTCCTAATCAAACTAGAACTAAGGAGGAATTTGGATTGTGAGAAGCGTCTTTCACATCCAAAACTAATTTATTGGAATAAATAGGAGAGTTAAAGAATCAATGATCAATTCTAAACAATCTGAATTAAGATCCATACTTCAACTAGAAGCTTTTCTCTTATTGATTTACTCATCTTTAAATTATTGCTTTCTTTTGTTATTTAGTGTTAATCCATCAACTCAAAACCCCCCTCTTTTAATTATTTGTTATTTACTTATCTTGGTTATTATCAGGAAGATCTTTAGTGTCAATTCCCTGTGGTTCGATCCTATTGCCACTATCTACAAGTTTATTGTTGATTGTTTAATAGGTTTATTTTTGACGGCTTCGACAACCGCTTATCAAAAATTGGCGCCGTTGCCGGGGAACTGATTTAAACTAACGTATTTTCCCTTTATGACCAGGTCTGGCCGTAAAGACAATCTTCTTTACGACCCCGAGATTGAAAAAACTGCCAAGAGCTTAAGGAAGCAAGCAAATTTGAGGAACCAAGCCTCAAGACCATCTTCATCAACAACACCACCTCACAGACCACCTACTGCCCCTGCTGAAGAAATTTTTGCACTAGCAGAAACTTCCATCACCGCACCTGCTACAGCAGAATTTTTACCAGAAACTGAATTTCTGGTCATGGCAGAAAATCCAGCAATGGCAGCACCACCTGCTGCACATGTAGAAGCTGAAATTCAAGCTGGAAACGTGCCCATTCAAGCACCTCAACAAAGGGAAAGAACTCTCGGAGAGTTAGCTGAACCAACAGGAGATCAAGCACCCTTATGCATTGAATATCCCCTATTGACAGCACCATTCGAGCTAAGGACAGGGCTGATTCATCTCCTTCCTAAATTTAGAGGCCTAGAAAATGAAGATCCTCACAAGCATTTGAAGGCATTCCACGTTGTGTGCTCAACTATGAGACCTCAAGGCATTCCAGAAGATGATATCAAGCTTAGAGCTTTCCCTTTTTCCCTTGAAGACTATGCCAAAGAATGGCTATTCTACTTGCCACCCGGATCCATCACATCATGGGCTGATATGGTAAGAGCATTCTTGAGAAAATTCTTTCCAACCTCAAAAGCCATAGGCATCCGTCGAGAAATAAGTGGCATAAAGCAAAAGCACTCTGAAGGTTTGTATGAGTACTGGGAGAGGTTCAAAAAGTTGTGCACAAGCTGCCCTCGGCATGATATTTCTGACCAATCTCTCATTGAGTACTTCTATGGAGGTTTGCTACCCTCAGAGAGAAAATTTATTGACGCAGCCTGTGGAGGAACAATTGAAAAAAAATCACCTCGGGAGATGAGGGACTTAATTTCCTCCATGGCTGCAGCTTCTCAACAGTTTGGAGACCAAGAGCTGCCAACAAGGAATGTGAATGAGGTGAGTAATTCCATTTTATCATCCCAACTTTCTGAACTCACCAATGCTGTCCGTAGCCTTGTTGTGAGTCAAACCCAACAAGTCCAGCAGATTCAGCAGCCCAAGACATGTGGAATATGTGCCAACAACCACCCAACTGATCTATGCCCTTCCCTTCAAGAGGAGGACCAGCAAGTCAATGCTGTTGGAGGTTTTAATGGACAAAGAAGGTATGATCCCTATGCAAATACTTACAATCCAGGTTGGAGGGACCATCCAAATTTCAGTTATGCAAGGGGACAGCAATATCCAAGTTACCAGCAAAGAAACCAAGCTCAAGCTGCACCTCAAAATTCTAATGCATCTCTTGAAGAGATTGTGAAAAATTTGGCAAATACTGTGCAGAATCTTGAGAAACAAATGGGGCAAATGGCTTCATCCTTGAACAAAATTGAACCACAAGGAAAGCTACCTTCCCAAACTGAGGTAAATCCAAGACAATATGTTAGTGCCATCACATTGAGGAGTGGAAAGGAGTTGCAAGACAATAGGGTTGAAAAATTGCAAAAACAGACCAGGGAAGAAATTCTGCCAGAAAGTGATCAGGGCAGTGATTTGCCCAATTCTGACCCGATCGCTGGGCAAACTAAGCTGTCCAGCAGTGATCTGCCCAAATCAACAGACCAGGCAGAATCCAGCCAAAGGCAGAAACAGCAACCTATGGAGAAATTCAAGGTACTTCCTCCCTTCCCAAAGAGATTTGCAAGGTCCCAAAAAGAGAAAGAGGAAAAAGAGATATTGGAGACACTTCGCAAGGTAGAAATCAACATACCTCTACTTGATGCTATCAAACAAATACCAAGGTATGCTAAATTTCTCAAAGAGCTATGCACTAATAGGAGGAAACTTGCTGAACATAAAAAGGTAAGTGTGGGGGAGTGTGTCTCAGCTGTCATTCAAAGGAAACTTCCCACCAAATGCAAGGATAGAGGAATGTTTGCCATTTCATGCAAGATAGGCAATGTGGGGATAAAGAAAGCCATGTGTGACCTTGGAGCTTCAATTAATGTTATGCCCCTTTCTATTTTTAACTTGTTAAATGCAGGTACACTCAAGGGCACCAACATTGTGATCCAATTGGCTGACCGATCTATTGTCTACCCCAAGGGAGTGCTTGAAGATGTGTTGGTGCAAGTGGACCAACTAGTCTTCCCAGCTGATTTTTATGTGATTGACATGGAGGAGGACAAGGGCAACATCACCTCTGATATCTTACTTGGGAGACCATTCTTGAGCACAGCAAGAACAAAAATTGATGTGCATGATGGCACATTGACCATGGAGTTTGAAGGGGAAATTATAAAATTTAATGTTTATGATGCCATGAAATTCCCCAATGATGTTTCTCCTGTTTATGGCCTTGATATAATTAATGATTTAAGTCAAGAAATTTTTGATTTTGATCAAGAAAACTTACTCTATGAAGGTCTTTGCAGGAGAGAAGAAGTGGACAGCAACATCACTGAAACAAAGAAAACAGCAGACTGCTGTAACTTGCTGGAAGTGAGTGATTTGCCCAGTGATTTGCCCAGAATACCAGAAAATCTGCTCAAATCACAGCTCAAATCAGACAGTAAGCAGACAAAAAACCAGCAGACAGAGAATGCACCAGATCTGAAACCCTTGCCTAGCCACCTCAAATATGCCTACTTGGGAGCTGGAAATACACTTCCAGTAATTATTTCCAACCAGCTCAGCCAAGAAGAAGAGGAAAAGCTCCTTGATGTGTTGAGGAAGCACAAGAAAGCAATTGGGTGGACTTTGGAGGACATAAAAGGCACCTCAAGACCATTCGGTGGAGGCTCAAGACAGGATGCAGCACATGGAAGACATGTTGCAGCTGCTGGTTCAACATTTTCTGCCCCAGCACCGTGACAGATAGCGATTTGCCCAGTGATTTGCCCAGTGCTTGCCCAAGTCACTGGTCAAATCACTCACAGGCCAGGAAGTCCCTTTCCCTTTTCTCCTTCATTTCTCTATATATATATTCAAACATTGAGGACAATATTTGGGATAGGTGTGGGGGTACTGGAGAGTATTTATTCACTGATCACACCATCTTTTGATTTCTATTTGTTTCTTATTGTTTCTTTTTGTTTCTTTTTACATTATTCTTACCCCTTTTTGCACACACCAGAATTTTTTTTCACACTCCTAGCACACACACACAGAATTTTGTAGCTAATTGCTTTACTCAACATAGTTAACAAGGTTGAAAGAGTGCCCTTATCTCATGACCCCATTGATTTGTCACCCCTTTAAGCCTAAATTGAATCATTCACAGTATGTTACCTTCACTTAGGGAGTTTTTCTCTTGAATTGAATCCTTAAATTTGCTAAGGTCAAGGGAAATAAAAATACAAATACATGCAAACACAAAGTTAGTGTAACTCCCTATGAGCTGATTTGCCCAAATTATCATGAAAAACCAGCACAAAGCACAAATCACAAACTTGTTCCAATGGTCTAAGACTATGAACTAAGCCTAATAGCCACTTGAAGAAGTAACTGACTGAGTAACCGGGGGTGTATCACCCATGTACACAATCGCGTAAAAAGGTCAGTAACTTTTTCAAGCAAATAAGTTTCGATGGTCTAGACTATGAACAGAGCTAGTAGCCACTTGAACAAGTGACTAACTGAGTAACCGGGGGTGTATCACCCATGTACACAATCGCGTAAAAAGGTTAGTGACTTTTTCAGGCAAGGATAAGAATAAGTGCTACTGAAAATAAAAACAAAAATAAAAAGAAATAGAGAAGAGAAAAGGGGCAAGTCACTCCTAGGGGTTGCATTAAAACTAACATAAAGGATTAAGCATAATTGATTCAAAAACCTTCCTTTTGACCATGGTAGGTGAAAGGAAACAAGGAAAGGAGAGGATGACCTTAGTGCATGTACTCTATACTGTGATAATTCAGATTAGGAGTCTAGGGGGGGCTGATTAAATGGTACTTAGGCTCTAAGGAAAAAGGGGACTTGATTGGCTAAGTTATTTGTTGCTTGAGGACAAGCAAAAAGCTAGGTGTGGGGGTATTTGATCAAGTATAATTTAGCCACATTTTTATCATAATTATTATTGCTTATTTACACATTTTTCAGTTTAATTTATGGTTTTTATCTTGTTTTTACAGAAAAGGAAGAAATTGGAAAATGGGAGAAAAAGTGCAGAAAATTTACAAAAGGATGATTTGCCCAGTGATTTGCCCAAGATCACCAGATAATCTGCTCCAATCACTGCCCAGATCAAGCTGAAGTAGAAACCCGGAGGCAACAGGCAGTAGTGATATGGCAAGTGATTTGCCCAAGAAACTCGAGGATCACTGGCCAAATCACTCGCAGAGACATAGAGGACTGACTCACAGAGAAGCGATCTGGTCAGCGATTTGCCTAATCACTTGAAGAAACTGGTCAAATCGCAGGGCAAATAACTTCGACAGCAGAAAATACAGCAGAGCGGGAAATTGTTCAGGAAACCGAATTTCAAGTTTTCAGAAGTCCAAATCCAACTCAATCACTACCAAAACAATTCCAAGAGCCACGAAAGAGTTTCTCACCTAAGGAATTCCAGTTGCAATTAAATTCAACATCAAAAGAGGAGTCACAAGCCAAATTAAAAAGGGGTTTCAAAACCCTAGAAGGATGGAACTCTTCAACTATAAAAGGGCAACCTCCAAACCAGCAAAGGCATCTTCTGCTGAGGAATTGAACTCGCCAGAAACTCTCCAGCATCTTCCTCTTTCTTTTCTTTTCATCTTTTTGTGTATTTAGTCCACCATGAGTGGCTAAACTCTTTTCTTTTCTAGTTGAAGTTGGTGAATTTCAGATTTTGTGATGAATTGGGAGATTTAAATCTCCATTGTTAAACTTCTATTTATTTTCAATATTTATGCAATTTGAGCTTTCCATAAATATTACTTTGCTTTTAGAATCAATAAGGGCCCATTGCTTTTAAATTGCTTAAGTAATATTGTTTGAATGATTTAGGTCCGTAATTGCTTAGGTTGTTCAAATACACATTTAATCAAATTGCATAATCTAAACTTGACCACGCGGTTGGCAAGGATAGAATTAGGTTTCTCTAAGTCTTAATGCAGAGCGGGAAATTGTTCAGGAAACCGAATTTCAAGTTTTCAGAAGTCCAAATCCAACTCAATCACTACCAAAACAATTCCAAGAGCCACGAAAGAGTTTCTCACCTAAGGAATTCCAGTTGCAATTAAATTCAACATCAAAAGAGGAGTCACAAGCCAAATTAAAAAGGGGTTTCAAAACCCTAGAAGGATGGAACTCTTCAACTATAAAAGGGCAACCTCCAAACCAGCAAAGGCATCTTCTGCTGAGGAATTGAACTCGCCAGAAACTCTCCAGCATCTTCCTCTTTCTTTTCTTTTCATCTTTTTGTGTATTTAGTCCACCATGAGTGGCTAAACTCTTTTCTTTTCTAGTTGAAGTTGGTGAATTTCAGATTTTGTGATGAATTGGGAGATTTAAATCTCCATTGTTAAACTTCTATTTATTTTCAATATTTATGCAATTTGAGCTTTCCATAAATATTACTTTGCTTTTAGAATCAATAAGGGCCCATTGCTTTTAAATTGCTTAAGTAATATTGTTTGAATGATTTAGGTCCGTAATTGCTTAGGTTGTTCAAATACACATTTAATCAAATTGCATAATCTAAACTTGACCACGCGGTTGGCAAGGATAGAATTAGGTTTCTCTAAGTCTTAATGCAGTCAACAGTTGTTCGATGCTACAATGCCCCAAGGACGTTCCTTGGCAACTTGTTGATTAGTGTTTGATTAGCGAACGTTTCCTAATCAAACTAGAACTAAGGAGGAATTTGGATTGTGAGAAGCGTCTTCCACATCCAAAACTAATTTATTGGAATAAATAGGAGAGTTAAAGAATCAATGATCAATTCTAAACAATCTGAATTAAGATCCATACTTCAACTAGAAGCTTTTCTCTTATTGATTTACTCATCTTTAAATTATTGCTTTCTTTTGTTATTTAGTGTTAATCCATCAACTCAAAACCCCCCTCTTTTAATTATTTGTTATTTACTTATCTTGGTTATTATCAGGAAGATCTTTAGTGTCAATTCCCTGTGGTTCGACCCTATTGCCACTATCTACAAGTTTATTGTTGATTGTTTAATAGGTTTATTTTTGACGGCTTCGACAACTGCTTATCAGAGCATTTAATTGAATAACAGTAATAGATGACGAAGCCATTAATTTAAGAAAATTGGATCAGAAAACTCGTGAGAGCAGATTGCGGCTCTGATATCATATAGAGAAAAGGGTTTTTGTATTATTTACTGAACGTATTACAAAAGCTTATATAATACAAGTCTACAACTAACTAAATACAAGATAAATATACAGCTATAACTCAAATACTAAAAATAAGTATACAGCTATAACTCAAATACTAAAAATAGATAAAACTGTTATAGTTAGTCTTTATCCTTAATATCTACAACTAACTAAATACAAAATAAGTATACAGTTATAACTCAAATACTAAAAATAGATAAAACTGTTATAGTTAGTCTTTATCCTTAATAGCTACCTGTTGTACAATCACAGCCAAACAAGTTAAAGAAGATGGTAACTGTGGATGAAAATTATACAGTCAATCAATGTAGAAGACTGAACAATATACTACATTATGACCAAGCTAATGTAGTGGAAGAAAATGAACAGGAGGATGATTATTTTGATGGATCAGACAATACATCTCTTAAAGTTTGTGGGCTGTTCCCTCGGTTATGCTTACAAAATTCCTTTTGTCTTCTGAATCCTGTACACGGATGAGAAAACAAGCCCACTTACACATTTCTTCATCTAATCTGAAGAAAGTTAACTCTTCATATGCTGCTCATTGCAGTAAAACCGTCAGTGAGGTATGTATATTCTGTTCCTGCTTTACTATGTATTTTTTCCTTGACGTATTTTTGTTCGACTATTTGCATCTTAATGGAACTACTCTAATAGCAATTTGTTTGTTAAGCATGATAAGGATGCTGCACGCAAGCAAAGATCAGCCGGTGCACTCCTAACGACAGGGTTGCATGAAGATAAGAATGAGCTGAAAAATGAACCAAATAAGATTGCTAAAAGAAATGATCATCAGAAATTGGACGGATCGTCTCTATACAAGCGTTTGCAGGGTAATGATGCATCACCATACCAAGGCAAAATTTCTCAATCTGCTGTTGATGGAGAAAAAGGGGATATAGCGATTACTGATAAATCTAAAAATTCTGGGATGAGCGGCTTTAAAGTAGATATAAAAGGTGGCAAAATTTTCCGAGAATTATTGGCCATAGAGAGTGAAGAGTGGGAATCAACTTCTGCTAGTCCTACGGTTGAGAAAACTCTGTACATAGATTGTGTACATATGCTAAAACCTCAAATTTCAAATTCAAGTTCTACAGATATGAAAGGCATATTTGATGGTGGAAAAGATTCTGTCAATGATTCGTCACTTCAAGCTATGAAGCATGATGATGCTGTGGGCGAAAAGGGAAATGTGATAGCTGAAAGTCTGGAGTCTGCTGATTCTTGTCTATCGTCTGGCAGGTCAATGCATGATGTCCAAATAGTTTTGGTGGATAATTCCAGGCAATATCAAGACCTTATAGGAACCTCTGTTACAACAGCAAGCCCAAAAGTGGATGAGGATAGGAAGATTAATTCAGAAAGACAAATGGGTCAGATATCAGGCAAAGTGGAAAGTTGTCATGGCCTTGTCCAGGATCCTATCAAGATGACAAGCACAAAAGTGGCTGATGATAGAAAGGTTGATTTAGAAAGCAAACATCCGGAAAAATTAAGTGATCAAGAGACTTCTACTGGCTGCTACTCGCTACTACCTCTTCCCCCACCATTACCAAATTCTCCATCGGAGTCTTGGCTAAAGCGAACTTTACCTGCAGTTTCCTCAAAGCACATGTCTTTAAGGTCTACTCTAGGTATGCATGCTTATCCTAGAGTTCAGGCTTCCAAATTGGATTCCCCTGATCTTACATGGGAAACCATTGTCAAAACTTCAAATGTACAACATGGACATTTGCGATTTTCGGAGGTAAACTCTTTAAGTCCACCTACATTATTTTTCTCCATTCATTTTAGGCTCAATTTATGCTCACAACATTCCTTATTCTCTATATTATCACTTATCAGGAATTGCTTACACCAATACCTGAAGTTTAAACTGCAAGGCTCATTTTAGTACAATGGCTGAAGGATATGCTCTGCAGGAATGCACATTGTTTTGTGGTTTGCATAGTTGTGAAGAACATAATCCATCTTCTTGATATTTTCAGCCTCCAAAGTGCTTCAGTTTTTCAGAATTGGTATGTATTGTAATTGTAAATCAAGAAAACCAGCCAATTCTCTTCCACTAATAAGAAATTTGTGATTAGCTATTTTCTTGTAAATCCTGTCATTGATCATCCCAAGGTTTTTTCATGTAAAGAGCTATATTTCTTGCTGTAATAAAACAATAAAAGGAGGCTGCTTTTGGGTGATGAATGCTTCAAATTCAAGTAATAATGATATCAGTTTTTTAGAATTGGTATATATTGTAATTGTAAATCAAGAAAACCAGCCAATTCTCTTCCACTAATAAGAATTTATGATTAGCTATTTTCTTGTAAATCCTATCATTGATCATCCCAAGTTTTTTTCATGTAAAGAGCTAAATTTCTTGATGTAATAAAACAATAAAAGGAGGCTGCTTTTGGGTCATGAATGCTTCAAATTCAAGTAATAATGATATCATTTTCAAGCAAAAAGATGAAGTTGATGAGACAAAAAGAACTTTTTAGCTGGTGATTTATTTTTTTTTTTTCCTTGTAGTTCTAGTGGCTGATTTGTCTGGGATGTGATGTGTGCAAAGGGAATTGTGCTTAAAGAAGGGTGCATTATTAAAGTTGATATTTTATGAATTTTGAGAATATTATTAATATTTATAAATTTTTTATACATAAATTTGTTAATATCTTTTATTTTTTTTAATTTTAAAATTAAATAATAAAAAAGTTATTTTCTTAAAAAATATCCTTTTCATATAATTTTTTTCATAAAAAATATTTTACACAAAGATTATTATTTCAAAAGATTAAATTTTTATTAAAAAAATTATATACACACTCGACAGAAAATCCCATATTGTATCATGAGTTAAAAAGAATTGTTTTTGCTTTTAGAATGTGTTTGGGAATAAATTTAATAACTAATAAATTGTATTTATATATAAAAATAATTAAAATATATATAAATGTAAATATTTAATATAACAAAGTAAACCTGATTAATCTTATGACAAACTACCTTTTTATTATAAATGGCAGAACTATGTCTATGGCTTCAATGCTAAACAGATGATTTAGACAATAAATTAAAACTGAATAGTAAAACAAGTTTAATAATCATCAAATTAAATATTAATTTTGAAATTTGTATACAAATATAAATATTTAATATAACAATTCTCAATCTCATTCTGATATGAACTTAATCTCTCCATCGCCTTACCCAATCAAAACATTAAATTGAATTCACTATAATACACATTTAACTAGCAAATCAATCATAGAATCCATATGTATAGTTTGGTTTGTAATTTTAATTAATAATTACAATTATTAATTGTACTCATTTACTACAAATTTATTATTATTAATGCGGTGTAGAAGCATTAGAGTCCTCCAGAAACGCAGCAGCCACTGTTGTTGAAAGGAGCAGAAAAATGGTGGATGAATATGGACTGATCCAACCCACAACTTGCAATAGACTTGTCCTCTTCAAGTATTTCCACATTATTGGATTCAAGTTCCTGTAAATTACAAATTTAAAAAGAAAAAATTATCAATCAAACTTTTTCAAACTCCCAATCGAATTGAAACAATAAGGACTTGTGTGTTAATCATATGTGCAAGTTTTCTCAGATCATGTGAAGTCCAATTTATTAATGCATATTCTTTTGCAGCTCAAAAAAAAAAAACGTGAAGTTCAACGTTTATAATGACAAATCCTATTGGACCCTTTATTAGTAAGGTTTATGATTTTCAGCATGTAGATTCAAGATGCATTCCACCACTGGAAATGCGAAGACAGACATGTGCCTAGACAATTGAATCTTGTTCTATTGTTATGTTAAATTAGTCTCTTAGTTACATATTATTGAATGTTGCAAGAATGTCATTACCATGCTATTCAGTCTGCGGATGTAGCCAACCAGCTCCAGTTGCATCTTCTGATCTGAAAACTCATTGGCTTTTTCAACAATCATATGTATTTGCTGCAAAAACAAAATTTAAATGTGAACCATTTGAATGAACCGAACATAGCTGGTTCCGGGGGAGGGGGAAGAAATAAGATTGTACACAGGAAAAATTAACCTTCTAAATTAATACAATTGAGATAAAAAAAAAACAGACCCGCAACTTCTTGTGTGATGTGGTCCATGGGGTAACTGGTAAGGCTCACTGGCCTTCCTTCGAACAAAGAGATAGCATATGGTAGATATGAAATTTCCAGCAAAAATGAAGAAACTATGATCTAATTTTTCTTTTCTTGATTTAGTTAAATAAAACATTTCTCATCAAAGATATTTTAAGGTGAAATAAATAAATAAGAAAATGGAGCTACTTAATTATATATTTCTTTTTCCTTTTTCTTTGTGGATTATTTCAGATAAACTTCTATTTATTTATTTATTTTCTCCCTCTATTGACTATTGTGTAAATGGTAGCTTACTGTTTATTTATTAGACCAAATTTGGCAAAATTTACTATAATGATTGCAAGTTTACATTTCCACCACATCAACAAAACTATCACTAAATCTTTATTAAGGCTACAAAAGGAAGAAAATAAAAGCAGATCAATTTAAAGTTGAGATTTTGTAAAAAGAAAAAAAGGAAAAAAAGAAAAAAAAGGCCAAACTGACCAGATTCAAATAGTGGAAAAGAATGAAAATAACATGCATCTGACTTTAATTAATAGATTAGCTTAGAAATTAAAAGAAACTGAATGATTGGTTACTTACAATATTCCTCTTAACAGTACATGAATGATGAAGCAGTCCAATGCCAACCACAACCTTTGAGATCCTATGCATGCCAGATTCAGCCCAACCAAAGTACAGTCCTGAAACTTGGCATGGAAGAGCTGATTTGCCATCATCTGGAGTTTTTACATATTCTTTCAGTGACAGAACAGATGAAATTGTAATAGAAATTCAACTGAATCCCAAACTAGTTAGAGCTAGTATTATGGATAATACCTATAAAGAAACTAAATCTAGATGCAAATTTCATAAAATCCCAAGTGAAACAGAAATTCTAAATCAGCTTTAATTTTATGTAAATATAGCTTGTTTTATTTGTATAAATGATGAATCTTTAAACGGTTAACCAAGAAAGCATCCTCTTCAAGCACCCATTAACCGGGGAAACTAGATTGAAGAGGAAGCAGTTCCAACATAGCAGAAAAGAAAATAAATGACCAAACAATAAAGGGTTATACTCCGGAACTTAACACATGAAACTTTTTCTCTTAATTAGTTTGGATAACATGGAAAGTATGGTGTGTCCCATTTTGATGACACCAAACAGGGTGCTCATGCAAACTATTGCAAGGAAACTAATTTCACATACCTGTGACTTCAGTAACACATCCATTTTTGTATAGAATGCGAAAGTAAATTGGTTCAATGGGCAATGCCTTATCAACCCCTGCAACATTATGCAAACATAATTCCATCAGAAAAGTGACAGAACTACAACCAGAAAATAAAATGATGTCTTGATATGTGCATACAATCATCAAACAATGGAAGCCCCCATATCTCAGGCTGAAATTCTAGAAGTGAATGAAGCACACTATCTGCCAACAAAGAACAATCAGCTTCACTTCCAGATGGAACAGCCACTACCCTCATTTTTGCAGCCTTAGCAGCTTTAACGCCAACCCTGAGAAATGTATTAACATGAACTTTATAGTAATAGAACAAATAGATGGATATTCCATAACATCACAGGCCTATCACAGAAAAGAGTACTAGCTAGAGTTGCTTTGGATGTCCTTAAGCAAAACAAGCATACTGAATTTTTCCTCAGCAAAACATAACTCTCATGCCTGTTGCTACGCTTTTGCTTTTTTGTAAAAAGTACAAAAGCACTGACAAATAGATATTCAAGGACGAACGAAATCAGAAAAAACAACTAATTAATGAGCATAGATACATAAAATTAAGACATTCAATCCATGCTTTGCATAACTATTATCAATTGGTTTCCACAAGAACTTCAAAAGATGATGGAAACTAAAAATATAACCATATCACCCCAAAGAGAGTCATAACAATAGCACAAACCAAAGATTTCCACAGTAAACTTGCAAAGCAACAACAGAATCAAAATTGCCTCATCTCTTTGAAGGGAAGTTCAAAATGGCAAAAATATACTCCCTTCGACTTTATTTTTGCTTTGTTACAAAGTGAATCAAGCTATTGCTCATGTAGCAAGAGTTTTAACTTTTGTTTTGGTTGAACAAGGTTTAGAAAGACATGAGAAATGCATCAGGAGAAGTGGGGATTCTGGGTAAAAGAGCTGGAATAGGCAGCCCAAACAGAGCCCTTCTCTGTTAGCAGTGGTCATTATTGATGCGAGCACAGGATGGGAGTCAATTCCAAATATCAACCCATGCAAGGAGGCCTTACCAAAATTCAAAGATTCAAGTGATGATACTCCAGAATATAGAAAATCAAAGTGTTTTCAAAAAACAAGACACTCTAAAGAAGCAATATGATGAAAAAGCTGAGATACGAGCTAAGAAAGAAGTGTGAAGCAAGAAACCAAAAAAACACAAGAGAAGTAGGAGAAATAGATAAGAACATGTGTTGAACTCTAAAACCATGTCCTACTCCACTCTGACCCATATTTTTACCTTCTTCTCCATGTTATATTCTGTTTGGCACGTTTTTGAAGACTTAAAAGGATTACATGACTTGCCTTCCATTTACCTGGCCTCATGTGCATCAAGCCGTGTACTTCATGGGCCAATTTTGTAATTTTTTTATTTATTTTGAACTTATTATTTAGAATTTATTTAGGCACAATTAGGTGATTTTTGGACAGTTCATGATGGTGATGATGGGAGACCAAAATCCGCAATGGAAATCAGAATCTGCTCTGGTAAAAGCATAAATTAAACCTGAAATCCTTGCAGCAGAAATTCTTAGGGATGCTTTTAAAAACAAGAAAGATAAAAAGTTACAATAAGTGTGGGTACTGTATACAAGTGGCAGAATTTTAGGAGCCAAGATGGTGAGTTCAGCTATTGTAATCCTATAAATCTCATGGAATATGAATGGGAAATATCAAAAAAGGAAAGTAAGAAAGTTCAGCTATCAAATGGTATTGTGATCTTGAAGAACAAGCATGGAAGATTTGGAGAACAAAAAGGAGGAAATTAACTCTTTGTCAATTAAGAGTCCATACTCTCAGCTGAAGAGGATGAATCACCTGGAAGTACAAAAGTTTTATGCAGGCCCAATTTCCTAAGTTCTCACATTCTTGGCGATAAGAATTCGCTGGTGGGGGAGGTATTGTCATGTATAGAAGCTTTGATAGTAGTGGAGGGAAAAAAATCAGTTAGCTTTTGGAGGGAAATGTATTTATGGTTAGAGAATTTGTTAGATCCGTTAGAGAAAGTCGATGACAATTACTAGATAAGTGATTATAAAAGGAATACCCAGTAACAGATGTTTGTATCCCAGAAAACTAATACAAGGACATCTTCTTTCTCTCAAGTCTTCTCTCTTTTATTTATATTCCTTTCTCTTCTATCTTCTTTTTGAGATTTCGTTTCTCTTCTACTGCTCTATTTCTTATCATAGAAACTCAAATCCAAGGGCTACCACTGACAAATATCATTTAACATAGCCTATCATAGTCATTCCATGGGGCCTAACAAAAATAGCAAGGATTTTACAGTACTATACCAATGTGGTGGATAACAAGTAAAATGACACAACTTAGGAAGCATATCTGCAAAATCTAATTCTGTAATAGTATAATGAGTCAAGGTAAGGAAAATTTACATAAAGGCAAAAATATCACCAATAAAATTCACTTTTTTTTAATGTTGCATACTTGAAATGATATGGGACAAGAATGTCAATCCCATGTACTACATTGTTGACCATTTAACAGTCAGCTTCTTAAGGAACACCTAGCAACAATGATTACCATGCTTTGGATTCATAATCAGGTAAGCCAAAACTGATGTATCTAAGACTCTTGTTTATTAGTTTAACTTATTTTGCAAATCCTCAACCATTAAATTATTCACAATGCTTAATTTACCGAATACAAGTGTTGTCTGGAATAACTTACAGAGAGTCTTCAATAACCAGGCACTTTAGAGTGTCTACACCCATTCTCCTAGCAGCCTCTATCAATCTACAAACAATTAAGTATATTATAAAATCAAGCATAGGGACAAAATTTTATTGTACAGAATTTTCTATTTACAAGAGAGTTGAAGTCGATGAGTCGTGCAAGAAGCTTTTGGATGTAAAAGCAAACATGACTATTGTGCTTCAATATGCGAGACAGGACCATGTAAAGGATCACTGCATCAGCACCATTCTAATGCATCATAGGCTGGGTCTATGATAGGCCATGGGATTTGGATGCTCTAAGGTTCCAATTCCATGAAACCTCCTAAATAGACTTAAAAGGCATTCTAGAATAGGTTATTATAAGAGAACTTACAAATCTGGAGAGGGCTTCCCTGATTTGACCTGGTCACTTCCAAGAATTGTTGAAAAGTACTCATTCCAACCTACAATAGCAATTTAGGCAAATATAAAGGAAAATAAGAAAGCGGACTCCACTTACCTATAAGTAAATCACAGATAATTCCATAAGGAATGTGATCAGAATAAGCTGAAATAATGAGGATAAAGAACAGGAAGAGAATATGCACCATTGAATGAGATAATGCAGTGAAGTGATACAATACTCAAACCTGGGGAAACAAGATAAGCAATAAATGGGAAAAAACATATGGGTTTACAGACTCCTCACCAACAAATGAATTTACTAGGAAAATATCCATGGTCTAGCTAGTTTGTCAATTATGAAGAAAATAGAAACAGACAATGCTTTTACAAGATAATATTTTGGCTAAGGATTCAATTAATTACATCTGCATTCATATTCGTACTCATTGTAGTTTGGATTGCTAACCAGCTCTCCTGATTTCAATATTTTTAAGAAATCACACATTGCATTTTGTTGTCAACTGGGATCAAGCTAAAAGCTCCACCTGAATTCCAAATGACCTTGCAGAATAACATCCTAAGTAAAGTTAAAAAAGCAAGTAAAATATAAATGAGAAACACTCAAGAAATAACACTTTATAATAACAGATTACCATCTAGTTCC
The DNA here is from genome assembly GCF_001659605.2 of Manihot esculenta. NCBI lineage: Eukaryota > Viridiplantae > Streptophyta > Magnoliopsida > Malpighiales > Euphorbiaceae > Manihot > Manihot esculenta. Next base: position 32,616,310 of record NC_035161.2, read on the forward strand.
CATAATATTTCTGGCGAAAATAAAGGGAGTATAGAGTTCTGTGGGTGATAACTCATAAAAACAAATCAAGGTTAATAACATTTTCCATTCAGTTATAATAATTTCATGATCAAAAAGAAGGGAAGAAAATGGAAAGCTATATGTGCTTGGTCAATATGCCCATTTCTGTTTTCATACACATCTTCGCTATAATCTTTATAATAATATAGGGACACTTTAATTCAAACATGAAACTTGTATGGAAATGTTTCTGAGTTTCACTTTTCTTCAAGTTGAGATAAGGCAGCAAGGGATGATCCAACATAATATAATGACGTAAAAGTGAAAACCATCCCCCCCCCCCCCCCCCCCACCCCAAAAAAAAAAAAAAAAAAAAATTAGAAAGAAAAATTCCACCCACCCACCTACAATATCACATCATGCAACTTTTGTAATTACTTTATTGTTCTACTTTGATCAGTTAGCAAAAATAATAATAATAACAATAATAAATTTTGCCAAGATTCAAGCAAGATAAGAAAAGGACCTTCTTGGTGAGAGATTTTTGCATCTATAAATTCTCTTAAGGAGTTTGAAGCAAGAGCAAATGGCACCCCATTTTTATGCAGATGTTTGATGAGACGATTAGCACCGGGCAGGGGTCTGGCAAGCAACCACCTATGGGAGATATTTAAAGAATATAAGATGATGACATAAAAACTAAGATTATAAGCAATCATATTGCATGAAAAACTTCTCCTCACCAGGCTAACTACCATAGTCATTTGCTAGGAATATCCAATAGTTTTTCTTTCCAGAGATTCATAAAACAATGTTATTTCAATAGGAAAGAGACTAATAGTATCATTCACAGTCAATCAGCTATTGCCTTTATGGACAAGAATGATGAATCTCATACCAGTTAAATAAGCTCATTGTTTGGCACACTCTGCATCCCTCGTTTTAAGATAACACAATATGAGTCAAATTCAATTGAAATTTCAAACCTTGATTTCAGTACAGCATACACAAGAATCTCATGAGAATTGAAATGAAAAATTTATTTGCAAATGACATGAGTTACTTTTTCAACCAGTTCCAACTTCCAAGCATAGTACACTTATCAGATAATCTGACATGGTAATTAGGTTCAAGTTCAACTATTGGCATATTATCACATCTCACTTCCATTGAAAAACATTTCTCAAACCAAATAATACCAACAAACATTTGCAGTAATGAACAATAAAAAAAAATACACATACATAAGCAAACTTACTTGTCACGATACAGAGGTATGATTTCATCGATGAACTGATTGGGTGTAAATGGGAGGTCATAGTCCTTAACAATGGTAGCAGCTGACGCTTGTAAAGTCATCCCCAACCTCTTCCTATCTTCCTTTTCCTTGTCCAATTTTTTCCCATACTTGGCCAAAAATTCTTTCAGAACACCCTTTGTTGCATTCTCTACACATTAATAAGCACCCAACACAAGAACATTTAGAAGAGAATAAGGAAAAGACCCATTAAGTAGAAATGAAAAGAAAAATGGAGAAGGAGACCTGTGTCCAGAAGAGTCCCATCCAAATCAAGAACAACAGCAGAAATTTTGATATCTGCACAGCAGGATGCAGACCCAGAAGAGCTCATCATGGTCTGCAGACCCAAAAGATTATCAATGGAAAGAGGGACAGATTTTGTCTAGCAACAGGTGCATGCGAATGCAAATAATAAGAGTGATGGAAAAATAAAAGAATCGACGCTCATACGCAAGTAACAGGAATATTCAACAGCATCATTCCTGCATTGTGCTTAACAGCGTTAAAGAGATTTGATTCAAACAATTTGGGGTGTTGAGAGATGCTGCTGATGGATTGAGCATTCAGCACTAAGCACTGAGCACTGACCAGCAACATACATCATGCATAAATACTAATGATAGTAAATTAAATCGTTATCGTGGACGGTGAAATTTTTCAAAGGAAAAGAAAAAATTCGACGAGGATTATAAATTTTGTGTTTGATTTAAGCAATTATTTACAACCTCCCTCCCCCATAATTTTTCTCAATCTCTTTTTTCTAGTTATCCCATAATTATTTTACATCCTTTTTTTTTTAAATATTTTTTAATATTTAATAAATATTTAAAATATTTTTTATTATTTTTAAAATAAATATAATTTTTTATTTTTTAATATTATTCTCAAACAATTTTTTTTAAATAAAAATTAAAAATTAGGAGAATAGAACTTTGAAAATTTTTTAAATTTATTTAAATGCATTGCATTAAATCTGCAAATATATATTATTCTCAAACAATTATTTATACTTTTAATATTTTTAGATTAATTTTATTTCCGACAACAAATATTATTTTTATATTCAATAAGGTTATATATATATATATATATATATATATATATATATATATATATATATATATATATATATATATATATATATATATATAAAAGTGGTAAAAATAAATAATAGATTTATCTGAAAGGTATATTATTATTGAAATCCTTGCCATCATCCTGCAAAAAAAAAAATCAATTTTCAGGATGATTATTATTGAATCCAAATAAATCATGACAATTTTGTTAAACTCATTGGCGGTATACAAATTCACACGCTAATCTCTCCAAAAGACCGAAAAAGAAAAACCAGACGACACGTATCAAAATCAAAGCTAGATGGGCTAGTCGCCCCTCGAAGAGGCATCATGCTCTGGATATGCAGGATTCCAAGATCCCCTTGTCAACTACATACATCCAATCGCTGATTTCGGCTTCTTTCAAGAGAATATGTCCATCCCAACCATCTTCCATTTGTTTGTGAATGCCATTCCATTCAAGCCTGCCTTTGGGTCTTGGGTACCCCTAATTACCCCAAGTTGCACGCAGCCCTAGAAACGATTCCACTCTGAAATCTCATGCTGGTTGCACAGATAAGGTCAAGAATTGATGTCCCATTATCGAAATTGGTATGCCATTATTTCCTTTCATCATTCACCGAGTAAAATATTCTACACATGAGGGTTCACAATGCACAAATTTTCAGCCATTATAGCGACAACAGTAGAAAACACGTAGGTTGTTATGAATACAGATTAAATATAAACAGGTATCAGGCTTCAAACTTCTGGATTTGTGAGGAAAATCGACATGTTTCTTATACTGTTACAACAATGCAAGAAAAACCACCTCAGCAAGCATGCCAATGCTCTACACTCCATCCACCACAACTAAAGAGGAATCCTTTGGGCACAGGAAGTCAGACTAACCATGTCCAGACATCACTACAAATCACAAAACATTATGGCACTTGGGAAATAGAAATGCAAACAAAGAAAAATCCGTGATTATTCGTTTTTCACTGGACACCACAACAGAAAATCAGGTCTCATCATCCTTTACCCATGTAGGGAGGCATGCATCACTGCACCAAAAAAAAGGAAATAAAAAAAGAAAAGAAAGAGTAAAATGAGCAAGCATATAAACATCATAATATCAATAACAGCACCGAGTAAAAGGAAAATCACCTCTGCATCCTCTGCCCCTGCTACTTTGGCAGTGCCATTGATTTTCGGGGCATCTTCTGTTGCATAAAGCATCCAGAAAATTAGAGACAATCAGATGATGATTGCGAAAACTAAAAGCAAATGTTACTGGAAAACAATGGTAAAAACAAATGTGAAAATTTTGTGAATTTGTCTGCTCATGCATATTTATGTATTATGTAATATAATTAATTCCATTTATATTCCTACAAAGTTAGCCTCAGTTGCCTATTTGAGTTTCTATCGTTTCGTTTCTGGTTTCAAAATTAACGTAAACCAGAACTAAGACGACAAAAACCTCCAAATTCTCCTATGTCAGTTTGCAACATTTAATGTTCCATCAATGAAGCTTCATTAAATAATAAGATGAAGTAATATATACACAATAAGCAATCATCTTCCTCCAGATGCCCATCATTGTCATGGTTTATCAAAATTTACCAAGCAAAGAAAATATCATGTGCCTATATACATATATTGTATTATTGCCAATGCAAAGTGAACTGCTAATGAAGGGTAATAGATTTCATATTGTTCTGATGAAACAATGGAGAAGAATGCAAAAAAGCCCATCAGCACAAGTAAAGCTTCATTAATTCTGATTAAATTAAGATGGAAATAACTATAATCAGCTACATGTAATATAGCATAGCACTATGTGACAATAGGTCTAAATAGCATGACATGTATCTTAGCAAATTAGAAAGAAAGGGAAAAGCAAGCTTAACCATTAAATTAACTATGCAACTAGAGCTGGAAGCTTCACCAAATCATGTTGTGATTATGAACATTACCTCCATCCTCTGGGATGTCAGAAGTCCACAATGTCAGGTTGTCCCTGAGAAGCTGCATTATTAAGGTGCTATCCTTATATGATTCCTCATTCAAATTATCAAGCTCTGAGATTGCTTCATCAAAAGCTTGCTTTGCAAAGTGGCATGCCCTGAAAGTTAAAAAAAAAAATTCCACATCAAATGAATATGCAAAAGAAGAGCTTAATTTTTAAGGTTTTGTGATAGAAACTCAACTATTTTCCAACACACCTCTCAGGTGAATTCAAGATCTCATAATAAAATACTGAGAAATTCAATGCCAAACCCAATCGGATAGGATGTGTGGGAGGCAACTCAGCCTCTGCAGCAGTGATAGCTGTCTGCAAATCAGGGGAAAAAGCCACTTAAACAGTTTGCTGCAAAACATGTAATGCATTTAATTTGCAATATTATTTCATCAGACTGAACTCAAAATCAGCAAGCCTTCTGGATTCTATCAGATTAGATCATTAAAAAGCCTTAGCACACAACCTTCACATTCCACCAACAGGTAAATATAGTTCTAGCTGGGAGATGACACTCTAACATCAAGAACCTTCCACAAAAGAATTGCAGAACAAAGAAAAGTAGGATCTGGACTAGTATCAGACTCAAAATCAATAAGTTTTTCTGGGTTTCTATCAGAATAGATCATATTAAAAAAAGCCTCAGCAAATAGCAATAACTTTCAGATTCCGCACTATGGGTAAATATAGATAGCTAGGTGCTTATATTCTAACATCAAGAACTTCCTATATAAAGGAATTGCAGAACTATGAAAAGAAGGATCTGGAGTTCTGGACCAGCTAAGTTAAAACTGGATTGAACCAGTTAAACAGGGAACTGGAGCCTGGTCCAGTTCAGTTTTAACCTCCAAACCCTGATTTTAGTGAACTAGAGAGGACCAGTGTGAACAGGCTGGATAACTGGTAAACCTGAAACCCGGTCGAGTTTGAAGCAGTTTTCCTGCCTGTTTCCCAATTAACAAAAATAAAAAATAAATAAAGGAAGGGAGTGTTGGATACCAAACTCAAGACCAAAAGCATATTTGAGCACCAGTCAACCATTTCAATTAGAGGGTTATTCTGCTCCTTTACCAGCTATACACACAGAAAGAGAGAGAGAAAGAGAGAGATCTAGCTAGGCGCAAATTTTATTGGGGTTAAACTTGTTATGTCATTTGGTTTAAACCCAATTCTGCTCACCCCCTACCAAAAGTCTAATAGTATGTTTGAATAGAGTTAAAAGGATTTTTTTAAGGTAAGGTAAAGTATTAAAACCTATCTAATCCACCAATTTGATGGGCTGAAAAAGTGAGGTTTTTGGAGGATTTGAAACATTCAAAAACCTTCCCTCTCGCATAAAAACCTTCCTCCCATATAAACTCACTATTTTAGAAGTCCTTACTTATAGTCTAAAAAACATTCTTCCATACATAGAGCAAGAGACAAAGAAAAGAGGCAAGTTGAGGGTAATTATAACCCAAAGGGAAAACAATAGTTCATTAGCTGCTACATATGTTATCCTCTCAACAAAAAAAAGGCACCAGTAATCATGGCTCTCAAATACATTGTAATCCTAAAATGTCACAGTATTTATTGATTCACACTAAAGATCATGACCTGGAACTTGAAATTGCACGCATTTGATTAAGAACCATAATCTTTGGTTACTAAAGAACGAAGGGCAAGACACAAAGAGTTGTGCTTATAATGAAAATGCAAGCAATAACCTTGAAGAAACAACAATTGTATAAGTACTACTAATAATAAAGGTACAGATACCTCATATGCTCTCATTGAGTGATCAGCAGCATCCTTCTTTTCATTACCAGTTTTGAATTCTGCAAGATAACGATAATAATCTCCCTTCCTGTAACCAAAAAAAGTTCCCAAGATAAAATCCTGATGTCTACTCTAAACAAACCAGACATTGCTCAATGGAATGTAATTTCCTCACATCTTATAAAAGAACACTGTTGATTCCCCTGCAGAAGCAGATGGGATTAGATGCTCATTTATTATGATCATGATATCATTGCAGATGTTTGTAAGCTCTGATTCAACCTTTTGTCTATACTCCTTGATTCGCTTCACACTAACTTCATTTCCTTTTGTTTCTTCCTTTTGTTCTATTGATGACAAAATTCTCCATGATGCTCTCCTAGCACCGATCACATTCTTGTACCCAACTGAGAGCAAATTACGCTCTTCAACTGTCAATTCCACATCAAGTTTTGCCACATTTTTCATGACATCAACCATCTCTGCAAAAATTCAAGTATTAAATTGGACTTTTGATCAAGCAAACAACAGTTAAGATACCAATTTAAGTCATAAACTTTCAGTAAAGAATTTGGACAAAAGTTCTCCAAGCGATTATCCACTACACCAAACAGATCCTGAGAAAAGACAACATTAAACACACAAACACATATACAAACACATAAAAAAGCATTAAAATGTGAAGAAATTATATCAATTTTCGTCAAGCTTAAAACATCTGGCTGAGTGAAGCCTGCTTAAATTAGTCAAATTGAGTTACTCAGCCATTATCAAAAGAATAATAACACGAAGCACAATTACCACAAAAAACTCAACTATAATCCTTAAGTCTCACAGAGTCCAAGCGAAATCAAGCTGAGAACACACAAATTCAATCATATCTAACTTGAATTTCAAAATAAAATAGGCGCAAATCCAAGAGAGAGCACATGAGCGCGAGAGAGAGACTCTAACCATCGTAGCGTTCCGCCTGCTCAGCAAGCTTGGCAACGTAAACTAACTTGTCGCGTTCAGCCATACGTATGAATATGCTGGTATCGATCTCAAGAGAGCGAGCGAGAGAGAGAGTTTAGGGTTTACTTTTAACGTGGAGGGTTTTCTGCTCTTTGAGAGAGACTGTTTCCAAACTCTTAAAACGACGTTGTTTTATTGGCTGGCTCCACTACTTCTCACGAGGACCACGCTGTATTGTTCGTATTAAAAACCCTTTTCGGTACTCTCTCCTTCAGAAGTGCAGACCACCCTCTCCGTCCTCTCGTCTCCCCTCATTCTCTACTATCACTAAAACCCTAACACCACGTCCACCGTTGATATCGCCGCAGACTCCCATTCCATTATAGCTATTCGCCTCCCACTCACAATTTCCATTTTCATCTAGCCCTCTTACAGAAAAAGCATTAGCGAAATTGGAAAAGGGGAAACGAGTTGCACGTCTGGTTTGTAGAATTGTTAGGATATAAGAGAATTTGTTGAACGTCCGGACGTCCTGTTTCTCGATATATATATATATATATATATGAAAATTTTACTATATTTTTTTAAAAAATTATTAATTAATCATTTTACTGTAAAAAACACATTAAAATATTTTTAATATTTTATAAATTTATTAATTAATTTATAAATAATTTTAATGTTAAGTGTTACTTTTGTTCATCTTATGATTTTTTTCTTATTTTAAATTTTTTATTTATTTTATTTTTTAAATTATAATAATATATAAATAAATTATTATAATTCTATTCTATTTTATTTTATTTTAATTTTTTTATATTTAATAAAATTTAATGTATTTAAAGTAAATATAAATGAAAAGTTAATAAAAAATTATATTTTTTAATATATTTAAAAAAAGGAATAAAAATTATGAAATTTAGGTAGTATAAAAAATTTTAAAATATTAGTAGGATTTTTATAAATATGAAAAATTAATTAATAAATTTCTTAAATTATAATAATTAAATAATAAAATATTTTTTAAATTAATGAGATAATTAATTATCAATTTATTAAAATATCAGTAATATTCTAATTATTTTTCAAAATAGACACACTAATGAGTTGCTTGATAAAACAGAGAATAAATAGTAATTTTTACTCTATATTATTAGAATTTCATTTTTTTTTCTTATTTAGATATTTATTTTCCAGTTTAAATATAACTTCTGAGAAGAAGGAGATACGCGTGTCAAACTAGTGGCCAGCCACCAGCACCGGCCAAGCGACTAAAAGATCCAAGTTCACCATTTTCACGTTAAGCCCATCTCCAACTATACCTCCAATGGCTGTCCTGAACTACATTTCAGTGACCTCAACGGCAGCGCCCATTTCCCAAGACTCCTCAACAACACCGCCGCAAATTCCAAACCCAAGACAGACCAAAGTGATACTGCCCAAAAAGAAGCCTTTGAAATGGTCCACTGGAGTGGCACCTGGGGATTACGGAGGTCCACCCACCACCTCCGGCCTCCGGAAGTACTGGGGAGGTGAAAAAGAAGACCCTTTAACCTCTGATGATTTTATTTGGAACAAAGACTTCATGAGTCGTATGGCAAGATTGGTTCAGGAGTCTGACGTGTCCTCTCTTGAACCAGCTCCTGTTAAGGTTCTATTCAGTCTCTTTTTTGCCTTTGTGCTGTTAAGTTAAATTTTGTTGTTTGATTATGAAGTTATATTTTACATTCCATTTCCTTTAAATGAACTAAAAATGTAAGAATGTATTTAGATAGGATTGTAGTTGCAATTTATTTGTAAATGATTTATTGTGGTTGATATGATGTGATTTGTTGCAGTGCTTTTATGCTTATTTTATGTAAAACCCTTACTTCCTGAGTTTATTTTTACTATATAATTCGGAATTGCTTCTATAACACTCTTAATCTTATGCATAAAATTATGGCTAAGATTTAATTTCAAAATATTTATTTCAAATGTTTTGTGCGTGTGAGAGAGAGAGAGAGCCGAGAGCAAGAGCTAGAAAGACAGAGGTAGAGGGGGAGAGAGATGCGGTGAAAGGGAGAGAGAGCAACCAATAGGTTTAATTCGATTCCGCATAAGTATACACTAAGAGAGAGAGATGGCTATGTATGCCTATGACTGAGCAATTTATTATCAGATTTAACTGGTGATTTTGATTGGAACTAAATATTTTAGCTGTTGAAAACAAGTGTTTTTTTTTTTTACTTTCAATCTTTTTTCATGTGCACTCTTAATTTTATTCTATCTGTATGGCAGCAAATTCACTGCTCTGTATTCGGGTAACTGAAACTCATTGAGCTTCTTTTTGTTTGTGATTCAAACAGGTTACTGTTGTTTCGTTAGTTCTGTAAATGTATTGTTAATTTAATCTTGTAGTTCCATTCTAAATGGCCGTTGATGAACCAAACCCAAAGAAAAAGGGAAGAAAAGAAATTTGTGCCGCACATCGGTCATTATTTTTGGTCAAGAAAGTAAATATCTATTTTAGTTGGTGCTCTACCATTATAATATATTGTAGTTAATTTTGCATCTTGCTTTCTTAAGAGCTCAAAACCAGATGAAGCAAGGGTTCATCTCCCTACTTCTCCACTTCTTTTTTGACCGAAATAGTGCATTATGGTGAAAACAACAAAAGAAGTCGTTATTGGTTTATAGGTTTATGTGGTTTTCTTTATTTATTGTGGTTTTGATTTTTATTTATTTCATGTGAACAGGAAGAGTCTTCTGGATTTCTAAGTCTAAACAGAGTCATGAGTTTGGATAAGTATGTGCTCACATAAACAATGATATATTGGATTTGCTTCCTTAAAGCACATACTACTCTGTTTATTTAAAGTTTTTCTTATTTTCTATTTTTCTCTAATCACAGCTTGGAAGTTGATTTGAGTAAAGAGCTTACACAAACTCCAAAACCGATATCAGAAGTGCCAATTGAGGCTGCAACCAGGGTAAGATCAATGCTTTTGAATTGTCAATCAGAGTTATAGATGATCAGGAAGTATTGCATTTAGCACCTTTTTTTTTTGGATTCCCAGGGCAGTATTGGCAAATCTACAAAATGGAGACTGGTACCAACACGCAGGGAGCAGGAAAAGTGGGATAAAGCAACTAAGGCTGCAACTGGGGGAAGTGTATGTTCCATATTTTATCTTGCAGATTAATATCTAAATGAACTTCCATTATTTACAATCCTTTATCATGCTAGGTATGTTTTCTGAGGTATCTTGTTAAACTCTTCACAATCTTTTATTTTAAACTTTGAGGTTAACTTTGGCTTTAACCTTGGAGATCTTCATAAATGCATTTATTGAATTAATTATCACTTTGAAAGATGCTTTTTAGTTTTTTGGGTCTCATTTGTACATAGCTTGTAGGATGTGATGTTGAGGGAAGCAAGGAGGCCTCAAGGTGATCCTGAATTACTGGCTGCTCAATCAAGAGAGCAGTATTTCAAGGTACTTTATTTTAGCTTCTGGGCACACAAGTGTGTTAATTGATGGTATTAATATATCAACGTATCAAATTATTAAAGTAATCTTTGTTGGTGCTTCCAATGTGGATTTTTTCCCCTTTGTTGGGCAGTTGAAGAAGAAGTTGCAGATTCTTACCTTGGGTATAGGTGGTGTTGGATTGGTCTCAGCGTATATCACTTATTCTCCGGAAATTGCTGCTAGGTAAACCATATGCTTGCAGAAGTTTGGACCTTTAAATACATCAAATCTCAACCACTCTATCCATAAAAGTTTGGTTTTCTTGTTCTCATAAATAAGTTAATCATTATAGCAAGGAATTTTCTTTCATTTTGCACATTCTCTATCTCTCTTTCTCATGTTTATAGCTTACCACTTAGCTTGGATGGAGGTTTAGGATGGCAATAGTTGTGGAAGTCCACCTCCTTGTGCAGGTCTAAGAGATCTAATCCTCAGAAAAATAATGGTAATAAAAAAACAAAAAATAAAATTTGGAGTGGATCCAGAGAAATAAATCTAAAACTGAATTCTTCCATTTGTACTTTCAAAAGTGTACAGGACTGCTTTGTATAGATCTTATGACATAGTTTGGCAAATTATAGTGAAGTGTATATACAATGTAATGGCAGAATTTTTCTGCAATTTCTTTATTGAATTGTTATTTTATCACATTCTGGAGGACATCCTCTCAGAATAACTTTGACTGATCAATCAGACTTCAGAACAAACATTGACTGAAATGTTTAGTTACTCAATAAACTCAGATCACAAAACTAATCCTGCCACATAAATAGAACATTTATCAACGTCTTTAACCCTTCAAATCTGGTTTTTCTTGCCATACCTCAAGTATGTATCGTACTCCACCCGCTATCGGCATCTGGACATCCATAATTTCAAATCATATAGTAGCAGCAAAGTGACATTATTTTCTATTGCAGATAAAGAAATGATGATAACAGGAAATCATTGCTCTTCCTGAAATATCATTGATCTTTGTTGGAGTAAAAACAAAAAAATTAATATCATCATTGCATTGAACTGGAACTTCCATTGAATTCTTTGCCTCGTTAGTAATATCCTTGAACATGTAATTAATATTATTGATTATCATACTCACTAGCTTTTCCACCATTCATATTTGTCAAGCATTCAACAAACTTGTGGTTATCCAGTGCTATAACAAGACCTGATTGATGTTTTCTCAAAAGAGTTGGAAGCTTTAACAGTGTTGAAGAACTTATCCCTCAGACAACAAATGATTTCCTTTCTCTTCAATTATTGCTTTACTATTTTGGACTGGTAGAAAAGTCTAGTTGAGGTGTTTTAGTTGGTGATACTGTGGTTTTCTTATTCCCATAATGGAGGTGTTTCAATTGCTGAGCAATCCATACGAGCAAATAATTTCTTTCTTGATCAGTTAGCTATCCCGCATTGGCATCTATTTAGAGTATATATTTGTTAGCTGACTAATTTTAGGCAACTATTATGATTCACTAGATTATTCTTTCAGTTCCCAAAAAAACACCTAGATGATTGATTTTTTCCAGTGATGAACTAAGAACTATTACTACTAGATGAATACCCTTTGCTAAAATCATTATAACCTAAAAATTCTCAATTTTATGCTTTTAAGTGATAAGAATTTCAAACTGTAAAGGTCCTCGAACAAAGTTTATTCTAACTAAATTAGATTTGCCCCATAAAGCAACCCAAATGCATGGACCATTGCCACTTGCGTTCTAGTTCAGTTTAACAATTTAAGCACCTAAATTAAGCCCGCAATTGAAGTAGTAGCCTTCTAAAAGTTTTTGGGCAACTTATATGTCTTGTTTTATGGTTTGACCAATCTTATATTTGTAGACTGCTTTGTAAAATTCCAGATTTATAGTCACCTAAGTTTTTCTCTTCTGTTTTTAACCTTGATTCTATTTTTTAAGTGTAATTCCAGTTACTCGTGCAAAGTCTGTCTTAATCCAATGTTTCTGCAGATCACACTTTTTAACTTTGAAACAAATTGGATTGCTTGCTCAGATCTTTTTCTATGATACTTACTATTCATATCTTATTTTATGCATACAGTTTTGGTGCTGGATTGATTGGATCTTTAGTGTATATACGTATGCTTGGGAGTAGTGTTGATTCCATGGCAGATGGAGCCAAGGGCCTCATCAAGTATGCATAAGCTGCCTTCTCTATTAAGTATTAGTTATCATAATGGCTTCATATTTGGACATTGCACTGTATTGCAAGCTAGGTTTTACACATCCTTGATAGTATTCATGCTATCGTTTCTTAACCAATTAACCTGATTCAATAATTTTATGAGAGCTCAAAATCTTTGTTGTTATCATTATATATAAATTTACAGAAAAAATCTAAAACAATAAAACAGTGTCGTGATTATCTTGTTAGGAAAGGTTTCAAATTGAAAAGTACACTTTCATATTAAAGCAATCCAAATTTACACAAGTATTGCCTGATGTGAAAGATCGACGCAACTTCTATTCAATTTGTGGTGGTATGAATTTTTTTTTTTTTCAATTAAAAGGAAAATAAGAGGCATGGATTTGGGATTCTTTTATCATGAGTACACAAATAGCTGCACTAGGAAAAGCCACTAGTTATATTTTGGAACCTATGGAAATAGCATTTTTCCACTCTTATATTCTGAGAGCACAAAAATGGGTTTTATGCTGTTTATCCTAGTGGTGCTTTTTGTCCAGGGGGGCCATTGGACAGCCAAGATTGCTGGTTCCTGTTATATTAGTCATGATTTATAACCGGTGGAATGGGTAAGTGCTTATTGTGGTATATTACTGTTGATACCCTTTTTCATTATTATTATTATTATTATTTTGCTGCGATGAGGGGCTCCTTTCTGAATCAATTCATGATTCTGGATAGTTTGGCTTTATTATAAGTTGCAATTTTAGCGATCAAGAGTTCAATTTGTTTTGTGTGTGAGAGAGTTTGGCTACATGGGACCTAGCTGTGCACAGAAGTCAAGAATCTAAAATGGCAGCTTCCTTGAGAAATTGTTGTTTATGGCCTTGGCTTATGTGCAAAGAATCTGGCGTGGAGAGTCAAATCAGCTCTATGTATGTTTATATGTGTCTGTATCCTCCATAATGCTAATTCCATCTTGTAAGGTGATTCTACCTTGCCTTTTTCCTGTTCTATGATTCCGCCTGAAGAGTTTTTGTTTTTTTCCCTTTCTTTTTCAAGTACTCGCCTAAATTCTGTCAAGTCAAACTTTAGTTACTCCTAAAATGAATTGACCCCATATCTCAAAAGTGTTCATGGAAAGCAGTGATTTGTGGGGTTAATTGGATATACTCACGGATTTAAGATCAAGAACAGTATCTTTATCAAGTGTTAAGATTTCCAAGCCTTGTGGTAAGTAGCCTGTCTATTGTCTAGCCTTGTATATTAGACTTCTTTAACACTTAAGATATAACATTATCTTTACCTTTGATCATTACTTTTGCTGATTGATTGTTCGTCCCTTTCTCAATTTCTTTCTTTGGCATGTGATGTATATTTGTCTTGTAATCAAACATTAAAAGTTGGTCAAGTATGGTTCTCACATTTTCTAGATCCGATTTACGGTGATTATCTAATCTTTTTTTTTGTTGGGAAATCAGTGAATATCTGTCTTGATTTCATCATTTGGTGCAGGATCATTGTTCCTGATTATGGGTTTATGCACCTGGAATTGATACCAATGCTTGTGGGATTTTTCACTTATAAGATTGCAACTTTTGCTCAAGCTATAGAGGATGCACTTACTGTGAGTTTGAAAAGACAAGTTTAAGATGGAACTTGATCCATATGACTGTAGACCTATATAGCCAATGCTATATGTTGGAATAGAGGTAAATATTATATGATTTTATGTATTTATTTACATTTTTTATATGGATCAGACCAATATAATAAAAAAATGTAAAAGCTTAATTATTTTTATTTATTATGTAATCTTTATTTATTTTACAGTGATATAATTAGTTTTGTAATTATAAATAAAATAATTATTTAATCTTAATTCTAAAAATGTCATAATATAAATTTTGTTTTAGGAAAATAGTTGTTTCCATTTATTTTTAGCTAAATTTTGACGAAACATACAGTAAGAATTATGTGAATCTGTATTTAAAGTTTTAAAAAAGGCCTAAATGTTGCTCGAAGGACATAAGAGCCCTTGCGCTTCAAGCACGATGAAAAAGGCACAAAGTGCCCTTTTGATCAATCAGAGATTCAGAATAACAAAATAGAAAAAAAATCCAGGCATTGTAGAAAACAAACAGAAATACACAATCATCACCTCCACAAATTCAACACGATCCAAGCGACGCAAGACCCGAAGATGGAGATCCCAACTCACGGCCGCCTTCTCTTTTCCTCTTGCGGCCCAATTTTGGGGCGCCTCTGCCAGTCGTGGAGCCACCATTCGAAGAAGAGCCTGGGGCAAGAGCAACCACATCAGCTCCATGACAGTCTGCTGTCGATTTCGAACTGAGGCCGAGAGAGTGGTTAGCGGTATCGGTGGCATGAGTATTTGAAGAGAAGTCGTCTTTGGGTGAGTTTAGCGTTTGTATAGAGGTGACGCGACAATCTTGCCAATTGAGGTCGTTCAGGTCTGCGATAACATCCTCGAGATTGATGAATGCGCATGAGGACATGCCATTGTCTCTCAAAGTGGAGCGCGAGAGATTGAGAAGGTCAATTGTTTCGATGGCTTCGGTTAACACCTTCTGCAGGAGTTGAAATTTCGAAATAAAAGCGGGAAAAAGGAACAATTAGAACATGTTTGGTTGCCCAGCAAATACTCAAGAACTTGAGAAAATTAAGCGGGAAGCAAACAGAAGTTTCAGGCAGAGAGATATTGCTTAGAAAATGCAAACGCCTTGCCAACGAGAATTGTAAAGACTGCTAATAATATTTTACACTGAGAATGCTAACCACTGAAACACAGGACGTGATAAAGCTACTAAAACTCAAGGGGCTTGAAATACTAATTTTTCAACATTTTCTCTGCAACCAAACGCGTTGCTAAGACTGTTAATCAAATCACAAACACAAGAAAGAAAGAGCGATTAAAACCTTAGGGCGTTGAAGGATTTTCTTAAACCCGTGGATGACAATGATCTGCAAATAAAGAATGAAAACCATCATGAATAGATGATTTCGCAAAAAAAATTCAAAGTGAAAATAAGGAGAGAGAGGGCAACCTGATTGAGAAAATTGACGGTAAAATCGAATCGCTTTTGGGAGTGAAAGAAACGGAGATAATCTTCGACAGATATTTCCTCCTTCAGAGCTCTCATTTTCGAATTCCTCTTGTTTATGCTCAAAGTATTGAAGGTCTCAATTATTATAGCTTGCCTTTGATATGCCATGTGGTTTACGTAATGTGTATGAGATCAATTTAATAAAGATGCGTTGATTATTAATCTATAAACTTTTTACAATTAATTTTAAAGGTTTGTTTATTCTGTTATTAAACTTCAATTCTGATTTTAAAAATTTATTAATAAAGGATAATGTGTTTTAATTTTAGCCAGTTAAATTAAGTATTTATATAAAAAATTGTAAATATCAACGGGACCATTATGAATCGTGAAGGGGGGAAATCCCACAATAGCCAATGAGAAACTCTCAGGTCGAAACTCGTAGAAGTTGGACCAATTGGAGTCACCCTCCTCACTATGGAAATCTCTAATACGCAAACTACAACAAATTGTGGCGGAATCTGAAAAGCAGCAACAACAACAACAACGAGAGCTCCTCACTAGGAATTTAAAACCATCCTACCATTATCACTTGGTATGCAGTTGGCCCTTAATCCAACCTCAATTTTTCTCAAGAATGTAATATCCACGCACCCCTTTTGTATTAAATTATTAATTATTACTAATTTTGGAAATAAACAGTGATACTAAATTATAGGCTATAGAGCACAGCAGAGAAAAAGAAGAGGAATTATTACGTAGGACACGCATATCAAATAACAGAGACAGAGTTTTCTGCTTTTCTGGGTACACTGAAGAGGGAAGCAGCAGGTAAAAATTAAATAAATTAAAGATCTGTGAATAATGAAAAGAAAAAGTAATTAAAAAAAAAAAAAACTCTCAAAACAAGTTGTTTATTGGTCACGTTCATTCTTTGCTCCCCCTTTTTATGTCATCACGAGATCCCCATCTCTTCTCTCTGTACAAAAATTCCATGTTTCTTTAGAGCCCCTCTTCCTCTTCTTCTGTTTTCTTTCTCTCCTTCATATTTTTCTCCTTTATGTTTCAAGTTTGTGCAGATTGCTAGAATTTTTTCTTCAACTTTTCTCATAAAAAAAATAACACAATAATGTCATCCTACTCTCAATTACCCTCTCAGGAATCCATTAATGATTCTTTCACCAACCGGTTTCGTGACTCTCTCACTTGCAGCAATTCCATCAAGAAGCTGGATTTCAAAGAACTCGATCTGGGTTCTCCACTTTCACCATTAATAATTCCGTCATCTCTCAATAATTCTACCGCCTCCACCCCTTCAACCAGCATTGCAAGTTCCTCCTGTTCTGTCTCGACCGCCAAAATTACTACCACCTCTACTCAGTTCCCTAAAAAGCATGAAAATGTCACTCACAACCAATCCGGCGAGCTCCCTGGCTTGTCTGAGACTAGCCCAGCTCGACATAGCACTCTCCGTTCAAGCAATTCGCATCTGGGTCATCGAAGATCCATCTCGGCTGGAGCCCCATTGATCTACTCTGGTTCAAGTTTTGGCTCTACTAGCAATGGTAGCAGCTGTGGAAATACTAATGGAGCAAGCTCGGTTTCTACTAGTTCAAGCTCAAATTTGCTTCACAGTGGCAACATTTGTCCATCTGGCAAAATCTTGAAAACTGCTTTGACATGTCGTGTCTCAAACAAGACTGACACTCTGGGTACCGGAACGGCAAACTACGGACACGGCAGCATTATGCGTGGCGGAAGTGGTGGTGGTGGTTCTGCTACTAAATTCGGAACTGGAGGACATACCGGAGGTTGTGGTGATCCAGAGGAGTTGAAGAAGACAGGCAATGAGATGTATAGAAGAGGGAATTTTGTGGAAGCTCTGGGTTTGTATGATAAAGCGATATTGTTGGCGCCAGAGAATGCGGCGTACAGGAGTAATAGGGCGGCGGCTCTGACGGCAATAGGGAAGTTGGGCGAGGCTGTCAGGGAATGTGAAGAGGCTGTGAAACTGGACCCTGGTTACACCAGGGCTCATCAGAGATTGGCCTCTCTGTATCTTAGGTAAGTTCTATTCGGTTATTGTTTGTGAGTTCTGTTCTGTTTTAGTTACTTTCATTATCTAATCGTGAGTTTTATTCTTGTTTTGGATGATTGTGATCCGTTTATGTCGCTCTGGTTTTTCTATGTTGGTCATGGTGAAGATCGAATCTCTTTTTACATGATTAGTTCTTCTTTGCTTGTTTTTTCTTCTCATGTTGAAGTTTCCATCCTTTGTGATCAGTGATCTAGGATATTCATCATGGGGTTGGAGAAAATAGGATCTTTTTGTTGCTTAGTATTCCAGTACTTGAGGAACTAGATAATCGTTGGGGATCCATTCCTGGATTTGAGGTCTTAGGTAGATTCTTGGATTGTGTGTGTTATGCAGATATCTAGATTCAGCTTCAGTGTTTTTTTGTGCTTCTGTCCTTGTGGAGTTGTGTGCAAGTTCCAATTTATGCTCATGTGACTCTTTTTGGACTCGAGCTCAAAATGTCTTGGATTCTCTAGTCATCAACTTATCTATTCTCCATTTTAGTTCCATTGATTTAAGGGTTACTGTAGTTTTCTCAGGTTTAGGTGGGTAGATTGTCGTTTGTGCTCTTCTGTTCCAATAGTGCATCAATTATTATCACAGTGGATCTACAATCCTTAAACTCGGGTAGTTTGCCAGGTTAGGACAGGCTGAAAATGCTCGGTGCCACTTGCTTTTTCACGGGCAACAGCCATGTCCAACTGAGTTGCAGAAGTTGCATTCGCTGGAGAAGCATATACATCGTTGTGCAGATGCACGGAAGATTGGTGATTGGAAGGCTGCACTTAGGGAAACTGATGCAGCCTTAACAATTGGAGCAGACTCTTCTCCCCAGGTATAGCCCATTAGCCTTAAAATGATCACATTTTTCTATTTGACAAGGGAAGCAATTTTTGAATTCCTGAACTTTTAGTATGTAATTTACAGCTTATTGCTTGTAAAGCAGAAGCCTTTTTGAAACTTCACCAACTTGAAGATGCAGATACAACCATATCAAACATGTCTAAAGTTGAATATTATCCTCCACAAACAAAGTTCTTTGGTATGGTTGCTGAAGCTTATGTGCTTTATGTCCAAGCCCAGATTGCGATGGCACTAGGAAAGTGAGTTTTTATATGAAGTTCAATGTAAAATAGTTTCTGCTTTTGGGATGACAAGTGGATAATAGATTTGTTGCAGATTTGAGAATGCAGTTTCAATGGCTGAGAAGGCTGGTCTGATTGATTATAGTAATATAGACATTGCTATGGTGTTAACCAATTTCAAAATGGCAGCAAGAGCTCGTAAGCATGGCAATGATCTTTTCAGTTCTGGAAAATATGCTGAAGCCAGCTCAGCCTATGGGGAAGGCCTCAGATATGATTCTTCTAACCCTGTTCTTCACTGCAATCGAGCAGTTTGTTGGTCTAAACTTGGACTCTGGGAAAAATCTATAGAGGACTGTACTCAAGCTCTTAGAATACAACCAAACTACACCAAGGCCTTATTTAGAAGGGCTGCCTCAAATGAAAAGGTGAACGTTTGTTTCTGCATTGTTGTACGTGCATGTGCTGTCGAGATTATTCTGCCACTTAGTTTTTTTTTTTTTTTTTTTTTGGGGGGGGGGGGGTGTTCTTTTTTGGTAATTAATCTGCTTCTTTTCCTTTTGGATGTTGTAGCTTGGACGATGGGCAGAAGCTGTGAAAGATTACGAGGTTTTGAGAAAGGAATTAGCTGGGGATAATGAGTTTCTGGAATCTCTACAACGAGCACAGACCAGATTGAAGAAATCTCTTGGTGAAGTTCATAATACAAATTTTGGTGGTGAAGTAGAAGAACTCTCCAGTCTAGATAAGTTTAAAGCTGCAATATCATCACCTGGTAAATACTTGGTGCCTTTGCAATATATCTTTGTAATTTGTATGGTGATTGCTTGGCCATCAATGATCTTTCCATCCTTCCTGTCTTACACTTCTAACCCAGATCTTTGAAATTTCCAGGTGTAAAGATTGTTCATTTTAAAGCAGCGTCTGATGAACAATCTGCAGATGTATCCCCATTCTTAAATATGTTATGTGTTCGATATCCATCAATTCATTTCTTTAAGGTAGTATTTATGTTTCGCTTTCTCTTTAAGCTAATGGGATCATTCCATTGCCTTTTCTTTTCATTGTGAAATGATTATTTGTGAGGTGTTGATTGAAGGTGGATGTGGAGGAGAGCTTAGCAGTAGCAAAAGCTGAGGGCATAAGAACTGTTCCAACATTTAAGGTTTATAAGAATGGAGACAAGGTGAAGGAGATGATCCGTCCAAGTCTTCAGTTCTTAGAGGATTCAGTGAAGAGTTACAGTACATAGAATAAATTGTTCTTTTATCTCTTTTTGCCTTTTTTTTTTCCTTTTTTTTTTTAAAAAAAAATTGTTGTAATTATTATTATTTTAATTCATTCATATGGAAGAACCAATGGTTTCTTTTTGCTCCGAGATGCATACCAGTTTCTCTATGCATACCAAATTTGGACTCATATCCAACAGGATTTTTATTTCTAATAATTAATAAGCCGAATTACTTTTATATTTTGTTTTTAGTTGTAAAAAACAATAAGTATTATTATTATTATTATGAATTTTAACAGAAATTTCATTAAGTGGTTGTATAATTATGTCATTATTTATAGTAATAAAATTACTTTTTAAATTAATTTATTTTATCAAATAAAAAATTTAATTGAATTGAATTCATTTATTTTTAAACTCACATTTTAATTTTATTTCTCATTCAACCCATAAATTTTTCGATATAAGACCATTTATTTTATATTTGAAAAATATTTTTTATAAAAAATATCTTCTGTTGAGATTTTGTCCACCGATTTGAAGCCCGGGAATGTGCTGCTTTGTCCACCGAGATTGCTGAATTTGTTCCAGAGATGGAGATTTTGGCCAAATTCCAGAGATGGAGATTTTGGGTTGGCCAAGAAAATTGAGGAGGAAAAAGTTGAACCCATGTTTTGTTCAAAATGACTAGTTTCGTACTAATTATTATATACAATTTAAAATTTTCATAATTCGTCGATGTGAGAGAATTTTTCATAAGATAACTGAAGGTTACATTACATATTCTTTGAAATATTTCCTGAAAATTAGTTTGGGATGTAAAATCTAATATGATCATTATGCAACTTCTAAAAAAGATTGGTAATGGGTAAATTTTTTAAACTTTCTTACATGATTTGGGTCGATTTTTTGAAAGGATATCTGATGAAGAAATCTAAATTTAGTATGATTATAATTTAGATTTGAGCCCATAGAATTATCAAGTAATTTTGATTTAGATTTGAATATAATTTAAATCGATTGTACCCTAGCCTAATTACGATCAACAAAAAAATAAGGAAAAAAGATGAAGGGATGCGGTGGAGTGGAGCTCCAATCCACAGAGGTCATTGGCATTTGGCACGTGGATTTTTTTTTTTCCCTTTTAGTCGAAGATGGTTAAATTAGAAGTGGACCAAGTCTAGTGGCATATCAATCAGGCGGAGAGGCCCAAATCCAGCACCCAGAGAACAATAATATAGCTTTAGGTTAAAAAAAAACAACACTAGAATCAAAGCCAGTAATTATCGATCCAAGGTCTACAAGAACAAATCAAGCTCAAACTAAGACCTAGCTTGCTTAGAATAATTGATTACGGTACTGTAACGTCCAAACTTGAGAGATTTTCTCTCTCTAGTTCAAAACCAGAGAGAGAAATTTGTAAACTTTCAAAATTCTCAAAGACAACAGAATTAAAAATATATATATAAATAAAGAAAACTCAAAACCCACAATTAAAGGGGCAAGGAAAATCTGAGTGAAGGGCAGGCAGCGTATAAAAGGCATGACCAATCACCACGAAAAGAGCAAAAAGGAAAGAAGGAATGATTTTGTAGGGTTGGATCCCCACCCCCACTGTTTCTTTCGATCCGCCTTTTTCTCACTTCCTCCTCTCAAAAGATATTGTCCCTCTCTCTCTCTTGCTTGCTCTTTAATCTATGCTATTGATATTATTGTAGAATCTGGAGATGGTAAGAGCTCCCCCTGCCTCTCCTTTTGATGTAGTTGTTTATTATTGCCGCTCCTCCTGAAGTGTCAACAGTATATTTCACAGCTACAAAAATCAAATTCGATTCAAAGATGGTGAAAGTTTTACTCATTAAATATTTAAGCTTTTCAATTGTAAAATAGTGAAAACTGTTTTTGTAGAAAAGGAAATTGATTTTTCTATTTTGATGATGAAATGAAAGCAAAACGCGTAATCCAACTGTAACATACTAAACCTTGTCGAGATTTGATTGACTTAGCCACCAAATACAATTAATGAAGGTAATTATTATTATTAATTTTTTTTATCAAGGCTCCATGTGTGTTTTTCAGGCTTCACTTCTTCTATTGTCTGTTAAAACTACGGCTGGATACACCTCGGGTCGGACCTGCCGCACTCACACTGCTAAATATATCATATTCATCGATCACTACACCCGAAAAACAATAATCATATTTATTCATAATTTGATTATTATTATTATATATAAATTTAATAATTATTGCACTCATATATTTAATTTAATAATAAATATATTTATTTAAATTTAAAATATCTCAACTTGTACTTTTTAATCCATAAATATAATAATTATAAATGAAAGTAATTATTGTAATTTTTTTAATATTATTATTTTTAATTATTTATGTGCATAAATAAAATTTATTTTGAATAGTTAAAAATATTACGTGTTACAACACAACATTTACACATTCTTTCAAAATAATATTTTAAATTAAAATAAAATGTTTACAAACATTTGGTTTTTTTAAAATCAAATGATCTATAAAAAACTAATTAAAGATAAATTATAATTTAATTTCTATATTTTAATGAAACCCACACATTAATTTTTATTTTTAATTTTTATAAATTTAGAAAAATTACTTGAAATGTTTCAAGTAAAAAAAAGTACTTCTCGTAATAAAGGATCGAACAACATGTTAAATGGATCCTATGCTATATATCAGCCTTGCTTACAGCTATATTGCAGCCATTTCCAAGCTTTGCAAAAATGGCGAAACGTTTCAAGCTTAAGTTCTCCAGAGTAATCACATCCTTCAATTCATGCCGCTCCAAGGACCCATCCACTTTCCCCTCCAATCCTGTCCCTTCATTTCTCGGACTTTCTTCGGTCAAACCCCATCTCCCACCTCCATCAAAGTCTTCCTCCATCAAGCGTCATATGTCCTCAGCCTTCGCTTCAATCACCAGCGGCTTCAGATCACGATCCACTACTGCACGTTACCTCTCTGAGACCGACCACACCAAATCACCACCTCCTCCTCCTACGCCTGAGTTCCACTGGGAAAGAGAAGACAAATGGCACGTTGTGGCCAAGATGTACGACGAAAATCCTCGTCGGAAAGTTTGTAACACTTTGGTTTCCTGTGAGTTTGAAAACGATAGCATTTTTCTTCCTCCACCTCCTCCTCCCAACACCGAGAGGACGAAAAGAAGACGGATTAAAAAGAAGAAGAAAACAATGCCGAGAATCCGTGTCAGCAGTTCGTCAACTGATAGTGGATTATTCAGCAGTGAAGGTTTAGATGATGATAATGATCCAGAAAATGGTATGGGCAATGAGGAAACGGAAACATTAGTCTCATCAACCAAAAGTTTCTCTACTGATTATTCTTCGCCAGATCAGTTCGGCACCCATTTGGAAACCATACGTGAATCTCCATTTAACAGGATAAGTAATCGCAAGAAGAGGGTTAAAAGGGCAAAAAGATACGTTAACAGAAAGGCAAGAAAGAGTATTGATGAGTCACAGTCATCTCCGGCCAGATTGTCGAGGTTTCAATGGCTGATACCGTGCACGGTGGAGG
Source organism: Manihot esculenta (assembly GCF_001659605.2). Lineage (NCBI taxonomy): Eukaryota > Viridiplantae > Streptophyta > Magnoliopsida > Malpighiales > Euphorbiaceae > Manihot > Manihot esculenta. The sequence goes on from NC_035161.2 coordinate 32,640,103, forward strand.
GGAAGGTAAGGGAGAGCTTCGCAGTGGTGAAGAAATCAGAGGACCCATACAAGGACTTCAAGAGATCGATGATGGAGATGATATTGGAGAAGCAGATGTATGAAGTGAATGATTTGGAGCAACTGTTGCAGTGTTTCTTGTCTTTGAATTCTAGGCGTTATCATGGGATTATTATCGAGGCATTCTCTGAGATTTGGGAGGATTTGTTCTGTAAAAATTCCATTAAAAAAGGAGTTCCTAGATCTGTTTGAATTAGTTAAATTAATGAATCAAATTATAATAAGAGAACACTCTTGTTCTTCCTCTTTAGTAAATCCAAGTTGATCTTTATTTTAGGGTTTTATGTGTTTGCTCTTTTTTTTTAACACAATCAAATTTACTTTTTATTTCCAATGAAAAACAAACTGGAATCAAGTTAAAAATGATCATACGAATGCATCCAAGAATAGATCCTTATGGGATGTTTTTGTTTGAGGGAAGCAATTGAGGAATGGCCATGCAGAAGATGGAGTTGTGCACGGAGCTAGCAAGTGAAGAAGACACAAAAAAGAAAATAAAAAGATGAAAAAGGCGATAAATTAAAGATGTCGAGAAATGGAGACGCAGAGTGGTCGTCCTCTCTTCTTTGGACGGTTGATTATTAGAGAGCACATGGATTTACTCATCCAATATGGTCCTTGTGTTCCTCTTGCTCCTCAATTACCATCATTTCCATTTCCACATCTCACCCTTCTTTCCACCAACATCCCTTCAACTCCATTCTTTTTTTCTCTCTCTCTCTCTCTCTTTTTGAAATAGAAGAAGCATATATTAGATTTTAGCCTTTTGACCTTCTACATTATGATGTAGGGTAAGTTCAGAATTGTGGGTGAAAGAGAAAAAAAAAATCTTTTTTTTTTAACAGCATTTAAAATAATAGTTTTTCTAAGGAGAGTTTTTAGGATTCCAACTACAATGCTCATAGTCCTGAAAGAAAAAACAATAGATATTATATCTTAATTATTCAAAATGAATCATGAAAAAAAGATTGAACTTAGTTGAGTGTGCAAAACTTTTGCATGATGTATATATTATTTAATTGTTAAAAAAAAAGAGATATAGTGATGGTCACAAGGTTGACAGTTGTTTCACGGTTTCGTTTAGTGTGCAAAGCTATCACACTAATTCACGCTCATCAAGACAGCAGTACAAGTGAGAGTTGGTGATGTTGAAGACGAAGAATAGAAATAATTGGATATGGAGAAGGAGAAGAAGGAGAAGAAGGTGGTGGCTCAGTTACCGTAAATAAAATGCCACGCCTAAATCAAAGTCCCAGAATGCTTAGCAGATCTTCTCTTCTCGAAATCTAAAAAAAGAAATAATATTGAAAGCAAAGAAACTGCAAACAGTGATAATTCAGTAGGAGAAAGGCACACACGGTATCAGAGATTCTTTGCCCAGCTTAAGAAAGTACTGAAACTGAAACTGAAATTGGGTAAGAAAACAATTCAAGAATTGGACAGCTTTTGTCAGTTGATGTATATATGTGATATGAGGATCCCTGGCAAATGCAATGCATGCTTTCCCATATCACTGTTTGATCGATCATTTCTAAACTCAGTCTCTCTCAGCCCTGTCCCTATCCCAATCTCTTCATGCTTTCTCTTTAATTCGCTCACTCGAGGCTCCAAAACATATGTATATGTGGTCATCACCTCGATGTAGGTTTTATCTCTCATAGCATTATTGAGATAAACTTGGAATGCAGGATATTGATGAATATGGGTCAGATAAATCTTGAAGCTTCGGAATTTTCAGTGGTAGCTTTCTTTCTATAGGTTGAGTTCTTTCAACCATGGCTATGAGCTTAAGGAGTAATGATTGTCCAAAGAAATATTTTCTAGTAATTAGAAGCCTACCCCCAACTTCAATTTTGGTTTCTTAATAAACTCACTCAATTTAATCTTAACCTATTTATTTATAGGTTAAATTTCACTGAAAAAAAATAAATTTCGAACTAATATCAGAAAGGTATATAAACTTTTGGATTATCAATTTAGAAAAAATTAATCAATCAATTGGTGGAAATTAAAAACACTATTGATTTATGGATTTTCATATGCATTAATGAAGAAATATTAATAAAAATAAATTTAGTAATAAAAAATATTATTTATAGATGATTTTTTGTTTTATAAATTGAATTATTCAGCCACTAATTACTTACATTAGCGATGGATTAGTTTTGACATTTCAATGTATTAGCAACGAAAAGTGAGTGTTTTTTAACAGACAGAAAGTAAGTTGATGGCATTTTTTTAGGGCAGCTTTGCAATGAAATGCTTCGTCCCAAATATAGCAATAGAGTTTTGCTGCTGCTAAATCCTTCACAAAATGTAGCGATAGGCGCAATAATCTGTTGGAAAAGCAGCAACGAGGACATCAATAAGGGATTCTTGTTTGGCAAAAACAGGTTAGTAAACGGACAAACACTCGTAAAAATTAAATTATCCAAAATCAATTTATATTAATATTCGTTTAATTCATCGTGAATTCGATTAAAAATTAATTTAAACTATTCGAATTAGTCTCAAACCCGATTATTATTATCCTAATAAAATTTGAATTTATTTAGTTTTATATATTTTAATTAATAATTTATATAAAAATACTTTTTATTAATAATTTTCATTTAAAAAATTTAATAATTTTAAAAAACATTTAAATTTTAATTTTTAAATAAAAAATATATAAATATTTATAAATATTATTATAAAATATATTTTTATATTAAATTAATTATTTATATAAACGGATTCGGATTCGGATTGTGGATATCCTATATATAAAATTCGAATACGATCCGAACCCGCAACGTATATTATTTTTTAAATTCAAACTCGTCCCAAACCCGATTATAATTATCCAAATCCATTCTATTAGGATTTGATCGGATCAGATATTTAAAAATACTCGATTCGTTGTCATCGCTGAGCAAAAATCTATTGCAAAAGTTTTTAGCGACCGAAAAAGTAGTATTAGTGGGAATAACTCATCACAGTGTCATCTTTTGTTTAGCAAACAAATGACCCATTAGCTACATTCAAATTTAAAATATAATACCCGTTATAGTTTAGTATTATAATAATAAAAATTGTAATTTTATAGAAGAATAAATTTGAAAATTATAAATTATTTTTTTAAAAAGTCTTTATTTAAAAAAAACTAAATTGATCTTTGTATTAAAAATTGAGAATAGAAACCATATGCTAAAGAAGTGTTTTGATCAATTTTCACGGGAAGTTTAACTGAAAATAGAAATAAACACATTTTTAAAGTTGTTTATTATAGATATTAAAAAACAAAACAATATAATTCTAACTTTTATTTATAAAATTAATAAATTAACTGAAAATTTTCATTTTAATTAATATTATTATTCCATTAGTTGATTTGTAATATTATATTATAATTCATATAATTACCTATAATTTATAATTAACATATAATCTATAATATATATAAGGAAAAAGAAAAATTAAAATAATGATTTTAACGTTAAAATAAAAATAAACTAAAAAAAAATCTTTTTCTATTGTTAAATTGATTTAAAAAATACAAAATTATGAAAAGTTCATCTCACCTTATAAAATCAAAAAATTAAGATAATGAATTTAATATGTAATGTAACATTAAATACTTTTTTTTAGAAAATAAAATAAAAAAGCTTTTTGTCCTTTTAAATTGATTTTTATAAAAACTGATTAAAAATAAAAATAAAAAATAATTTTTTAACTCTATTTAATTTTTTTAGAATTATAAAATATCATATTCAAAACAAAGTATAATCTATAATCTAATAATATATATAATTTATAAACATACTATTTTTATAATTTAGCATTTAATAAACTTTTAGTATAATTAAATTTCAAATTCTACTCATCTAATTTTCAATTTTCATTTAAAAAAAAAATCAAAATATTATTGAATTCTCCCGTGAGCCCGGTTCATATCACATACTAATAAATTCTTGCCAATGATCTTGAAATAATTTCTTTTGCAAAAAATATATATATATAAATTGGTTGCATAGATTTTTATTTTTTTTAATTTATTTTTTATCATAAATGAAGTTAGATTATATGTTTTAAATTATTATTTTATTCTACAGTTTAGGTAGTGAAAGATTTCTTTTGTTTTTTAGTTAATTGGTTATTAAAAATTAATTATATTATATACGAAAATTTTATATAAAATTACATAAAATACTATAAATTTACAATAAATACAAAAAATGTGTAAAGCATGTTTATTGAAAAGCTAATTTATCAAGTGTATATCGTGAATATGCACTCAATATATGTATATGTGACCACCAATTTTGATATTTTATCTGCTTTTAGGGCTTTGACTTATTGAGCTGCTTTTATCTCCTTTTGGTGGAAGGTAACTCAATTAAAATATTTTAATTTTTTAGAAACGGTTAATGCGAATAGAAATGAAAATTATGGATGGAAAGTTGTTCTACCACACCTTAACCAACTAATATGATTAAAAACAAAATTATGGAGAGATAAACCATTTAAAAAGTGCCACAATGAAAATGTTGATAAGTTTACTAAATATGACGGTACACAAAGAATACTCATATTTGTATTAAGAAAATTAAAATATTATTTATAACATTATATCTATTAATTATGCAGTTATAGTTGCCACCTTAAAGGTATTTTATAGCTTTTAAACACTAATTCTAGTGTAAGAAAATGTAATTAAAATATGAAAAGGATATCTAATCAAATACACAAATTTAAATTACATTAAAAAAATGTTTTTTAAAATTATCTTCGAGAAATCTTCTTCCTAAAAAGGGCTCTATGAATTTGACTTCTAATTTAGATTAAATTAATTTAAAATAAAATTTTACAAAATACTAAAATACCAAAATAATAAAATTGACCTAAGTGCAATTCGACCATACATGCATTATGCAATTTGAAATTATGTTACGCATCCACATGTACTGAAAAGTATGTTACTTATTTTCTTATTTTCCCATATTTCTCAAATATAGTTTTTATCTCATAAACCTTAAATTAGACGGTGATAATTTGATTTGTCATGATTTAAAACTTTTTATATTAAATCATGAATAGTGTGAATACTTCAATGCATAACTTGTTGAAAAATCGTGTCATTTTCGTGTTCGTATCATTCTCTCATTCCTCGAAAAGATTCGTCCTCGAATCTTCAACCATAATGACAAGAAAATTATCATCATATATAGCATCGACATATATAGTATCCTCTTTGAATTCAGTATGAAATTTTGCGAATGAAGCACTAAACTGTAACATCTCTCATCTTTCTTTTCTTTTTAAATCAAAAGACTGAAACGGTTTTTTTTTCACTCTTTTTCTTTTTTTTTTCTCTCTCATCTTTTTTTTTTTCAAATCCTACACAACTGAAATGATTTTTTTTCTTTTTTTTACATAAATATAATCGATTTTTAAAATTTTTTTTGTAAGAGAGGCTATAAGATAAACTGAAATAATAAAATATATTAGAAAAAAATAAAAAAAATATGAAATAAATAAAAATAGATAAATAGAAATTTATCTATTATCGTGCTCTGATACAAACTGATGTGAAATCCAGGATCAACTCATAATAAAAAATTTCGAATACATACTTGACAAAGAATAAGGTAAATATATCTTCATAAGGTTGTTCTACCAAATTCCTAACCAACCAATGTTTTTAGAAATGAAGATTATGGAGAGAAGGTTGCTCTACTACACCCCTAATCAACCAATGTGATTAGAAATGAAGATTATAGAGTGATAAACCAGTTAAAAACGCCACAAGGAAAACCTTGATAAGTTTATTAAATATGGTAGTACATAAAGAAGACTCATCTTTGTATTAAGAAAATCAAAATATTATTCATAACATCATCTCTATTAATTATCCAATCGTAACTATCACCTTAAGTGTATTTTTATAGCCTCCAAACTCTAATTCTAGTGTAGGAAGATGTAATTACAATATAGGAAGGGTATTTAGTCAAATAGTCAGTAAATTATATTAAAGATAATTTTCTTAAATTCTCTTAGAGAAATTTCCTTCCTAAATAAGCTGTACGAATTTAATTTCTAATTTAAACCAAATTAATTTAAAACAAAATCTTACAAAATATTAAAATATCAAAATAATAAAATTAGTTTAAGTGCAATTTGGCTATATATGTATTATGCGATTTAAAATTGTATTACGCGTCCACATGTGCGGGAGAGTGTGTTGTTTATTTCCTTATTCTCCCATACTTCCTAAATATAACGGTCAACTGCCTGCTTCCGTTGCGAAAGCAAGCACACATCGAGAGATTATAGAAAATCAGAATTGTATATAATAGCTAGCACGAAACTACTAAATAACTTGAGTTAACCATTTTGGGCTAAGTAGAAATGGGTCTAAAAGTTATTTTGGCCAGTTTGGCCCGACTGTTTCAATTGGTATTAGAGCTATCCTGGGTCAGACAAATTGTGCGGAGCTAGTGAACTTACAAGGAAAGGGTTATTCGTGTGAGACGAGGTGGAGCCGCCCAAGGTACTAGCGAACCACAATACCTAAGGGTCCGGTCCTGGTTAACAATTGTATCCAATTCAGTTGCGATAAGGACGTCGCAAATTTAGCAGAACGGAGTATAACGGTCAGCTGCATGCTTCCGCTGCGGAAGTTATAGAAAATCAGAATTGTATATAATAACTAGTACGAAACTACTAAATAACTTGGGTTAACCATTTTGGACCAAGTAGAAAGTGGGTCCAAAAGTTATTTATACCATTTTGGCCCGGCTGTTTCACTAACTATAGTTCTTATCTCGTAAGTCTTAAATTAAACGATGGTAATTTGACTTGCCATAATTTAGAGCTTCTCATATTAAATTTTTGAAAAGTGTGAATACTTCAATGCACAACTTATTGTTGAAGAATAGTACGTCATTTCCATGCTCATATCATTCTCTCCTTCCTCGAATCTTCAACCATAATGACAGGAAAATGATCGACATACATGGAATTCTCTTTGAATTCAGTATGAAATTTTGCGAATGAAACACTAAACTGTGATATCTCTCTTTTTTTTAAAAAAAAAAAAATCAAACGACTGAAATGATTTTTTTCACTCTTCATCTTTTTTTTTTCTCTCTCTCATCTCTTTTTTTTTAATCTTACACAATGGAAATAAAAAAAAAATTCTTCTTTTTTTTACATAAATAAAATTATTTTTTTATTTTTTTAAAAGAGAGACTATAAGATAAATTAAAATAACAAATAATAAAATAAACTAGATAAAAATAAAAAAATATTATGAAATAAATAAATAAAAACTTATCTATCACCGTGCTCTGATACCAACTAATGCGGAATTTAGGATCAACTCGTAATAAATAAAAAAACTCCAAACACACACTTGACAAAAAATAAGGTAAATATATCTTTCATAAGATTACTCTATCACACCTATAACTAATCAATGTGATTAGAAACGAAAATTATGGAGTCATAAATCAATTAGAGATGCCACAAGAAAATTTTTAATAAGTTTGCTAAACATTGTAGTACACAAAGAAGGCTCATCTTTGTATTAAGAAAATCAAAATATTATTCATAAAATCATTTTTATTGATTATCTAATCGTGGCTGTCATTTTAAAAGTGTTTTTATAATCTCCAAATCATAATTATAGTGTAGGAATATGTAATTACAATATAAAAAGGGTATTTAGTTAAATAGTCAAATTTAGATTACATTAAAGATACTTTTCTTAAATTGTTTTGGAGAAATCTCTTCGCATCCACATGTGCTGAAAAATGTGTTACTTATTTCCTTATTCTTTCATACTTTCTAAATATAATTCTCATCTCGTAAGTTTTAAATTAAGCGATGATAATTTGACTTATCATGATTTAGAGCTTTCCATATTAAATATTTGAAGAGTGTGAATATTTTAATATACAACTTGTTATTGAAAAATCATATCATTTTCAAGCTCGTATCAATAAGGGGTGAGATAGAGAAGATGTTATCGGGGAAAAAGAATCTCCAAAGCCTTTTTAAAAGTCCATTACAGGTTATGTAATACCCGGCTAGATTCCGGCATCGGAATCCCTACCTTCCGGCGGAATCTCCGTTGGAATATGGAATTTTGATGATGCCAGAGTCTTCTAGAGGGGTAAAATGTGTTTTCTAAAATGATTTTTTACTGATTTCATGGTTTTAAATGAAAAAGATTTGAGTTTTGAAAAGAAAAGACTAAGGAGGTTTTTGCCAGGTTCGGCCGCCGAAAGTGAAGTTCGGCCGCCGAACATGAGTTGGTTTTGGGAGCGCTTTTGGCCTCCGAAAGTCTTGATTGAACAAACTAGGTTCGGCCGCCGAACCTCAAGTTCGGCCGCCGAACATGGGGGTGTTTTGCATGCACGTTAGGCCGCCGAAGGAGGTTTGGCTGGCCACCTATAAAAGCCCCTCAGACCGGAAATGGGCGAGATTTCTCCCCATTCTCGAGCTCAGGTGTGTTCATGTCCTCCTCTAGTCGTTTTCTTGCTTTTTCTTCAAATCCTTCACGTTTTATAAGCTATACGGTTGTTTTGAAGAGTTTTAAAGCTTGGATCAAGGTTTGGAGAGCTTGGAGACTTTAAGAGTTTGGGTTCTCCACATCTCAAGCTTTGGGTCGCACCAACCCTCGATCTTCAAGAGGTAAGTGTGGATCTATGTTTTTCTTTACGTTTCATGAAGTTTTAAGATGGTTTTGATGGGTAGATATGCATGTTAGGGTTTATGTGGGTTTTATGCCCAATGTATGATAATGTATGTTCATGTGATGTTTGTGTTGGGGTTTAAGTTAGTTTTCAAGCCCCTTGAGCATATGGGAGAGAGTATGCATGATTGGGAGAGAGTATGTGAGGTTTGGGTTGTTTTGATGGTTTTGGCCTATGTGGGTCATAAACTATCTATGTATGCTTTAGATGTTGTTTTTGGGAGTTTAAGCTTGTTTGAGCTCCCTTGTGCATGGTTGAGGATGTATGCATGTGTTTGAGAAGTTGGATGCTTGTTTTAGGGGTGTATGGAAGGTTTGGGAGGCTTGAAATGCACAAAGGCTGAGTTCTGGATGAACTCAGGTTCGGCCGCCGAAGGTGGTTTCGGCCGCCGAACCTGCCTAAGGATGCATAGTTTGGCCGCCTAACCTTGCCCCCGAAAGTTGAGTTTTGGCTTGAAAGCAGACTTTCGGCCGCCGAAGGTAATGTTCGGCCGCCGAAAGTGCCTGACTTTCGTCTCTGGAGAGAAGGTTCGGCCGCCGAAGGTGCCCCCGAACCTGCCTGTCTTTCGGATCTGTCTGGGACTTTCGGCCGCCGAAGGTGCCGCCGAAAGTGCCTGACTTTCGGGTCTGTCTGGACTTTCGGCCGCCGAAGGTGCCGCCGAAAGTGCCCTGTCCAGCCTTTTCTTGAGTGTTTTCTATGCATGCTTCTATGATGTTTTAGGGGGTTTTTGGGTAGTCTTTTATGAGTTGTTTAGAGTATGTTTGGCACCTCACTGGAGTCCACCTGTGTAGGATCGGACCCGAGGAACCGAAGTGTTTAGTAGTGTCAGCCGTTTCAGAGTCGGCCCTGAGTTAGTCACAGGTGAGTGGAACACAACTCTCTTATTTTAAAGTAAATAAATCATATGTTAAGCATGTTCATGCATCATAAAATGCCATGATATGTATTAGGTTGTTTTGCATTAGAACCCACGAATATGATGCATTGCATAATATGTTGTTGATGTGGATGGATTTTGGATGATCCTTAGCCCTCAGTATGAGATGAGATAATATGATATGATATGCCATGGTATGATATGAGATAGAAAGACCAGGTCGCCCCTGGTACTATGTTTATGTAAGCGAACACTAGGTGAGGCCTAATCGCCCCTGGTGTAGTCGGACATGTTATGATATGAGTTATGTAAGTGAGCACTAGGTGAGGCCTAATCGCCCCTGGTGTAGTTGGACATGTTATGATATGTAGAGGGCTAGTGGTGACAAATTCATCCTTTATGTGATTAGCTGTGATGTGTTGCATTTCATGAAAGCATGATTGAGAAAAAGTTAAATGATTTGATAAATAAAATGAATAATAATATACCTAAAAAGTGTGGAATTAAAGCAAATGTTTTTAGTTTCTGCTCACTGGGCTTTTTAGCTCACCCCTCTCCCCTATCCCCAGGTTTGCAGGTTCAGAGATAGTCAGGAGATCAGCTGGTTACGTCCATGGTCATGCTTATGTAATAGAATAGTTGTGGACATGATGTAATCTAAGTTTATGTATTGATGTAAAAAGAGTTGTATTGTAATATGACCTTATGTTATATGTTCAGAGTTATAATATTGTGCTTGGCCCGAGTTGGATAATCCCTTTGTACATGAGTTTTATTTTATGTTGTTTCATGTGATGGACCGAGTTTGACATAGAGTATGCTGACCCTAGGGGTTCTATGAGTTCAGTCATAGTGCATACACAGGTCAAACGGGTTAAAGATCAAGTTTACAGTTTTATGTTTTAAAGTTTATACTTATGTTGGATCATGTTTGGGATTATACCAGCTGTACAGGATGCATAGTAGGCTTGCTATGGGTCCCGGCGGCCTTATGCCGATCTGGATCCTAGCGCCGGTAGCGGTCCGGATTTCCGGGTCGTTACAGAATGGTATCAGAGCCCTAGGTTCACATGGTCGGACCTATAGTGTGTCGGGCTCATAGAGGTTATAGAAGGGCAAGCACAATAGGAAGATCATGTCCACTAGGATAGGATATGGAGTCCTGTCTTGTATGATGATGTGAAATGCCATGACGATGAGCATGTGCATTAATGATATGATATGTATGTGATGCAGGTTCATGTGTTTCCACATGAACCATAAGATGCTAATGTTTATGTGCTATGTTATGATCCCAGAAGTCAAGATGAGAGGAACTCGTCGATCTGCGAGATTGACTGGAGCTCCGCCAGAGAATGAGGGCATGGATGCCCATTCCCCTGCTCTGCAGAGGGCCAGATCTTGTAGGACGATCAGGGAAAGTACATCAAGGGACCCCAGAAGGTCTTTTGATGCAGGTCGGAGGAGATCAGCTCATGAAGGTATGTCAGCGGATGTGATGGAAACAGAGGAGGATAACCAGAGAAGAGATAGTAGTTTGGGCATGAGTATGTCAGTAGAGGATATGGGAGAGTCCCTAGGAGGCACTCAGGCCTCGGGTTTTGTTCCACCACAGTGTCCACCCTACCCGCAAGGGCCAGGGTATCCGATGGGAGGTACGTCGGATTTCTTCAGCTATAACCCATATCCCACCTTTATGCCCTATCCTCCCTTTCACCCACCGTACCCACAGTACCCCATGTTTCCATCCTCACCCTTTTTCTCAGGTCCAGCTAACCCTAACCCAGGGAATGCTGCACCTCCTCCTCCACCAGCAGAACCAATAGTCCCTGATGTCCGGATACTCAAACCTGGTTCATCAGTTGGGGGTAAAGTAAAGATGACAGATTACCTCAAGTTGGATGCCCCCAGGTTCGAAGCAGGCGATGACCCTTTTGAATACCTCAGAACGGTGAAGATGATAACAGATGAGCTAGGAGCAAGTGACAGTAGAGCCATTCAGATGGCAGGGTTCACATTGAAATGCAAGAAGGCAAGGGAGTGGTTCAAAAACTATGTGGACCCAAAGTTGGAGAGCTTATCCTGGGAACAGTTTGCCAATGAGTTTACAGGATGGGCTTTTCCGGATAGTTCCAGAGAACTGAAGATGATTGAGTTTGAGCAGCTAAGGCAGACGAAAGAGATGAGTGTAGAGGAGTTTACGGACAGGTTCCTGGAGCTGTTGCCGTTTGCAGGACAAGGTCTTGACACAGACCTGAAGAAGTCTAGGAGATATGTTATGAAGCTTCACTCCAGGTATTCCTCGTTGGTTCAATCAGCAGAAAGGGAGAGCTTCCATGCTATAGTGGATATGGCACGGAGAATGGAAGCTAGTGCCATTGTCCAAGGGACAGTTAAACAGTACGTGGCACAGTCTTCGGGTTCCAAAATCCCGGGGACAAGTGATGTTGATCTCTCCCCTCTAAGCGAGGCTGTCACAAAGAGTAAGAAGGGAGGCAGAGGCCTCAGAAGATCGAAGAAGAGCAAGTTTTGGGAACAGATAAAGTCTGGTCTGGGTTTAGGTGATGGTTCGAGCTCTGGTTCAGGTAACTCCAGATGTACACGGTGCGGTAGGCAGCACAAGGGAGTCTGTTTGATTGGGACAACAGCATGCTTCAGGTGCGGACAGGAGGGGCACATGGCACGTGAGTGTCCCACCGCGACCTTGGTGGCACGGTCCCAGTGGACAGTTTCGGGCAGTATAGCTCACCCAGTAGCTCCATCCATGTTTCAGGGCAGTGGTAGAGGCGGAGACAGGGCGACAGCCCCTTCTTCAGCAGGTTCCCGTGGGGAAGGTCCATCAGCTCCAGCGCGGATCTTCGCCATGACTCAGCAGGAGGCTAACACATCGAACCCGATGGGATCAGGTAATCTCACTCTGGTATGTTCTGGTGTGTCTGTTTCATGAACCCTAATGTTTCTCTTTCCTTTGTTTGCTTGTGAGCCCTTGTGAGGATGGGTTGATAGCTTATGGGTTAGAGTATCCCCTTGGGGTCAGTACACCCAAGTGTGATCCATCTGTGGCAGAGTCAGTCTGCCGGTATAGTCAGAGTATGTGTTGTGAGTAGATGCCTTCCAGCTGACCTAGCGGTTCTAGATTTGACTGTTTGACGTCATTCTAGGGTTGGATTGGTTCTTCTATTAGTGGTACTACCTAGTCTGCAGAGACAAGGTAGTCAGGTTCAGAGGTCAGGATGGATCAGAGGTAGTCCTTAGAGGGGACAGAATAGGGATACCTAGAGGTTCAGTATCAACCCTATAGGCTCGTAGGTTGTTCAGGAAAAGTTGTCAGGGGTTCTAGCTCTTCAGAGAGAGTTTAGCAGTCAGGTCAGGGAGCCCGCCTCAGTGCCCATTGTTAGAGAGTTTAGATGTTTCCCCAGATGAGTTCCCAGGGCTACCACCTATCAGGGAGATAGAGTTTAAAATAGAAGTAATGCATGAAATTGGATTAATCTCTATCCCTCCCCACAGGATGGTATCAACAGAGTTAGAAGAGTTATAAGGATCAGTTGTAAGAATTGGTAGTTAAGGGTTCCCATCTGACTGAGCACTTCGACTAGGGGTGTTCCAGTGTTGTTGCAAGGTTGAAAGATGGATCCCAAGGACTTTGTATCGACTACAAGTCGTTGAGCAAAGTCACTACCCAAAACAAGTATTGGTTACCTTGGATCGACAGTCTATTTTAAGCCGGCTAGCAGGAGCTAGTTGCCTTTCCAAGATAGATCTGAAGTCTAGGTACCATCAGTTAAGATCAAGGAAGAAGATGTGTAGAGAACAGTGTTTAGAATCAGATATGGGCACTATGGGTTTCTAGGAGTGTCGTTCGGGTCAATGAACGCCCCTACAGCATTCTTGGATCTCATAAGCAGAGTTTTAATCGGTTTCTGGATCACTCCGTCATTGTCTTCATTGACGGTATTTCGGCGAGTTCCAGAAATGCAGAAGAGTATGCCCATCATCTGAAATCAGGATTGTAGATCCTGAGAGAACATGGCTTGGATGCCTAGTTCTCCAATGCGAGTTCTGGTCGAGGAGCATATCCTTCTTGGGTCATGTGTGTCGGAGAAAAGAAAGGTGAAGTAGACCTGAGAAAGTTGAACTTGTAGCTAACTAGCCCAGGCCCCTTGTAGTGACTAAGATCAAGAGCTTTTTGGGTTGGGCAGGTTACCTAACGGAGGTTCATCTAGAACTTCTCTAGAGTTGCCGCTCCTATGGCCAGATGGATCAAGAAGAACCAGAAGGTGTGTGGTCTACTCAGAGTGATGAGGGCTTTGAAAAGCCAAAGGAAATGTTGATGTCAGCACCAGTGGTGGCTCTGTCCGCCAGTGATGGAGATTTCACAGTGTCCTGTGATGTGTCCCGTGTGGGACTAGGTTGTGTGTTATGTAAAGTGGTAGAATGATTGCTTATGCTTCTAGGTAGCTGAAGAAGCATGAGTTGAATCATCTTACACACAATCCAGAGATGGCAATGGTAATACTTACACTCAAGATGTGGAGGCGATACCTGTATAAGGTATGTGGACAGATCCTTACAGATCGAAAGAGCTTGCAATACATCTTGAGTCAAGAGAGGAGAATCAGAGGCAGAGAAAAGGAGTGAGAGCTGCATAGTCAGAAAATGAAGAAAATCAGAACTGCTGTGAGTCAGCAGGAGAGTTATGAAGTTGTCCGCAAGAGGCATGTAGAGTTTCAGAAGGGAAGAAGAGTTTTGTCAGAGTGCGCAGCGGAAGCGTGTTGAGGTTCTCGAGGAAGTCGAGGTTTGCTGGAGGTGTCTCCTAAAGAGAGGATGATTCATTATGGGCAAAAGGGTAAATTAGCTCTCAAATACATTGGACCCTTGAAATCCTGCAAAGGATTGGGAATGTATTCCACGAGTTAGGTTTACCCACTTCTATGGAAGAGATCCATTCGTTTTTCTATGTTTCCACGATATATGAGTTCGTGTCGGGTCCGAGTGAGGTTCTGGAAAGAACCAGAGGTGGAGATCAGAAAGGATCTCACCTATGTTGAACAGTTAGTATGGACCGCAGACACACAAGTTAGAAAGTGTGGAAACAGGGAAATCCCGATGGTGAAAGTCCCTTAGAATCACCTTAAGATGAAAAGTGTACCAGGGAGACCGAGAGTTTATACTCCAGCAGTGACCGTGTCTCTCTTTTAGAAGAGAGGTTTTTAGGTTTTGCTTGCTTGTTGCTTGCTTGTTGATGTATGCTTGATTCATGTTTGATGTTTGAACATTCGAGGACGAATGTTCTTAAAGGGGGGAAGAATGTAATACCCGGCTAGATTCCGGCATCGGAATCCCTACCTTCCGGCGGAATCTCCGTTGGAATATGGAATTTTGATGATGCCAGAGTCTTCTAGAGGGGTAAAATGTGTTTTCTAAAATGATTTTTTACTGATTTCATGGTTTTAAATGAAAAAGATTTGAGTTTTGAAAAGAAAAGACTAAGGAGGTTTTTGCCAGGTTCGGCCGCCGAAAGTGAAGTTCGGCCGCCGAACATGAGTTGGTTTTGGGAGCGCTTTTGGCCTCCGAAAGTCTTGATTGAACAAACTAGGTTCGGCCGCCGAACCTCAAGTTCGGCCGCCGAACATGGGGGTGTTTTGCATGCACGTTAGGCCGCCGAAGGAGGTTTGGCTGGCCACCTATAAAAGCCCCTCAGACCGGAAATGGGCGAGATTTCTCCCCATTCTCGAGCTCAGGTGTGTTCATGTCCTCCTCTAGTCGTTTTCTTGCTTTTTCTTCAAATCCTTCACGTTTTATAAGCTATACGGTTGTTTTGAAGAGTTTTAAAGCTTGGATCAAGGTTTGGAGAGCTTGGAGACTTTAAGAGTTTGGGTTCTCCACATCTCAAGCTTTGGGTCGCACCAACCCTCGATCTTCAAGAGGTAAGTGTGGATCTATGTTTTTCTTTACGTTTCATGAAGTTTTAAGATGGTTTTGATGGGTAGATATGCATGTTAGGGTTTATGTGGGTTTTATGCCCAATGTATGATAATGTATGTTCATGTGATGTTTGTGTTGGGGTTTAAGTTAGTTTTCAAGCCCCTTGAGCATATGGGAGAGAGTATGCATGATTGGGAGAGAGTATGTGAGGTTTGGGTTGTTTTGATGGTTTTGGCCTATGTGGGTCATAAACTATCTATGTATGCTTTAGATGTTGTTTTTGGGAGTTTAAGCTTGTTTGAGCTCCCTTGTGCATGGTTGAGGATGTATGCATGTGTTTGAGAAGTTGGATGCTTGTTTTAGGGGTGTATGGAAGGTTTGGGAGGCTTGAAATGCACAAAGGCTGAGTTCTGGATGAACTCAGGTTCGGCCGCCGAAGGTGGTTTCGGCCGCCGAACCTGCCTAAGGATGCATAGTTTGGCCGCCTAACCTTGCCCCCGAAAGTTGAGTTTTGGCTTGAAAGCAGACTTTCGGCCGCCGAAGGTAATGTTCGGCCGCCGAAAGTGCCTGACTTTCGTCTCTGGAGAGAAGGTTCGGCCGCCGAAGGTGCCCCCGAACCTGCCTGTCTTTCGGATCTGTCTGGGACTTTCGGCCGCCGAAGGTGCCGCCGAAAGTGCCTGACTTTCGGGTCTGTCTGGACTTTCGGCCGCCGAAGGTGCCGCCGAAAGTGCCCTGTCCAGCCTTTTCTTGAGTGTTTTCTATGCATGCTTCTATGATGTTTTAGGGGGTTTTTGGGTAGTCTTTTATGAGTTGTTTAGAGTATGTTTGGCACCTCACTGGAGTCCACCTGTGTAGGATCGGACCCGAGGAACCGAAGTGTTTAGTAGTGTCAGCCGTTTCAGAGTCGGCCCTGAGTTAGTCACAGGTGAGTGGAACACAACTCTCTTATTTTAAAGTAAATAAATCATATGTTAAGCATGTTCATGCATCATAAAATGCCATGATATGTATTAGGTTGTTTTGCATTAGAACCCACGAATATGATGCATTGCATAATATGTTGTTGATGTGGATGGATTTTGGATGATCCTTAGCCCTCAGTATGAGATGAGATAATATGATATGATATGCCATGGTATGATATGAGATAGAAAGACCAGGTCGCCCCTGGTACTATGTTTATGTAAGCGAACACTAGGTGAGGCCTAATCGCCCCTGGTGTAGTCGGACATGTTATGATATGAGTTATGTAAGTGAGCACTAGGTGAGGCCTAATCGCCCCTGGTGTAGTTGGACATGTTATGATATGTAGAGGGCTAGTGGTGACAAATTCATCCTTTATGTGATTAGCTGTGATGTGTTGCATTTCATGAAAGCATGATTGAGAAAAAGTTAAATGATTTGATAAATAAAATGAATAATAATATACCTAAAAAGTGTGGAATTAAAGCAAATGTTTTTAGTTTCTGCTCACTGGGCTTTTTAGCTCACCCCTCTCCCCTATCCCCAGGTTTGCAGGTTCAGAGATAGTCAGGAGATCAGCTGGTTACGTCCATGGTCATGCTTATGTAATAGAATAGTTGTGGACATGATGTAATCTAAGTTTATGTATTGATGTAAAAAGAGTTGTATTGTAATATGACCTTATGTTATATGTTCAGAGTTATAATATTGTGCTTGGCCCGAGTTGGATAATCCCTTTGTACATGAGTTTTATTTTATGTTGTTTCATGTGATGGACCGAGTTTGACATAGAGTATGCTGACCCTAGGGGTTCTATGAGTTCAGTCATAGTGCATACACAGGTCAAACGGGTTAAAGATCAAGTTTACAGTTTTATGTTTTAAAGTTTATACTTATGTTGGATCATGTTTGGGATTATACCAGCTGTACAGGATGCATAGTAGGCTTGCTATGGGTCCCGGCGGCCTTATGCCGATCTGGATCCTAGCGCCGGTAGCGGTCCGGATTTCCGGGTCGTTACAGGTTAGGCATATATTTTTACAAAAAAAATCTGGTTATCAATATGAACAACATAGAAAAGCCATCAATATTGTCACGACCCGGAAACCGGACCGCCACCGGCGCTAGGATCCAGATCGGCTTAAGGCCGCCGGGACCCGTAGCAAGCCAAACATACATACTATTACCTGGTCAAATCTCATACATGATTAAAACCTAACCATAAAAACATGAAAACTGAACATCTGTTGAACCCAAAACTGACCTGTGCATGTATCCTGACATGAAACATACATCATAAAATCATAAAATCATAAAACCTCCACTGGAGTCCTCATCATATACTCCAATGGGGTAACATTACATGCCTCAAGTTTGGTTCTCAACTCAACATATAACATAAACATAACCATGCATTAGCAGGGACTAACCAGTCTATAGGGCCAAGCACAACTAATCCATAGACACAACTTTACTTAACATTACATTATCTTACATGAATTTATAATACATGTCCACTCTAACATACTAAACATAAACATAATCTAAGCTATTACAACATGCATATCTTAACCTTGACTTTACCCTGCAGCCTCTGGACTCTGACTTAAACCTGCAACACTGGGGTTAGGGGAAAGGGGTGAGCTAAAAAGCCCAGTGAGTAGAAACAGAAAAAAAACATTCATTAATTACATGCTTTCATGAAATGCGTCATAACACAAGTAAATCACATAACTTTCTCTGGTCCGTCTCGGGGTTCATGCAGATAACTATTCCCCACGGAGTGTTTTCTGAGAGTACTCTTGAATTGCTAGCATCTTTACTCTCAAGGATCGGACATGACCCCAAAAATCCCTCTGTCGGTGCCCGGCTCCCCAAAGAAGCTCACAGGACTACCATAGACATAACATGGTGTCTGGTCCACAGAGAGCTCACATGGACTTTCCTACAGGTACTCGTCCGGCTCTCAAAGGACTTAGACAAGACTCAATGACAGATATGGGCTATTGGAGTCGCCTTGGTCCAAACCTACCTCAGCATCAACATGAAATAATGCAATGCAACATATTCGTGAACTAGTGCAATCAACCTACTATACATAATCATGATGCATGCTCATGCTTTAGGCCTTAGAATTTCTTAAAATAAAACATTAAGTTTAGTTCTACTCACCTCCTGGCAAACGCCGACTGACTCTGCACCTGCTAGCACTAATGGCCTCCTCGGTCTCTCGGGTCCGATCCTCTTGAAGATCGAGAGGAAGACGACCTAAACTCGGGGGTTGGAGAGATTTGGTTCTTGAACCTCCAAGCTCCAAAAACCTTGCTCAAAAGCTCAAATCGTGGCCGAAAATGGGGAGAAAACTCCCTGTTTCGGTCATGGCGTCCATTTATAGGGCTGGCCAAAAACACCTTCGGAGGCTGAACGTGCCTCCAAAACTCATGCAAGTTCGGCGGCCGAACATGGAGATTCGGCGGCCGAACCTGGTTTCTGCCCAACTCAACTTTCGGAGGCCAAAGGCACACCCGAAACCAAACCATGTTCGGCGGCCGAACATCACTTTCGGCGGCCGAACCTGGCAGACTCCTCCTTGGTCTTTTCTCTTCAAAACTAAATTCTTTTTCTATTAAAACCATTGAAATCATTATAAAAACATTTAGAAAATACATTTTACCCTTCTAGAGAGATCCAACACCCTAGATTCCGCCGGAGGGCAGGAATTCCGATGCCGGATTCTAGCCGGGTATTACATTCTTCCCCCCTTACAGAACATTCGTCCCCGAATGTTCCTCAACTACTCATGCATAAAAACATAACATAAGAACATATCATCGTACATACACATCAAGCAAGCAATCAAGCAAGCAAGACCTCTAAACTTTCTCCTAAAAGAGACACGGCATTGCCGAAGTCAAAACTCCCGGTTCTCCTAAGAACACTCCTCAAACTGGGGTGATTCTACAGGACCTCTCCATCTGAATCTCCTTGTTCCAAAACTAACTAACTGATGTGTCCATGATCCACAATAGCTGCTCAACTCAGGTGAGATCCCTTGGGACCTCCACCTCTGGTTCCTCAAGAATCCTACTTGGATCTGACACGAACTTTCATAAAGTGGAACGTGGAAATCCGAATGGATTCTCCCCCTTATGAATCACCCTTCTCAAAGGAAACACCTCAAGCAATACCTCAACCTCCTCCTGAAACTCCTCCTGCTTCCACTGCGCTACTCTGATCTTCTCTTCTGATCCGCAAGGATCCATCCTTCTTTTCCACAAAAACCGGCACTAGAACACCCCAAGGAGAGTGACTAGGTCGGATGAAACTCTCATCTACTAACTCCTGCAGTTGCTCCTCCAACTCAAAACTCTGCAGGTGCCAACCTGTAGGGAAGGATAGAAATGGTTCTGGGTCCAGACACCACTCCTATTCCAAGCTCTAACTCCCTAACAGATGGTAAGCCTGACAGCTCGTCTAGGCAGACATCTAAGAACTCTCTAACTACTACTATCACTGAGGCTGGTTCCCGACCCAATTACTAATTCTCCAGCAAGAACTAGAACCCTCTGACAACCCCTCCTACGCACCCTATGAGCCTGACAGGCTGACATCAAACTTCTAGGCAACCTACACTGTCCCCTCAAAAGACTACCTCTGACCCATCCTGTCCTCTGAACCTGGCCACCTAGTCTCTACGGACCAAGGTAGCACCACAAGTAGAAACCCAATCCATTCTGAGAGTGACGTCTGAACATTCAAGTCCAAGACCTCAAAATCGGGTGGATGGATGTAATACCCGGCTCGAGTCCGGCATCGGAATTCCTGTAGTCCGATGGAATCTCGGGTGTCGGAACCCTCGAGAAGGGTAAGACATATGTTTTCCAAAGTATTTTCACTTGTTTTCATGTTTTGAATTGTTAAAAGCATTGAGTTTTGAAAGAAAAGTAACAAGGGAGAAATGCAAAGGTTCGGCCGCCGAAGGTAACTTTCGGCCGCCGAACATTGCATGGTTGCGGCTTCACGTTCGGCTGCCGAAGGTGGTCTGGCCAGCCACCTATAAAAGGGCCAAGGGTCGGTGGAAGGAGGTTATTTCTCCTCCACTTGCAGCCAGAGGTGAGTTTCAGCCTCTCCTACGTTGACTTTCATGTTTTCCATGATTTTCATCAAATCTTTCAAGAGTTTTAAGAGTTTTGGTGATTTATGAAGGTTTTGAGCAAAAGAACCAAGGTTTGAAGCTTGGAGCTTTGGAAGAGCTTTTCTTCATATCTCCACGTTAGGATCCTTCATCCTCAAGTTCTTGAAGAGGTAAGTGAAGATCCTGAGCTTCTTTGATGAGTTTGAAAGGTTTTATGAAGTTTGTATGGGTAGTATGCATGTGTAGGTTTAGGTGAGGTTTTTGGTGATTTGTGGTGTTCCAGCAGGTTTAAGTGTTATGTGCTATGTTTGTTTGGGGTTTTAGGATAGTTTTAGACCCCTTTGTCCATATATATGTGTAGATGCTAGTTGGGAGTAGTTGCTATGCATGTTTGTAGGTTTTTGGGCAAAGTTTGCATGAAACAGAGCAGGGTTCTGTCCTTCGGGCAAAACCAGGTTCGGCCGCCGAAGGAAGGTTCGGCCGCCGAACCCTTTGTGGAGGCAGTTCGGCTGCCAAAGGTTGCCCCCGAAAGCTAGGCTTTCGGTTTAGCAAGGGACTTTCGGCCTCCGAAAAAGGGAGTTCGGCCGCCGAAAGTGTGTGAGTTTCGTCTCTGGACGAGACCTTCGGCCGCCGAAGGTGCCGCCGAACATGCATGAGTTTCGTCTCTGGAGTGGGGTTTCGGCCGCCGAACCTGCCGCCGAAAGTGCCCTGTCCAGCTTTCTTTTGCATGTTTTATGTGATGGTTTGAGGTTTGTTTAGAGGGGTTTTGGGGAGTTTCGTAGAGATGTTCTTGAGTGAGTTTAGTCCCTCATTTGAGTCCACCTGTGTAGGTACGGACCAGAGGAATCAGGGAGGTCAGCAGTGAGTCCAGTGTCAGAACCTGCAGAGTCAGTTCAGAGATAACTAAAGGTGAGTGGAAATTAACTTAATGTTTTAATATGAGAACTGAATATTTTATCATGCTTCATGCATCATGAATATGCTATAGGGTGAGTGCATTAGTGTACACAAAGATGATGCATTGCATTTATCCTTGTACTTGGCATTGCTCCTTGTACATTGCTTATGTGAGACGGCACGGACTTCGTGAGGATTCATTAGCCCTCAGAGGAAAGACCTGGAACAGCCTTACGAGGACCAGGCACATATATAAAGACCTGGAACAGCCCTACGGGGACCAGGCACATGGTACTTAGGTACCCCAGATGAGATAGAGGGAGTTTTGATCCGTCCGGCCGAGGTTATGTGATTATGTGTTGCATTCCATGAGAGCATGTTTTATCACCTATATTTGCCTATTCTACTCACTGGGCTAGTGTAGCTCATCCCTCTCCCCTAACTTCAGTTGTGCAGGTTCAGAGGTCAGAGAGAACTCAGCAGGGTACAGAAAGAGTACAGAGTTTTGTAATAGCTAGTGTGGACATGTATTTGTACAGAGATAATGTATATGTACCGTGTATAGAATGGTGCTTGATTTATAAGACTTGTAATCCCTTTGTGGAGTCACATGATCAGTTTATATATGTTTCTTTATTGTTGTATGTTTATGAGCAAAACCAGGCTTAACATTATGAGTTTGATCCGCCTAGGGCCATGAGGAGCTCTAGTAGGGATTCGTAGCACAGAGAGAGTGCATGCACAGGTTAAGCCTTGGAGTGAAGACAAATTTTATGTTTTTATAGCATATGTATGATCATGTATGGGAGTTCACAGGTCTACAGACAGGATAGCAGTTAGATGCTCCGAAATTCAATACAGGAGATGATCCCTTTGAGTATCTCAGTGCAGTTAGAATGATAACAAGTGAGTTGGGAGCAGATGATGGTAGAGCCATTGAGATGGCAGGGTTCACGTTAAAGTGTAAGAAAGCTAGAGAATGGTTCAAGAACTATGTGGACCCGAGACTTGAGAGTATGACATGGGAAGAGTTCGCCAACGAATTTGCTGGATGGGCTTTTCCTGACAGTTCCAGGGAACTAAAGGTTGTGGAGTTTGAGCAGTTGCGACAGACGGAGGAGATGAGCGTTGATGACTATACAGATAAGTTCCTGGAATTGTTGCCATATGTCGGTCAGGCATATGATACAGATCAGAAGAAGGCAAAGAGATATGCCACAAGGCTTCATCCCAGGTATTTCTCTTTGATTCTTCATGCGGAGAAGGAAAGTTTCCACTCTATTGTGGATGCTGCTAGAAAGATGGAGGCCAGTGCCATAAGTCAAGGTGTAGTCAAGGCACAGTCTTCTGGTGTTAAACCAGGTTCCTCCTCACAGGGTACAGCAAGTGCAAGTAAGAAGAGATGGGAGAAATTCAGAGGAAAGAGAGGCAAGTTCTGGAACAGGCTTAAGTCGGGTCTGGGAATGAGTAGTGGCTCCAGTTATGGCGCAGATTTTCCAGTGTGCAAGAGGTGTGGCAAACAGCATAGAGGAGCTTGTCAGTTGGGATCCACAGCCTGCTATAGATGTGGGCAGGAGGGACATTATGCACGAGAATGTCCTCAGGCGACGTTAGTTGCACCATCCCAGCAGATGAGTACGGGCAGTGTAGTACAGCCAGTAGCTTCAGCCATACCACCAAGCAGTGGCAGAGGAAGAGGAAGAGGGGTAGCCTCTTCATCAGGGATGGGTTCCCGAGGTGCAGGTCCGTCAGCCCCAGCACGGATTTTCACCCTGACTCAGCAGGAGGCAGACACGTCGAACACGGTGGTGTCAGGTAATCTCATCATTGGGTGTTCTGAGGTGTATGCTTTAATGGACCCCGGTGCTTCTCACTCTTTCATTTCTTCTAGAGCTGCAGAGAGGTTGGGTCTGATGGTGTCTGAGTTAGAGTGTCCTCTATGGGTCAGTGGACCCAAATGTGATCCATCTTTGGCAGAGTCAGTCTGTCGGTTCAGTCCAGTGTGCATAGAGGGTAGATACCTTCCAGCTGACCTGGTGGTTCTAGAGTTGACAGATTTTGATGTCATTCTAGGGATGGACTGGTTATCTACGTATGATGCTACCCTGAACTGTAGAGACAAAGTAGTCAGTGTCAGAGACCAGGATGGGTCAGAGTGTGTCTTCAGAGGAGACAGGAGAGGGACACCTAGGGGTTTGATATCAGCCCTCCAGGCTCGTAGGATGTTAAGGAAGGGGTGTCAGGGGTTCCTAGCTTATGTGAGAGAGCTAGACAGTCAGGTTAGGGAACCATCCTCAGTACCAGTTGTTCGAGACTTCCCAGATTTGTTTCCTGAAGAGCTTCCAGGACTACCACCGGATAGGGAAATAGAGTTCGAGATTGAGTTGATGCCCAATGCTAGACCGATCTCTATTCCTCCCTACAGGATGGCACCAGCAGAGTTGCGAGAGTTGAAAGAGCAGTTACAGGATTTGGTAGCTAAGGGTTTCATCCGCCCGAGTACCTCACCCTGGGGTGCTCCAGTATTATTTGTCAGAAAGAAGGATGGACCTCTTAGACTTTGTGTCGACTACAGACAGTTGAACAAAGTCACTATCAAAAACAAGTATCCTTTACCCAGGATCGATGATCTATTCGACCAACTGGCAGGAGCAGGTTGTTTTTCGAAAATAGATCTGAGATCCGGATACCACCAGTTGAAGATCAGGGAAGGAGATGTATCCAAGACTGCTTTCAGAACCAGATATGGGCATTATGAGTTCCTTGTGATGCCGTTCGGGTTGACTAACGCCCCTGCAGCATTCATGGATCTCATGAACAGGGTTTTCAGGGAGTACTTGGATCGTTTTGTGATCGTCTTTATTGATGATATCTTGGTGTACTCCAGGAATGCAGAGGAGCATGCCCAGCATCTGCGGATAGTGCTGCAAACCTTGAGAGAGCATAGCTTGTATGCTAAGTTCTCCAAGTGCGAGTTCTGGCTAAGGAGCATTTCCTTTTTGGGACATGTTGTATCAGAGGAAGGTATAGCAGTAGATCCCAAAAAGGTAGAGGCCGTAGCCAACTGGCCTACACCCACAACAGTGACAGAGATCAAGAGTTTTCTGGGTTTGGCAGGCTACTATCGGAGGTTTGTTCAGGACTTTTCGAAGATAGCTGCTCCTATGACCAGACTGACCAGAAAGAATCAGAAGTTTGTGTGGTCAGAGGAATGTGAGAAAAGTTTTGCAGAGTTGAAGAGACGGTTAACTTCAGCACCGGTGTTAGCGCTGCCGATCAGTGATGAAGATTTCACAGTGTTCTGTGATGCATCCCGAGTGGGATTAGGTTGTGTGTTGATGCAGAATGACAAAGTGATAGCTTATGCTTCTAGACAGCTGAAGAAGCACGAGCTGAATTATCCGACACACGATCTGGAGATGGCAGCTGTTATCTTTGCACTTAAGATGTGGAGGCATTACCTCTATGGGGTAAAATGTGAGATCTATACGGATCATAAGAGCCTGCAGCACATCTTAAGTCAGAGAGAGTTAAACTTGAGGCAGAGACGGTGGGTAGAATTGCTCAGTGATTATGATTGTAAGATCCAGTATCATCCGGGTAAGGCTAATGTTGTAGCTGATGCCTTAAGCCGAAAGTCACTTGGCAGTTTATCCCACATTGCAGTAGAGAGAAGACCGGTGGTGAAGGAGTTCTACAAGCTCGTGGAAGAAGGGTTACAATTGCAGTTATCTGGTACAGGTGCTTTGCTCGCACAGATGAGAGTGACACCAGTGTTTCTAGAGCAAGTGGCTCTGAAACAACACGAAGACCCCGAGTTAGTGAAGATTGCCAGGACTGTTCAGTCGGGCAACAGTACAGAGTTCAGATTTGATAGTGAGGGGCTTCTTCGGCACGGTAAGAGGTTATGTGTACCAGATGATAGCAGTTTGAAGGCAGACATTATGAGGGAAGCTCATAATGCGCGGTATAGTATTCACCCGGGAGCCACCAAGATGTATCAAGATCTGAGAAAGGTGTATTGGTGGCCAGCAATGAAGAGAGAAGTGGCACAGTTCGTGTCAGCCTGCGAGACATGTCAAAGGGTGAAGCTAGAGCACCAGAAGCCGGCTGGCATGCTTAACCCACTGCCGATTCCAGAATGGAAATGGGAGAACCTAGCTATGGATTTTGTAGTGGGCTTACCGGCGACGTCTAACAGACTAGACTCCATATGGGTGATTGTGGATAGACTCACTAAATCTGCTCACTTCATTCCAATTAGGAGTAACTACTCTGTGGACAAGTTGGCGCAGGTGTATGTAGACGAGATAGTAAGGTTGCATGGAGTTCCAGTGTCGATAGTATCAGATCGAGGACCTCAGTTCACCTCCAGGTTTTGGCGGAGTCTGCAAACTGAAATGGGCACAAGATTGGATTTCAGCACTGCTTTCCATCCACAGACAGACGGTCAGTCAGAGAGGACCATCCAGACCATTGAAGATATGCTGAGAATGTGTGTGTTAGACTTTGGCGGTTCTTGGAGGCAGCATCTACCTCTGGTGGAGTTTGCCTACAATAACAGCCATCATGCTAGCATAGGGATGGCCCCTTATGAAGCTCTATATGGGAGGAAGTGCCAAACACCTGTTTGCTGGGAAGAGGTAGGAGAGAAAACTCTTGCAGGGCCAGAGTTAGTTGAGATAACCAGCAAGTTAGTGCCTATCATTAGAGAGAGGATCAGAACAGCTGTAAGCAGACAGAAAAGCTATGCAGATATCCGTAGGAAGCAGATAGAGTTCCAGGAGGGGGATATGGTATTGCTCAAGGTGTCTCCGATGAAGGGAGTGGTTCGGTTTGGAAAAAAGGGTAAACTGGCCCCACGGTACATTGGTCCCTTTGAGATCTTGCAGAAGATCGGGCCTGTATCGTATAAGCTAGATTTACCGGCTTCTATGGAACGAATTCACCCGGTATTCCATGTTTCTATGTTGCGAAAGTTTGTGTCAGATCCAAAGAAGGTTCTTAGTGAGCCTGAGGTGGAAATCTTAAGTGATCTCACCTATGTAGAGCAGCCAGTGCGGATCCTTGACACCCAGATCAGAAAGCTGAGAAACAAGGAGATACCAATGGTGAAAGTTTTGTGGAACCACCACAACCTAGAAGAGTGCACTTGGGAGACTCGGGAGTCCATGCTCCAGCAATACCCATATCTGTTTTAAGGTTAGTTTTCCCCTTTTCTATGTGTTTATGTTATGTTAGGGACATTCGGGGACGAATGTTCTTAAGGGGGGGAGAATGTAATACCCGGCTCGAGTCCGGCATCGGAATTCCTGTAGTCCGATGGAATCTCGGGTGTCGGAACCCTCGAGAAGGGTAAGACATATGTTTTCCAAAGTATTTTCACTTGTTTTCATGTTTTGAATTGTTAAAAGCATTGAGTTTTGAAAGAAAAGTAACAAGGGAGAAATGCAAAGGTTCGGCCGCCGAAGGTAACTTTCGGCCGCCGAACATTGCATGGTTGCGGCTTCACGTTCGGCTGCCGAAGGTGGTCTGGCCAGCCACCTATAAAAGGGCCAAGGGTCGGTGGAAGGAGGTTATTTCTCCTCCACTTGCAGCCAGAGGTGAGTTTCAGCCTCTCCTACGTTGACTTTCATGTTTTCCATGATTTTCATCAAATCTTTCAAGAGTTTTAAGAGTTTTGGTGATTTATGAAGGTTTTGAGCAAAAGAACCAAGGTTTGAAGCTTGGAGCTTTGGAAGAGCTTTTCTTCATATCTCCACGTTAGGATCCTTCATCCTCAAGTTGTGTAAGAGGTAAGTGAAGATCCTGAGCTTCTTTGTTGATTTTGAAAGGTTTTATGAAGTTTGTATGGGTAGTTTGCATGTTTAGGTTTAGGTGAGGTTTTTGGTGATTTGTGGTGTTCTAGCATGATTAAGTGTTATGTGCTATGTTTGTTTGGGGTTTTAGGGTAGTTTTAGACCCCTTTGTGCGCATATATGTGTATATGCTAGTTGGGAGTAGTTGCTATGCATGTTTGTAGGTTTTTGGGCAAAGTTTGCATGAAACAGAGCAGGGTTCTGTCCTTCGGGCAAAACCAGGTTCGGCCGCCGAAGGAAGGTTCGGCCGCCGAACCCTTTGTGGAGGCAGTTCGGCTGCCAAAGGTTGCCCCCGAAAGCTAGGCTTTCGGTTTAGCAAGGGACTTTCGGCCGCCGAAAAAGGGAGTTCGGCCGCCGAAAGTGTGTGAGTTTCGTCTCTGGACGAGACCTTCGGCCGCCGAAGGTGCCGCCGAACATGCATGAGTTTCGTCTCTGGAGTGGGGTTTCGGCCGCCGAACCTGCCGCCGAAAGTGCCCTGTCCAGCTTTCTTTTGCATGTTTTATGTGATGGTTTGAGGTTTGTTTAGAGGGGTTTTGGGGAGTTTCGTAGAGATGTTCTTGAGTGAGTTTAGTCCCTCATTTGAGTCCACCTGTGTAGGTACGGACCAGAGGAATCAGGGAGGTCAGCAGTGAGTCCAGTGTCAGAACCTGCAGAGTCAGTTCAGAGATAACTAAAGGTGAGTGGAAATTAACTTAATGTTTTAATATGAGAACTGAATATTTTATCATGCTTCATGCATCATGAATATGCTATAGGGTGAGTGCATTAGTGTACACAAAGATGATGCATTGCATTTATCCTTGTACTTGGCATTGCTCCTTGTACATTGCTTATGTGAGACGGCACGGACTTCGTGAGGATTCATTAGCCCTCAGAGGAAAGACCTGGAACAGCCTTACGAGGACCAGGCACATATATAAAGACCTGGAACAGCCCTACGGGGACCAGGCACATGGTACTTAGGTACCCCAGATGAGATAGAGGGAGTTTTGATCCGTCCGGCCGAGGTTATGTGATTATGTGTTGCATTCCATGAGAGCATGTTTTATCACCTATATTTGCCTATTCTACTCACTGGGCTAGTGTAGCTCATCCCTCTCCCCTAACTTCAGTTGTGCAGGTTCAGAGGTCAGAGAGAACTCAGCAGGGTACAGAAAGAGTACAGAGTTTTGTAATAGCTAGTGTGGACATGTATTTGTACAGAGATAATGTATATGTACCGTGTATAGAATGGTGCTTGATTTATAAGACTTGTAATCCCTTTGTGGAGTCACATGATCAGTTTATATATGTTTCTTTATTGTTGTATGTTTATGAGCAAAACCAGGCTTAACATTATGAGTTTGATCCGCCTAGGGCCATGAGGAGCTCTAGTAGGGATTCGTAGCACAGAGAGAGTGCATGCACAGGTTAAGCCTTGGAGTGAAGACAAATTTTATGTTTTTACAGCATATGTATGATCATGTATGGGACTTCACAGGTATACAGACAGGATAGCAGGCTTACTACGGGTCCCGGCGACCTTAAGTCGATCTGGATCCTAGTGCCGGTGGCAGTTCGGTTTCCGGGCTGTTACAATGGATTCTACCCTCAGTTGACACCTGAACTGAACCGGCAGACTGACTCTGCCTCAGATGGATCACACTTGGGTCCACTAACCCTGAGAGAACACTCTAGCCTAGAAGTTATCAACCCAACCCCTCGACGACTCTTTAGAGTAACTAAGGAAAGAGAAACACCAAGGTTCACAAAAGCATGCACATCAGAACATTAAAGTGAGCGTACCTGACACCACCGTGTTCGATGTGTCTGCCTTCTGCTGAGTCTGGACGAAGATCCGAGCCGGAGCTGACGGACCTCCTCTAAGGGAACCTGCTGAAGAAGAGGCTGCCCCTCTCCCTCTGCCTCGACCACTTGCCTGAAACATGGTTTGAGCTGCTGGCTGAGTCGCTCCACCTGAAGCTGCCCGTTGAGACTGAGCTGACCGGAGCTTATTGGGACACTCACGTGCCATGTGCCCCTCCTGTCTGCATCTAAAACACACTGTCGTCCCAGCCAGACAAACTCCCTGGTGTGCCTTACCACACCTCCTGCAACGAGTTGCACCCGAACCAGAGCTCGAACCACCAAAACCCAGACTGGCCTTCAAA
Organism: Manihot esculenta; assembly: GCF_001659605.2. NCBI lineage: Eukaryota > Viridiplantae > Streptophyta > Magnoliopsida > Malpighiales > Euphorbiaceae > Manihot > Manihot esculenta. The sequence continues at coordinate 32,669,711 of NC_035161.2, forward strand.
TTCTGCCAAAACTTCTTCTGCGACTTCCTGAGACCTCTCTTCCATTTCTTACCTCTCGTGGCAGCTGTACTCAGAGTGGAGGGATCAATCCCTCCTGAACCCGAGATTCTAGAATCCTGGGTCTGAGCATCTTCCTGGGAATCTCCCATACCTTCTCCAAACATAGCCACATCCAAACTCATATCTCTCCTCTGAACATCCATCTCAAGCTCTCTCATACTAGCTGACATCCTCCTTAGATCCATACCTTCTCTGCTTGCATCAAAAGACCTCCTAGGGTCCCTTGATGTCCTCCATCTACTGACTCCCCACGACTGCGCTCTCGGCAGGGTAGGGGGAAAGGTGTCCATACCTTCCCTCTCTGACGGAACTCCTGTCGATTCCACAGATCGACGAGTACCCCACATCCTGACTCCTCTGAAGCACACACACACAAGCATGCAAACAACATCAGCATCATACGGTCCATGTGGAAACACATGAACCTACATCATACATACATAGCATACATAACATGTCATACCTCATAGCATTTATGCACATGCATGAAATCATGGCATATCACATCATCATCGCAAGACAGGACTCGACATCCTATCCTAGTGGACATGCTCTTACTCTTAATCTTTCTTAATGTGCTTGCCCTACTAACACAACCTCTATGACAACCTCTTTCCGATGTGAGATATCTCAAATCCCTGAGCACATCGCTCAACACATCGTACTCTTGAGGCCCTAAGCTCTGATACCACTCTGTCACGACCCGGAAACCGGACTGCCACCGGCGCTAGGATCCAGATCGGCTTAAGGCCGCCGGGACCCGTAGCAAGCCAAACATACATACTATTACCTGGTCAAATCCCATACATGATTAAAACCTAACCATAAAAACATGAAAACTGAACATCTGTTGAACCCAAAACTGACCTGTGCATGTATCCTGACATGAAACATACATCATAAAATCATAAAATCATAAAACCTCCACTGGAGTCCTCATCATATACTCCAATGGGGTAACATTACATGCCTCAAGTTTGGTTCTCAACTCAACATATAACATAAACATAACCATGCATTAGCAGGGACTAACCAGTCTATAGGGCCAAGCACAACTAATCCATAGACACAACTTTACTTAACATTACATTATCTTACATGAATTTATAATACATGTCCACTCTAACATACTAAACATAAACATAATCTAAGCTATTACAACATGCATATCTTAACCTTGACTTTACCCTGCAGCCTCTGGACTCTGACTTAAACCTGCAACACTGGGGTTAGGGGAAAGGGGTGAGCTAAAAAGCCCAGTGAGTAGAAACAGAAAAAAAACATTCATTAATTACATGCTTTCATGAAATGCGTCATAACACAAGTAAATCACATAACTTTCTCTGGTCCGTCTCGGGGTTCATGCAGATAACTATTCCCCACGGAGTGTTTTCTGAGAGTACTCTTGAATTGCTAGCATCTTTACTCTCAAGGATCGGACATGACCCCAAAAATCCCTCTGTCGGTGCCCGGCTCCCCAAAGAAGCTCACAGGACTACCATAGACATAACATGGTGTCTGGTCCACAGAGAGCTCACATGGACTTTCCTACAGGTACTCGTCCGGCTCTCAAAGGACTTAGACAAGACTCAATGACAGATATGGGCTATTGGAGTCGCCTTGGTCCAAACCTACCTCAGCATCAACATGAAATAATGCAATGCAACATATTCGTGAACTAGTGCAATCAACCTACTATACATAATCATGATGCATGCTCATGCTTTAGGCCTTAGAATTTCTTAAAATAAAACATTAAGTTTAGTTCTACTCACCTCCTGGCAGACGCCGACTGACTCTGCACCTGCTAGCACTAATGGCCTCCTCGGTCTCTCGGGTCCGATCCTCTTGAAGATCGAGAGGAAGACGACCTAAACTCGGGGGTTGGAGAGATTTGGTTCTTGAACCTCCAAGCTCCAAAAACCTTGCTCAAAAGCTCAAATCGTGGCCGAAAATGGGGAGAAAACTCCCTGTTTCGGTCATGGCGTCCATTTATAGGGCTGGCCAAAAACACCTTCGGAGGCCGAACGTGCCTCCAAAACTCATGCAAGTTCGGCGGCCGAACATGGAGATTCGGCGGCCGAACCTGGTTTCTTCCCAACTCAACTTTCGGAGGCCAAAGGCACACCCGAAACCAAACCATGTTCGGCGGCCGAACATCACTTTCGGCGGCCGAACCTGGCAGACTCCTCCTTGGTCTTTTCTCTTCAAAACTAAATTCTTTTTCAATTAAAACCATTGAAATCATTATAAAAACATTTAGAAAATACATTTTACCCTTCTAGAGAGATCCAACACCCTAGATTCCGCCGGAGGGCAGGAATTCCGATGCCGGATTCTAGCCGGGTATTACAAATATATGGGGATTTCCATCTCTTATTCAGACAATAAGGTAAACACTTAATTTGAAATTTTCTATCATTGATTGAAAATGAAGTCTAAGTAGGCTTTTTTTTTTTCAAAAATTTCAAAGAACTTCGAACTTAGAGTCTGTACACTCGTAGAAGTCTGAGTAGGCTTTTTTTTTTTCTTTGAAAAATCTTCTAAGAAAATTAAGAAATGAAGTTTCGTGGTTCACATGTACTAATTTTTTAGGTGAAGGGTTGAAAATTTAGTTTTTTGATTTAGCAAAGGTTCGAAAAATACTAGAACAATTTTAAGATATTGTATTTATCGTTTTTCTTTATGATAAAAAGTATATTGCATATTTTCAACTGAAAAATGGTGGCTCTTCCATAATAAAAAAAGTAGGTACCATGTTTTTTTTATTATTATTAAATATAAAAATTAGTTTTTTTAGAAAATTAAAAATAAAAACAAAAAATTGTTTGGGTAAGATAAACACATCTAAAATTTAGTTCAACTTTGTTTTATTTTTGAAACAATTATATAATTATAATGATTGAAATGTTGAAACTTTAAAGTTAATTATTGATGCTACAAGATACTCGCCTTAATTAGGCAGTGAGCTATTATCATAAGACAAGATCACGTGGTAAGGATTTGATAAACCTATAGTGCTCCAACTCGTAGAAAAGAAGATCCGGACGCTTCTGGTCGGCCTTAGGTCGGACAGACTCACTCTCTCAACTTCAGGGTAAGTCTCTATAAAAAAGTTACCGTTAAACAGTTACAATTCAGCAGATCCCCGTTACACTTATGATCACAGGATTCCCGACTAATTAGTCAATGAAGATCCCTTACCAACGAATCGGCCACATCATCGTCGAATTATCAAGGAATACTATATTTATCTCCATCTTCTTACAGTATAAAAGAAAAAGGATCACAGAGAAAAAGGTACATTGTTCTCTTACACAACTACTCTTGAGTTCTAAACTTTATACTCGCTCATCTCTCACACAATTTACCATTAAAAGGAGAATGCAGATTCTAATGTGGATTAGAAAAAATGACAAGAAGATCAGGTAGCCTCTCAAGTTCAACCCTAAGAAAGCCGAAAAACGAGACAGGACCAGATACTGTCATTTTCATAAAGACTACGAACATACAACGGAGGAGTGCCGACACCCGAAAGATGAGATTGAGAGGTTAATAAGTAACGGCACACTTCGAAAGTTCATTAGAAAGAGGAGAAGAAATAGGAGACTCGAGCGCAAGGTAACAATTCCCAAAACCACCCCTGACAGTGAACTTGTGAGGGTTACTCATATATTTGCAAGAGGACTAAGCGTTAATAGGGGTGATAATAAGGAGAATATCACAAATATTCAACCCCTGAGTCAAACTTCGAGTCTTGAAAACAGTCAAATCAGACGACCGAGTCTTTTATTTTATCCTTAGAAAAATATTTGTGATTTATAGTAATGTTATAAAATTAGGATGCATTCTTCAAGCTCCTTTTTTTATAACAAGTTCAAATTCATCGGATGGATGAAAGCATGGAGATAAGAACAAAGGCCACAAGGCATTTTTCAGGCCATAATCTGAGCATTAGTCTGCGGAAACAAATTCATAAAATGGTCACATGGCCATCTGGACATGGGTCCCACATAATAAGGCATCTCATATCAAGCTACAAGACATTTTCTAGGCCATAATCCAAGCGTTGGTTTGCGAAAACACACTCATAAAACAACCGTAAGGCCATCCGAGCATGGGTCCAACATAATAAGGTATCTCATGCCAGGCCACAAGGCATTTTCCAAACCATAATCCAGGCATTGGTCTACGAAAACACATTCATAAAATGGCTGTAAGGCCATCCAGGCATGGGTCCTGCACATAATACAGGCACTGGTCCGCGGAAACAAATTCATAAAACGGCCACATGGTCATCCGGATATGGGTCTCGCATAATAAGGCATCTCATAATAAACCACAAGGCATTTGCCAGGCCATAATTCAGGAGTTGGTCTGCGAAAACACATTCATAAAACGACCGTAAGGTCATCCGGGCATGGCCCCAGCACATAATTCGGGTAGTAGTATGTGAAAATAAATTCATAAAACGGTCACATGGCCATCCAGCATGGGTTCCGCATAATAAGACATCTCGTACTAGTTCACAAGGTAGTTGTCAGGCTATAATCCGAGCGTTGGCCCGTAGAAACACATTTATAAAACGACAGTAAGGCCATCCGGGCATGGGTCCCGCACATAAGCTGGACGCTGGTTCGCAGGAACAAATTCAAAAAAGGCTATAAAGGCCATCCGGACATGGGTCCCGCACGACAAGGCATCTGATGCCAGTCGCAAGGTGGGTAAACGCCAGACCAATCTACCGGGTGTTGGTCCCACTTCATGAGAAGATTCTAAGGTATTGAATGCCAGGCCTCAAGGTAGGTACACGCCAAGTCTCAAGGCAGGTGCACGCCAAGCCAACCTACCGGGCATTAGTCCCGCTTTACGAAAAGGTTCTAAGGCATTTGATGCCAGGCCGACCTACCAGGCATTAGTTCCGCTTCACGAAAAGTTTCTAAGGCATTTTATATCAAGCCTCAAGGCGAACATAAGCTAGGCCGACCTACCAGGTGTTAGTCCCGCTTCATAAAAAGTTTCTAAGGCATTTGATGTCAGGCCTCAAGGTGGGTACACACCAGGCCGACCTATCGGGTGTTAGTCCCGAGAAGTTTCTACGACATTGAATGCCAGGCCACAAGGCGAGTATACACCAGACTATACTACCAAGAGCATTGGTCCTATCTCACAAAGAAAATCACAGGCATGTGTTGCTACTCCTATAATTACTCCCGAAAATCTAAAACTTTTTGTAAGAAAAAAAAATAACTAAAAGCTCATCAGAGCTAGTCAAGGCTGTAAAAATATACGTGAGCTCGCAAGGGCTGGAAAATGACCGGAAACTCGACAAGGCTGGAAAAAGACCAACGAGCTCGCAAGGGCTATAAAAATGCCTGAAAACTCATCAAGACTAGAAAAAGACAAGAAGCTTGCAAGGGCTAAAAAATACTTGGAAACTCGTCATGGCAATACTATATCACTCAGATCAATTTCTGCCAAAGGACAAATAAGCTACATAACCCAGATCATGAAGACAATTATCACTTTCGAATCTAAAGAATCGAAGACCAGCGGGGGACCTCTGATACTACACAAGATTCACCCAAAGTAGGCAGTGAGTTGTCACCATAAGAATAAATCACGTGGCAAGAATCTGATAAACCAATACGTAGTTCCACCCATAGAAAGAAAGGTTCGAATGATCATGGTGTCCAAAACCAAGAGAAAAGGAGACTCTGGCACTTTAAAATAGGTCAGCCTCAGGTCAGACAAAACTCGCTCTCTTAACTTTAGAATGAGGTCCAATAAGAAAGTTAACAGCTACAATCCAGCAGATCCCCTTTACGCCTTTGATTACAGGATTTTCAATCAATTAGCCGATGAAAATCTTTTACCAATAAATCGGTCACACCATCGTCGGATTATTAGGAAATATTATATTTATCCACATCTTCTTACAGTATAAAAGAGATCGATCACAGAGGCAAAGAGACGTTGTCCTCTCACACCATTACTCTTGAGTTCTAAATATTATACTCACCCTTCTCTTCATCTTACTGACTTGAGTGTTAGAATGGCTGTCGTAGGCATCCACCACTTCACGTTCATTTTCTTGCAGGTTTAGCCAATCACAGCGTAATGCCAATCACAGCATAATTCCATTTCGGTTACGTCATCATTTTATTTTCCACAACATCATATATATATATATATATAGATTAAGGTCTAAAAAAATTACCCTTTGCACTAAATGCATCATCGATTACTATTAACTCTACACATTGAAGAAATATATATGACAAACATATATTAATAAAATGCACACTAACACTTTTATTTTCACAATCCATATATAGGCACTCAAATTATTAAAGAATTACAAAAAAAAAAAAAGATTTAAGTTTTTTTTTTATTTAATTTGTGATGCAAATTCGTGTTATATATCTCATATATGAGGCAAATGTATGGCCTGATAAATTAAATAAGGAGGTAATTTTACATACTATTTATATATTTTTAAATTTCTATGTTTATTTAACATTTTTTATGTACCAAAGAATTTCTAATCTTGTAAATTATGTAGAAGATTTTTAATGAGTAAAAAAAAAAATTCTTGTTCGTACCACATTAATTGTACAAACAACTAATTAAATAAATTATTTATATTTTTTTATAAGTGAAATATAACATAATCTATTTTTAAATCTGACTGCAGAATAAACTTAAGTAATTTGCATACAATAATTTTTTTTTCTTTTCAATTGGATTTTTACGTTATTTTCTTAAGCTTGAAACTATTCCCACACATGGTCACCCAATTTTCTTGGTCATTCTTAATCTGACTTGCATGCATTGACTATAACAAGTGGATATAATTCCTCAACGTAAAGATAATAATAAATAATAAATAGTGGGAGAAAATTCCACGATAAAAAAAAAACAAATTGTAATAAATTAAACGGATACCGAGTCATCAGCTTATTACAAGGAGGATGCTTTCGTTGACTTGCACGTCGGATTTCATGGTGCAAGTGCCAAACCCACTAGGCTGAAATTACCACTAGAGTTTCAACAGAGACGGAGATACACCAATTGCCCTATTTCTTTGGCAATTTCCTTTTCTCACTGTTTATATAGAATTTTTTTTTTCTATACAATCTTTCTCTGAGTGAGTAGAGAACTGATGAATACTTGAAAACTTTTTCAGAATTGTTTTATATTTGATTAAGCTAGTCATGAATAAGAATAGCAAGCAAAGATTACATAGAATATGATCTTGTCTGAATATAGTAGGTGACAGTTCGCATACGTGTTCTTTTGTTTACGTTTGATTAAGGGAGAGTTCATAGTTGGTAAATTTTTGGGATTGTGATAGGCACAAATTGTAATATGATAAATATTTTCTATTAAAGGAAGATTAAGCATATCGTGTAAAATGGGTTTGAAAACTAGCTAGTAGATTCAAGAGCAAGTAAAATCTGTCAAAGTACCAAAAGGGTGATAGAGCTTTGAGATTATTTTATGATATTTTTGGAAGCTCTGCGTTTCTGTTTTAAAGGGTAAGATCTCACAGGCAAGAAAATTGTCAAGGCGTCAATGGAAGGAGGAGGAGGAGAAAGCCAAACAAAGTTTAACAAGTATGCAGCAGCTTGTGCTATTGTTGCTTCGATGATATCTATCATATTTGGTTATGGTATGTTTTCTTTTTTCATATGTCTTGGATTTTTGTGATGTGTAAAAATATGCAGTTTGAGCTTCTGGATTTTAAGAATGTCTGAATTTTTCTTGTAAATAGATACTGGTGTAATGAGTGGAGCAATGATATTCATTAAAGACGAAATGAAAATTCGTGATACGCAAGTGGAAGTCCTTGCCGGAATCTTGAATTTATGTGCCTTAGCAGGTTCACTACTGGCCGGAAGAACTTCTGATTACATTGGCCGGCGATACACGATTGTTGTAGCCTGCGTTATTTTCATGCTCGGTTCAATTCTAATGGGATATGGTCCAAATTATGGAATCCTGATGACTGGAAGATGTGTAGCAGGCATTGGTGTAGGCTTCGCTCTTATGATTGCTCCCGTTTACTCTGCAGAAGTTTCATCACCATCGTCAAGAGGTTTCTTGACCTCCCTGCCTGAACTTGGTATAAGTATTGGAATTTTACTTGGCTATATTTCAAACCTTATCTTTGGGAAATTGTCTCTGAAACTTGGATGGAGGTTGATGCTTGGAATTGCAGCTATACCTTCACTTATCTTAGGCTTTGGCATAGTACAAATGCCAGAGTCTCCACGGTGGTTAGTGATGCAAGGACGTTTGAAGGAAGCCAAGAAAGTCTTGCAACTAGTATCCAACTCTACAGAAGAGGCAGAAGCTCGTTTCCATGACATAAAAGTTGCAGCAGGAATAGATGAGAATTGCAATGAAGAATTTGTCAAGCTTCCAAAGAATACTAATGGAGAAGGTGTCTGGAAAGAGCTGTTATTGAGGCCAACACCAGCAGTCCGATGGATACTAATAGCTGCGATAGGAATCCATTTCTTCGAGCATGCAGTTGGAATCGAAGCAGTTGTTCTATACAGCCCAAGAATCTTCAAAAAAGCTGGTGTCACAGGCAAGCAAAAGCTCTTGCTTGCAACAGTTGGGGTAGGGCTCACAAAGTTTACGTTCATATTAATTTCCACATTTTTAATTGACAGAGTTGGAAGGAGACGCCTATTGCTCACAAGCACAGCAGGAATCGTAGCTTCCTTAACTGTATTAGGATCTTGCTTGACCATAGTGGAGTACCACAATGGACAAAACTTATTATGGGCTCTATGCCTAAGCATAATTTCTACATATGTATTTGTGGCTTTCTTCAATATTGGGCTAGCACCAGTGACATGGGTTTACAGTTCAGAGATATTCCCTTTGAAGTTGAGAGCACAAGGGTACGCTATTGGTGTGGCAGTTAACAGGCTCATGAATGCTACAATCTCAATGAGTTTCATTTCACTGTATAAAGCAATTACAATAGGTGGAGCCTTCTTCTTGTTTGCTGGTATATCTGTGACTGCCTGGTTTTTCTTCTATTTTCTTTTCCCAGAGACTAAGGGAAGGTCCTTGGAAGAGATGGAGTTGCTGTTTACCAAGGGAATTAAGGCTACAAATGAGACTCTGCAACATCAGCCCACAGCCAGAAGTGATAACGTGTAGTGTGCGTACCAAAAAAATTTACAGAGCGAGTCTATATAGATTTATACTACGAATTGAATCTATATAGACTCGATCTAAATAAAAATTACTCTGTATGCATGTATATTTTGCAAGAAAAACATCTAATGGATTTGAATGCCTTGGCTTTGCAAAGAATTTCCATGTATTATAGGATCACTTTATTGGAGTGGGGGAAGTCAAACCAGATACCTCCGGGCGATTTCCATAATGGCATAAGCTAGCCAACCCAATTGATGGGTCGCTGGCGGTTACTATAAATTTGCAAGAAGATTGGTAATTTAAAAGAATTAATAATGTGAAACAGCCGGTGCAAACTAGCCAAATAACTTTTGGACCCATTTTTCACTTAATCCAAAATTATTAACCTTCATGCTAATTATTATATACAACCCGAAATTACTGTAATTTTTCAATGTAGGACGCGATATAAGCTGGTAGCTCAAACAGAATTTACGACGTCCTCATCGCAACTGAATCGAATACAATTACTAACTAAGATCGAGTCCTGAATATTATAGTTTGCTAGTACCTTGGGCGGCTCCACCTCTCTCTCACGGATAGTCTTTTTTCGCAGACTCACTAGCTCCGCACAATTTTGTCTGATCTAGGGTGACTCTGATACTAATTGAAACAATCCGATCCAAATTGATTTAAATAATTTTTGGATCTACTTTTCTACTTAACCCAAAATAATTAATATAAATTATATAATAATTTCATTGCTAGCTATTTTATAGAATTCGGAATTATTGTAATTTCTCAACGTGGGACGCGAATACAAGCAGACAGCTGATTCTTCCATGTGACTCTTAATGTTGTTATCCTATTTAATAAAGAGTTTTTATTCCCACTAATTATTATTCTCGAATGATTTGTCATGAAATATATGCCTTATTTATTTCAGTACTCCTAACTATTACAAACTCATATATTGTCATTGTCCAAATATATAGATTAATTATAATATTCTTTTTAATATTTTAATTTTTTTTTATATATAAATAATTATGGTAAAATATTTTTAAAAAAATTATAAGGTAAATTATACTTTCATCTCTGAGTTTTAGTATAATTAATGAATCAATTCTTGTATTATTATAATTCGTCTGTTTAAATTAAAGTTCACTCTATTTATTTTTATCGCTAAAAATGTGAAAATGTCTATTAATTTTTTTAAATAGATAAACTATATTTAAATCCTTAAGTTTTAATATAATTAATGGATCAATTCTTATATTTTTAAAATCATGCACTTAAATTCCTCTATGATCAGTTCGTCTTTGTCTATTAAAATTTAAATATTTTAATTATTTATTTTTTATTTGAAAAAATACTTAAATCTCTATTAATTTTTTTCTATAATATCTCATTTAATTAATTTTTAACACTTTTTATTTTTCAATTTTCATTCATTAAAATATTTCAATACTTATAATTTTAAAATTTTTAGAAAATATTTACTATTTCCGCTATTTTTAAGTGTTACCGTATAACTCTTAGGTAAATTGTAAACATTTATAAAGAGTATTTTAGGATGAAATTATATTTTCAAAATAAATTGGACCATTAACTAGTTTTAAACTAATATATATAATAAATGAAAAAAAACTCTAATTTTAAATGAATTAAATATAGAAAAATTTAAGAATTTAATTTTAAAAGTATAAAAATCAATATGTTAATTAAGTTAAAACTTAAGAACTAAAATATAGGTTATACGATATAAAATTTTATATTCAAAATGATTTAAGTAAAATAAAATAATTTATATATTTTTTATCATTATATTAAGTAAAATAAAATTTTGAAAATATATTTTTTCATTATATATTAAACAATTTTTTATAATATTAGTACAAAAATTTAGTTTTTTTAAAAGCCAATAATTTTTAGTTTAACTGTATTATTTTTATAATATCTTATATATTAACAACATTACCTAAACCTCTCAAATATTAATTACAAAATTTTTTTATAAAAGTTTAAATATAAAAATAACTAAGGCTCATGTATTTATGATGCACATTCACGGATCTGTGCAAAGAATTTTCTAATAAATAAAGCCTCAGAAAATTAATATTCCATTTATAAAAAAATAAATAAATAAAAATAAGAGTGCTTATTGAAAATTTCCAATCTTTCTGTTCAAAACTTCTATGGAAAAAAAAATATTTGAAAAAGAAAAAACATTAACTGATATATTATTCTTTTTAGGTAGATAAGTTATTTTTCAGCAATCAAATAACCAATAAAAATTCCATAATTTTGAAATAACAATTTTCTTTTTATGATTTTTTTATGGGTAAATTCTTTATTTTGATCTATTTTTGATGTTTGTTTCATTTATATTTTGTGATACATAACTTCATTATTCTAATCCTTCTAGAGCCAAACTCTCCCTTAATCATCTCTCTGAAATAGAAAAATTCAAAAAGTAATCAAATCATCCCCACAAGATTTCCTAAAAGCAAGCACAACCTTTTATCCAAATCTCTCATTTTCAATCCTCCCAACAAGGCCATCCATAGGTATAGCCTTTGAGGAAACTGGAACAGAATCTCAATTAGACTTTTGATTCTAACCCTCTCAGTACAAATTCTTTAATTCTTCATACTTTATTTTTCCCCTTTTTATTCATTTTTTTGCAAATATTTCACAAACCCACTTGAGAAAAAGTTGTTTTGTAGAATTTAGATGAGGAAACTTTGTCCTAATATTGATAGCGAAGATGGGCTGGAGACAGTTCTTGAGGTCCCAATCCCAGAAGAAATGTTCACAAGCATGGGCAGCAATGTGACCTTGCGTTGGCATAATATGCTCGCATGGATGAAAGCTCAAGGATCTGATAAATTGTCACAACCAGTCGTTGCTGGACGCATCAACGAGCTTCGATTCCTTCTTTACATGGTTGGATCTCCTCTCATCCCTCTCCAGGTTCAAGTCGGCCATTCTGTTTATAAACCTGTCAAAGATTGTTCCATTGTAAGCAAATATTTAACAAACTTCCATTGTTTCTCTCTTTCACTCGTATATTTGATTCATCCTGGAAAATGTTTACGTGTTTCTTCCAGCAAGCTTCAACAGCCAAATACATTGTTGCACAATACATTGCAGCAACAGGTGGACAGCCGGCATTAAACGCAGTGCACAGCATGTGTGTGACAGGGGAGGTGAAAATTAGTGCATCAGAATTTCATCAAGGTGACAAATCCAAGAACGTAAAATGCACTGATGAAGCTGGTGGGTTCGTCCTCTGGCAGAAAGATCCTGATTTATGGATCCTGGAGCTTGTTATTTCAGGTTGCAAGATCATCAGTGGAAGCAATGGAAAGATCTCCTGGAGACATTCTTCCAATCAACCAGGTCCCGTTTCCATGGGTCCTCCCAGACCCCTGCGCAGATTCTTGCAGGTATTTTTCCATTTATGCTTGGGGATGAAATATCAATCGACCACAATGTAATTTTGTCAAGTGAAATGGTGACAGGGTTTGGACCCCAGATCCACAGCAAACTTATTCATAGATGCAACATGCATTGGAGAGAAAATCATAAACAATGAAGACTGTTTCATCCTGAAGCTGGAGACAAGTCCAGCAATTCGAGAGTCACAAAGTGGACCAAACTATGAGATAATTCACCACACGATATGGGGATACTTTAGCCAAAGATCAGGACTGTTGATTCAATTTGAAGACTCGAGGCTGGTGGGAATGAGAAACAAAGATGATGATGAAGTGTTCTGGGAGACGAGCACAGAATCTGTAATTCAAGATTATAGGTACGTTGATGGAGTTAATATTGCACATAGTGGTAAGACTCGTGTGAAAGTTTTTAGATATGGGGAACAGCCTGCAAATCACAAGAGGGAAATTGAAGAGAAATGGAAGATTGAAGAGGTAGATTTCAATGTTTGGGGTTTGACAAGTGAGCATTTTCTTCCTCCTTCTGGCATTAAATATGGGAAGATATAGCATTTTATGTGTGGGTCTTTTTGTAAATAATAGCAAAAAAGGAGGACAAAGACACTATTTTCTTTAATTTTTGTTTTTCTTTTTCAATTTTTTTTTGAGGGAGCAATATTTTATGGTTCTGCATTTGATAATCAAATGAACCAGAGTCTCATTGATCTGTTTTAATCCAGCTATATTCCTGTAGCCAAGGAGATGAACACATGTATTCGATATACCAAGACTATACTCCATTATGCAATTAATTGTTTCCCTGGCTAAGTCTCACCCTTTATTATACTATTTAAACAACAGGAGCTTGAAAAAGTGGTTGTAGTTATATGATTAGATTGTCTCTACTGCAAATCTGCAATGATCACAAACAGCATTTCCTAGTCAATAGCATATCTCCTTGCTTGCACAATAGTCAGAGCAAGCTCCGGAGGAACATCACTAACAGGAAAAGTTACTATGAATGAAGCAGTAACAACAGTTTCACAGCTCAAAAAAAATATATTTCTGAAAACACTTATAACACTTTTACTTTCTCCTATCTGACTAAACACAAAAATGTGCATGCCAAGCGTCCAAGATACCATTGTTTGGAATAAAAATTTTTATAAAAATTTAATTGAATTTCTTTTTTTCTATTAATTTTCTTATTTCGAATGAAATTTATATTTTTAATTTATAAAATTTCATTTTCAAATAAAATAAAATTATATATGATTTTGTAAAAATTTACTTAATTTTCTTTTACAAAATGAATTATACCAAAATTGAGGGACAAGAAAAATCAAAATTTCTCACTGAATTCACCTACTGAAAAAGGTTGTTTTCAGAACCACCAATAATGACAAGATTGTGGCAGCAAAAACTTGGAAGAAAAAAGAACCTAATTAAGTACATAATTGTTCCAGTTACAAAACCATGAAGAACGGTGTCCCGTTCGCCTTTCTGCACGTCACAGATTGCTGCAGCACACGAGCAATAATGCAGATTTGAAGCCTATAGATTCTCTTCATATTATCTATTACTCCTCCTTGAAGCTGCGATAGCCCCACTTTTCCCTCCTATCTTAAGACTCTTGCTTAATCCTCGAGCACTCTGAGTATAGAAAAGGAAAATACAGGGTCAAGGCATATTTAGTCTCTCTATCTTCAATTAATTGGGTAAAAAAATGCGGCTGCGGCAGCAGCAACAACAATATTAGCCAAAACACTTGTTCATTATACAAAAATAACAAGTAAACGTGCCTTTTGCTATCTATCCTAAGAAAATTGGAATGAATATGAGTTTGATTTCAAGGCCAAAGTATCATATTTCATTCTATAAGTACGAAATCTCATCAACATTGATTCTGTGATAATCAGTTATCATGCATTGTTTCTGACTTCGAGTCACAGTTCTTTGCAAAACTAAAAGGTAAAAAATAAAAAAAATAAAGAAAAAAACAATCAAATGCCCCAATTCGGTTATTGCAGCTGATTTGCATAACTGTCCAATTGAATTACGAGGCCCACACAAAACTCTATCGGGCACTGTGACTAAATGTCAATAATCAGTCCCAAGCAGAGATGGCTACGAAATACTGATGGCTAGCAAGAGCCGATATGTTGAGGCACTTGAAATAAAGGTCATCAACAGACAGACATTCTAGTTGGCACTTTAAGAAAGGAGGATTAGCAAAAGGTTGATACAGGATAAAACTCCAGCACACAGCATACAAAAAATAGAAATAATAGCAAATAAAATCTATGATGTCCTAAATGTTAAGAGAAATTACATTCCATTCCCAGTTCCATAGCAAAACCAAGCACTGCCTGGCTACAGTAACCAAACAGATTTCATCTTTGTTAGGAATAGCGTCCAAGCATCACATAAAATCATGAGGTTATTATACCAGGGGAGAGTTTAACCAAGTAACATCAATTGGTAAGGTTACATGTTTACATGAGGTGATGGAAAAAAAGAAGTAAATGAACAAATATCTCATAATCTAGTAGTAGGTCTTGAATGAACCTAGAAAAAAAATGTAAAAAGAAAGAAGAGAGAGACAGAGATTCGTAGGCAATGTAGAGCACAAAACCAGATGGACTACAGAAGGCTAGTGAAGCACTAGATAAATAAGACTTCGTGATATGATGTGGTTACACCAAAAGAGTGTTTGGGGTTTAAATTCATACCTTTATTTAAGTTTGGACAATAAATGCTACAGCGAAAAAGCTAAACTGTTAGACCAATGAAAGACAAGATTAAGGCAATGATTTACACTAAACGTGTGAATCACCAAGTCCAAGACCAAGAATCATCCACTTATTCACATTTCCTGAAACTCTCCGTAACAAACGGCTAACAGCTACAAAGTTCAACAACATGTGGCCTCAAATAAATGATTATATGATGTACATTGCAGGGTGCAACAACATAACTTCTCCTTAGCACTTCAGAATGGTAGTAACTTATCCTTAATACTTCAAATGGTCATCAACAAGTTAGAATTGTGTCCTAATCCAGGCATTTCAGCAAAACCAGAACGACATGGAATAATGCTAATGGTAGCTGCATCAATGCATCACTGAAATGTATTAACAGAACATATGGAAATTGGGACTCACCCTGGGAAGCTTAGACCAAAGAGTCTCTGTTCTGCAAAATTTACCCTACTTACAAATAAGGCATATGAAATGCCCGAAAAAAAGAATTATCAAGCCAGTATGGTAGGCTAGGTTCACGGCTTCTAATGAGTTTTATCATATGCAAGTTACAGATATCTACTGCTTACATGCTTAAAGATCAGGTGGAGGACACAAAGGACAGAAAATTTATTACAAGGAAGAAAATAATTTTCTTTCAGCAAGAAGACCTTGAGAAGATTTAGAATTTTGGACCCTGTGAGAACTCCAGACTGTTCCACTTGGTTTTATTTATTTTAATAACAGGAAGAACTACACGAATGCATACACAAATACACTCCATCATCCCAAGCAGTAAGCGACAATAGCAATCAAACTAGTGGAAATGTCTATGGTTTGTTCCTTAAACAAATAAAAAGTAATACAGCCCAACACAGCGTCAAGTTAAATTAAATTGAAGCATAACTAGATATAGACAAGTTAGTTCCTAAAATTATAAAATCTCAAGGCTCAGGCCCCTACAGTAACTGAAAAAATGGGTATTGCTTAGGATTTTTTTAGGTCATTGACCCTTGTAATAACTTAGTTGGTCCACCCAGAAAGACTTGAATTCTGTTTGTAAGATTTGGATAACAATGATATCCAAAATCAAACAGTCCAAGGAGGTTATTAAAACTGTTGGGTAGACACAATTCCTGTTGAAGAGCAGCAGCAAAGCAGAGGAAGTTTAGACGACAATAACGTTTAAGACCTTGACAGGAAAAAAATAAAAAAAATCAAATCCAACCAAGTGTGGGAAAAGTATATTAGATCTGCTTTTAGACAATAAGGAAGATTCAATTTGCCCAAGCTATAGTTGCAAAAATTTACAAGTGATATTATGAACTAGTCAATTACAGCCTAGGAGATTAACTATATATGCTGTTCGTAAGTAGGTGAATGGAAAAATTAAGGAATTGAGGAAAAAAAATCTTCATTTGGGTTCATAGATCCACAAGAAAAAGTAATATTACCAATTCCAAGTTTTGCTGTATGCATTGGATTGAGGGAGGAATAGGGAGTCATATATATTTTGATCGAGAGAATGAATAAAGAGTCCAACTATTGTGAAGACTGAAAGGGTAAGAATAGCAAATCGGAAAGAAAAAAAAAAAGAGTTTATTAAACCAGAAATAAGAATGGATCTACAAAGAAGCTTGACAACCAAAAACTCAAAGACAGCTTTTCAGCTAAGAAAAGCTTTTTTGAGAAAACAAAGGCTTTTGGAGAATTATTGGAAGTCAAAATAGAAGAAGCCAAAAAAAATACTGTCTTATTGAATAGATATATAGTGCACATACAAAACCCAGGTAAAAAAGATCAATATTAAAAAGAAACTGAATTCAAACAATCTTTTCTTAGAAAGAACAATAAAGTGTAAAATAATCAAGAAGAAAGTTCTTCTTTACACATTCCAGGTCAATGAACACACACACATACACATTAGTGAAGACACGACCCGAATTTAAGGACAATGAACTGTATGCTAGTCATTAATGAGATACAGAATCAACTACAAGTATTAACAAGTCTATACTGCAATGTTAAGTATTCTGAAAAATTAAATCACCTTCAAAATACAACGTAAATTAGTGACAAAACAAGTTAAACAGCACAGTATATATAACAAGTTAAGGCTTCTCCCATTGTGCTTGGCGATTTTAACATGTACTAGCACTAAGACCACTATCACTAAGATGTACTACATCGCAGACTTCAGGTCTTAATATATTGAGCATGCCCACTGGCCGAGTCAAAAATTTTCTAAATACTAGCAAGTAGCAAGTCAGAAACAAAACCAAATACTAACATCAAATCAAGTTATGGTTAATGGCAATGGGTATTTCTCAAAACTAATGAAACAAAGTAAACAAATGTTTCTAAAAGTTAATAAAAGCCCTGAAATACAATGCTTACCGTTGATTGAAGAGGAGGGGGATCAATAATAATGGAGTGGACGGACATCCTTGCGATCTCAGAGAATGCAGCATCTCTAATCCCAGGGACATCACTAGTCAATTCCTCGTAAGCAGCCTCAAAAGCCTCCTGCCAAAATCGTGGTAATCTGACCCGACGGCTATTAGTGTATACATCCCACATATGCTTCACCACCTTTTCCCTTTCCTCCATTTCCTAAAATTTCCAACTTAAAATCAGCAAAGATCCAATCAAACCAACACCTATTAATATACATATACATATAAACACACGCACACAAACAGAAAGAGAGAGAGAGAGAGAGAGACTGACAAGGACGTCGAGATCGTCGGGTATGGGAGTGTCAAGGTCATCGGATAGACTATTGAGATTGCTGGCGGACCAACGGAGAGTGACAGTTCCGGTGAACATTGACCAAAATGCCAAAAGCAAAATGGCAGCTAACGCCCAGAACTTATACCGGCCTTTCCCAAATAGATTAGAATCGGAACTTTCCTTTTTGGCATTGATAGGCATTGCCGACAGGGTCGCCGCTGCGGTCGATGTTGGGAGAGATGAATCATCATCCTTCATTGCGACTTCGAATCAACCCAAATTCACAATTTTGTTAAAAAAATTAGTTTGTTTACTTAAAATGTTAGTATATTTATGGTGTTTTTACGCAGCGTTCAGGAACTGAAATTAGAAAGGCACTGTTGAGATTGGATCCGTGGATGTGGATTCCGATTCCTGCTTTGGGGAAGGAAGGGACGGCTTTATATAGTTGTGGGCCATCCTGCGAAAATTTCTAGCCCATCTAGGGTTGTTTTGTTTTCTGCCGCCTCTTGGATGGTCAGCGGATGATTCTGGAATCACAGATCAAATCCTCTTATCGTGCTTTTTTTCCGATAAAAAAGATGTTTAATTTATAATCGAGTTAAAGTAAATTATAAATTTTAAAAATTATATTATCTATTTACTTATACCATTGTTATAAACTTATAAATTTAATAAAAAAAAATTAAAGTGGAGTGACTAATTTTTTATTTTAATATTTATAAATACTAAATATTTAAATTAATTTGATGAATTAAATTATTATATTATCTTTATTTAATTTTTAAAATTTTATCACATTATCTTTTTCAATAAATTTATAAATTATTTATTATTAAATATATTGATTGTTTATTAACAACTGATGAATATTTTTTAATTAAAGATATAATTACTTAAAACTTTAAAAGTTTATAAACTTTACATACTTATAATTTAATTTTTATAAATTAAATTAAATACTCTCTAAATCTGAATATGCTATTTAGTAAATTATTGTATGTTTAAAAAAATTTAATTTAGTTAACATTTGATATATAATATAGTTGAAATAGAGTTTTATTATAATTTATCAATCCTATCAAAAAGAAAATATAAAGTAATTAGCGTTTATCGCAGTCATTCTAATCATTATAATATTAAAATGAGTAAATTGAAAAAAATGATATTAATAGTAATTATATATATATAATTACATATTTTTATTTTTTGATTATTAACTCAAAAAAAGATAGAATTAATTATAATATTTCTTAAAAATCTGTCATATCATTAATAATTAATTTTTATATGATAAAAAAATAAAATTATTTATAATATTTTTTTAAAATTCAGTAATGTGTGACTAACTAATTAATAAAATATCCCTTTCGACTGATCGGTGATTTCATAATTATAAAAATAATATGAATTTACTGGATTGTATCTGTTAACGGTAATTTTATCCAAAAATTTAATTTTTTAAAAAATAACAAATTTTAAAAAAGAATTAAATATTACAGTTTTTAATTTTTTTGTTTTAATAGTGAAACTCCGTATTATCTTAATAAATTTATCTTATAATAAAAAAATTATTTTTATAAATTTATCATATAATAAAAATTAAAACTATTATTGTGTTATATCAATAATACTATCAAATTAACCCAATTTCATATTACCATGTTTCTAACATTTCATGGATTGTGCACAAATTAATTGTCGATCTACAAAGCCTCTTTGGAGCAAATAGTAATAGCCTTGAACTCAAATACATCAAATGGATGGACCTAATAGAGAGGGAGAGAGTATTTATTTGGCCTTGAATAAAAATTGTAGTGTTTATTTGGCCTCCAATAAATAAGGGTAGTTTTAAACTTTTTCTTTAATAATATAAATAAAAACTATATTAAAAAATATAATATCTATTTATTTTAACTTAAAATAACTATAAAATTAGTGAAATAGGAACCGTTTATATTTATATCTTTGATTTATTATTAGTGGTCAAGTTTAAATAGGAATAACCATAATTCATAGTCTCACTTTAATTTTAAAATAATATTTCCTAACTTATGTAATTATGGTTATGTTATGCTCGGCTGTTTATTTAAAAATTTATTTTTTACATTAATTGAATATAAAAATTAAAAAATGTATAATTAATTAATAAAAATTATTAAATAATTTAAATTAATCATTTTAAATATTTAAAAATTATTTGAGTCTATTTATTGGAGCTTAAGTAAACAAAGCTAAGCTTAAAAACAAGTCAATGTTTTTCTCACTAAAAACGGCGGCAGTGGTCTCACTATCAAATGGCCGCCACCTTTGATGCTATGTGTGGATGTGGATGACAGTCTTCTAAATCTAACGCATGTTTTTCTTTCTACCTTCCCACAGTCTACACCGGCAGACACAGATCCGGCCGTTGGATCTGTGCCGACTGAATAGGATTTGCTTGATTTATGTGAAAATTTTATAAATTTAAGATAATAATATAATTTAAAATTAAAAAATGCTATACTATATATTAATTTCTCACATACTTTTTTTGTTTAACCAATGCATATCATTTTGCATTTCTTCAAAGTCTTTAAGGTAAATATACAAAATATGATCCAACTACAAACATGAAATACAATTCAAATTGTAATGAAACAAACCACCGAAAATAAACCAAGAAATCAAACTCAAATCCATAAAATATAGACTCTTCCACCACCTGCCAACTATTCCAAATCCTTTGATGGCTTACACACCATAATTAATTTCTAACAAGCTTTTTGATGTTGTCAAAATAAAATTGTACTGTAATTTATTAATACTATAAAAAAGAGAATGTGAGATGGTTGACATCTATGACAGTCACTCTAACACTCAAGTCAATAAATTGAAGAGTAGAATGAGTATAATAAATTGTTTAGAACTCAAGAGTAGTTATGTAAGAACCGTGTACCATTGTTTCTGGGATCGTTAGCTTTTATACTGTAGGGAGATAGAGTTAATTATAGTATTTTTTGAAAATTTAACTGGTGTCAGCTAACTGATAGAAGATCTTTTCGGCTAACTAATCGGAGATCCCGTGATTATAGGTATAACAGGGGTTTGCCTGCTAACAGTAACTTTATGTGATTGTTCAACTTATTCAGGTGAGGATGAGTCTTGATGAAAAATCAGGTGATACAATGCCCGAATCTTCCTTTCCACTAGTGAAACTGTGTATCGGTTTATCCGACCCTTGTCACGTAATCTTATTTTATGGTGATAGCTCATGACTTATTTTGGACGATTGTTATATAAAATCAGAGGTTTCCCTGCTGATTTTCGATTTTTCATATTCGAATGTGATAATTATTTTTATAATTTGTGGCCTGTTTATATTGGCCTTCCATGCTCGCATCGCTTTACCTGCTCCTGCCCATAGATGACAATTGTCCTATTTTTAATAACGAATCTTTTTTCCTACACTTTTCGTTGTTATTTTTGCTAAGTGCTTATGTGCTCAATACTTGACCATATCCCTCATCCGACCATAGCTAAATAATAACTTCTAAAAAATTGTTAAGGGGTTAACACTCGGCCAATCAGAGAACTTGGTAATCATTGCTTTTATCAAAAAGTGACTAAAATGGGCTTGCTAAATGGACTTATCACTCGGTCCCCCACCTAGCTAGTGGTCATAAAATAAAATAAATAATTTGAAAAAATCATAGAACGAGATTAACATCCAGATATGTGGCCTTGTTGCGCTTTTCAGCAAGAACTTGCCTTCGTCTTTTTGGGACTAATGTCTGAAGGCTCGCCTGATAGTTACTCACCTTGTGGTACCTTCTGATAGAAATTTGCCTTTGTCTTTTGGGACTAGCACCCGAAAACTTGTATAGCGGATACCTACCTTGTGGTTCTTTTCAGCATAAATTTACCTTAATCTTTTGTCATTAACACCAAAGGCTCGCCTGGCGGTTATTCATACCTCGTGGTCCTTTCCGGTAGAAATTTACCATAGTTTTTTGGAATTAATATTCGGTCATGTGGCCTGACGGATATTCGTCTCGTGGCCTAGGCATAAAATGCCTTAAAAACTTTTGTAAAACAGGACTAACATCCGGTCGCATGGCTTAGCTAACACTCGTCTTATGGCCTGAGCATAAAATATTTTAAAAACATTTTGTGAGGCAGAACTAATACCCAGTCACGTGACTATTGGCTAACACTCGTCTTATGGTCATGGCATAAAATGCCTTAAAAACTTTTTGAGACTAATATCCGGTCACGTGGCCTGGCTAACACTTGCCTTATGACCTTGGCATAGGATGCCTTGTTTAGCAGAAATAACATCTGGATTATGGCCTAATGGATTCCTATATTATGTCTTGATATGAGATGTCTTATTTAGTGGAACTAACACCTGGATTATGGTCTGATGGATTTCTACCTTGTGGCTTGACATAAAATACTTTGTTTAGCGGGATTAATATTCGAATTACGGCCTAATATAAGATGCTTTATTCAGCGGGACTAACACCCGGATTATGACTTGATGGATTTTCACCTTGTGGCCTAGCATAAGATGCCTTGTTTAGCTGGACTAACATTCAGATTATAGCCTGATGGATTTCTATCTTGTGGCCTAGTATAAGATGTTTTATTTAGCGGGATTAATACCCGGATTATGGCCTGATGAATTTCCATCTTTTGGCCTGCCATAAGATGTCTTTATTTAACGGGATTAACACCCGGATTATGGCCTGATAGATTCCCATCTTGGGGTCTGGCATAAGATGCCTTATTTAGCGGGAATAACACTTAGATCATGTAGTCTGATGGATGCCCGCTTTGTAGCCTTGCTCTTTTCTCCACACTTTCACTCGATATTCCTGATAAAAAATGTTTAAAGAACATATCATAGTTTTGTTTATAACATTTCTGTAAATGTCAAATATTTTTTCAATAATAATTTAAAAACTCTATTGTCTAACTCGACCAATTTTAAAACTTTGGGGTTTGATTCGGGAGTTGAATATCTTGTGATGTTCTACTTCTATAGGCCCTTATTGCTACTTGGTCCTATCCACATGAATAATCCTTTTGGGTTCCCTGTTAGGGATGGTTTCATGAGTTATTCCCTCGAGTTTAAGTCTCCTCTCTTTTCTATTCTTTCTGAAGAACTTTCAAAGTGTGTCATTCCTTATTAATCTCTCGATCTTGTCTTTCAATTGCTGACACTCCTCCGTTGTATATCTGTGGTCTTTGTGAAAGCACTAGTACTTGGTCTTGTCTCGTCTTTCAGCTCTTTTTGGATTGAGCTTGGGAGGCCACCTGACCTCTTTGCTATTTTTCCTTATCAATATTAGAATACATATTCATGAGTCATTCAAGGGAGTATACTTTTTATACTTATTGTGGTCATCTCTCCTTTGGGAGACTGAGTAATTTTGGTGGCCTCCTTCATATCCTCTTCTCTCTATCTTCTGATTTTACTTTTGACTTGTCCTTTTGTCCTCTTTTAATGCTTGGACTCCGTCATCTAACCTAATATACTACTGGACTTTGTCCATTAGATGCTGGTACGCGATGGTTGGGTTCTTGATTAGAGAATCCATGAACTTGATGTTACATGTCCATTTTTCTTTAATATTTCACATGCTATCTCATGATTTAAATCCTCCACCTGTATTGCTTCTGCATTAAACCGTGAGATAAAGCTCCTAAAAGACTCACCTCTCCTTGGCAGATCTTCCGCAAGTCAAAGGAGAACTTTTTTAGAGGGATACAAGTACTAAACATGGACTTAAATAATATAGTGAATTGTGTAAAGTTCTGGATTAAACATGAGCTCATATGTTGGTACCATTTCTGAGCCAAACCAGTGAGTGTTGACGAAAATACTTGGCATAACACAAAGTCGTTGACATCTTGAAGTTGTATGATCATCCTAAAGATCGCCAAGTGACTCCTAGGATCCGCTGTCCCATCATATTTGTCCAAACTTGAAAGTTTGAACTTAGCGGGGAATGTCTCTGCCAAGATCTCTTATGAAATAGATGAGACATTATCCAGGCCAAAGTCATCTTCCTGTTCCTTCTGGTATCTTTGAATAATCTGTACCGGCTTCCAATCAATGTCTTTCAGAGCACTGCCTGATGAATCCTCTTCCTCGAACTCGGCCTTCCCTTTGGACCACGTCTGGATTGCTTATGTCTGAGTCCTTGGAGTATCAACGGAGCCTTCCTCCCTTCTGCTGAGAGCCATGAAAGACGCCTCTCTTTGAACTTTATATTGCTCAAGAGTAACTTGTAACTTTTTGATGTACTGGAACATTTGCTTATTGCTCAGATTGTTGAGATCTGCTTCGTTGATCACAGAGAGTTTGTTTTATCCATTGCCAAGAGTGTAAAGAAATGATAGCGTCCTTAACCTTAGCAACAACTCGTAAATTGCCAGCCATTTCAAAAAATGAAAGATTTTTTTAAGAAAAAGGGGATAAGAGACCAATTTAATCCAAATGAATAGAGAGAATTCAGTGGGTCTCCCAGCAGTGGAACCAAATGATGTAGCCGGTATGAAACTGTACTGCAATTAATTATTCGTGCAAGAAAAAGAATGTAAGGTGATTGGCACCTATGATAGCCATTTCAACGCCCAAGTTAGTAAATTAAAGAATAGGGAGTATAAGGAATTGATTAAAATTTAAGAGTAGTTATGTAAATATTGCGTGTTGTTGTCTCTCGAATTGTTAGCTTTTATAGTATAGAGAAATGATATTAATTATAACATTTTTTGGAAATTCAATTGGTACTGACTAACTGATAGGAGATCACTTCAGTTAACTGATCGAGAATCTCGTGATTATAGGCCTAACGGGTTTGTCTTCTAACAATAATTTTATGCGAAGACTTAACTTGTTCATGAGAGAACGGATTTTTGATAAAAAATCGAGTTCTATAGTATTCAAATATTTCTTTTTACAAGTGCAACTGTATATCAACTTTATCAAATCCAATAACTTATAACTTATTTTGAATGTATAAACTTTGCCTTCATTCAACCCCTCACATATATATATATAAATATATATCATTTAAAATAAAATATTATCTTTAATTTTTTTTTATTAATACATATTATATTATATTTTTAAGGTCCAAAGCTAAATATAAAGAGTTTACATTATAAAAATAAATTTTATTGAATATAATGTTTGAGAAATAGAGATTGTTTATTATTAAAATATTTTGCGAAATAAAAATTAGTAAATCTTAATTATAAAATTATTTAAAAGATAATTAATATAAAATTAAATTAAATTTTACATTTTAAATTATATTATATTAAATAGAAAATTATTTTCTAAATAGATTATAAGTGGAATTTATTTCTAAAAGAATTTCACTAAAATTTATATTTAATAAGTTCTAAATGAATTCAAAATTTTATCTGTATATATTTGTCAAAATAAATACAGATATGAAGAAAAAACAACCATATAACTAATACGTACCATGACTATTACTACTAAAAAATAAGATAACCCAGCAACAATTAGAGTGGCAGTTCCGTGATTTTATATAATTAAGTGGCTATTTTACATACTTGCCATGATATTTAGTCAGAAGGGTGACGTGTCAAACATGGCGAGGCCAAGGCACGGCATCGCATCGCATGGCCTCTCCCGGTTCATGTCTCCACCCTACGGCCCTACCTGCGTCCTTCACGAAAACAAACACACCATCCTCTAATCACTACCGTCTATTTTGTCCACGTCACCGATTCCCATCCTACTCAATCCAACGGTCCTTATTCCTCCAGTAATTAACCATCACACCCTTGATCCCTAAGCGCCCTAACCTCAGCCCAGCCCAGCCAGTCTCCCGAACCACGAGCCCAAATTTTTATCCACGGGTCACCCGATCTTAGCCAATAGAAACTCAGAATAAAGACAGACGTCTGTGAAGAGCTCGGTCGTCTTTTTACTTCAAGCAAATTTGCCACTACGAGAGGGAGAGGCCGTGTATCTGAAAGGGAAGGAAAAAGTAATTAGGGTTTAAACGGTTCAAACAGATAGCTATTTACTCTTGTTTTAATCCTAAATTTAGGGTTAGGGTTATTGGGAGCTTCACGAATTTCATTTTCTTCTACTTGCTCAGCTTGGTTATGTAAATTTTCGTCTGTTTTGCGTTTTAAGTGTGCAGATTAATTTCTTATTAATGTTATGCTTTGAATCTTTCGATAGAGAAAGATATATTGGAGAAAGATACATATTTTATAGGTATAGAGCAGTTTAATTGTGTATAGGAGAGAGGGTTTCGTGTTTGATGGATGAGATCTGGGAGCGGGCAGTGGAGACAGCTTTAGACGGCCAAACGGACCACGCGGCGGCTCGAACGCTGACCCTAGACGGCGTGGTGAAGTGCGTGCATGGTCGGCTTCCTCCACCGAGCCTTTTGGAGAAGTTCGAGAATCTCCTGCAACTTTCAATCGCCAATATTGGAGTATCGTCGCTTGATCAGTTCCCTCGCCTTAGGAACCTTCAGAAGCTTATACTTTCTGACAATCGCATCTCTGGCGGACTTGAGTTCCTCGTCGATGCTGGACTGGACTCTCTTCGGGACCTCGACTTGTCCAACAATCGTATCCAATATATCGAAGATCTTGCTCCACTGGCTCAGTTAAAGCTCATTTCTCTTGATCTCTATGAGTGTCCGGTCACTAGGGTGAAGGATTATCGATCTAGGGTTTTTGGATTGATCAAATCGCTGAAGTATTTGGATAAAATGGACCCAGAGGGGAATGAGAGACCTGAATCTGATGAGGAGGACGAAGAAGAGGATGACGAGGATGATCCTGGAAGTGGCGAGATTGATGGAGAGGAAAGGCCTTATAGGTTGAATAATGGGCATAGTGAAGGGGTTGAAGGTATTGTTGATGTCGATGAGGATGAAGAAAGTGATGCAGATGAGGAGGAGACGGAGACTGCAAGGCGGATTAACGGCCCAAACCAGAATGGATTTAGAGTAGCAGCTGTGGGGGGAAGAGATGATGTGGAGGAGGGCGATGAGGAGGAAGAAAATGAATCTGGAGAGGAAATTGATTATGAGGATGGCGATGATGATGATGATGATGATGATGTGGTGGAGGTGCATGAGATTGAGGATAGTGGTGATGAGGAGGATGGGGTTGAAGATGATGATGAAGATGAGGAGGATGAGGAGGAGGATGAGGAGGAGGAAGAGGAGGTGGACAACGACGAAGTGGATTTTGCAGAGCCAGAGAGTACAGGAAGGTTAGCGAGCACAGAAGGGGAGATCGATGGCCATGAGCAAGGAGAGGATGATGGAGAAGAGGATGATAATGGGGAGACTGGGGAAGAAGAACAGGGTGTTGATGATGATGGAGAATTTGAAGAAGAAGAGGTGAGATCGTCTAGGATATAACTTGGTCCTTATTTTAGCTTAATTTGCTACGCATGTGCTTTTTAGTTGAATTAACTGAATGATAGCTTTTGTCCCTCAGAATTTTTGGTAGAAAGGGAGGGGGGGGGGGGGGAGTTAAGTTCCTAGCTGCTGTTTCACTTGCAGGCTCAAATTTGTTATTGCTGACTTGATTTATTTCGTGCTTTTGTGTCGATTTTTTCTGATTCTTTTGATTGATTCCTTGCATATTCTTTGGCAAACATTACTACTGATTCTTAATTATCTTTTTGTAGTATTTTGCAGGTGCTTTTGCTTAGAACTCTGCTATTGTTTATTTATTAATTTATTGCTACCTTATGTGGGAATATAGGTGCTGGATATTCTTTGTTTGATGCCATTGTTTGTTGTCTTGTTGGTAAATATGAAGTATTTGTTTAACTGGGCAAATCCACGACATAGTCAATGTGGTTAAATGTTCTTCAAATAATAGAATTGTACCCTGTTGTTTTTTATGTGAAAGTATAGCCTTCTAGCACATGTAAGAGGATAAGATGCAACTTTTTTGTTTTGTATCCAATGCTTTCAATTCTTCTATTTTCTAGGCATGAATGCATTTGAGAATTTTTTGATTTATTTATTTATTCTCCATAATTCCTGTAGTGATATGATAACTAGTAAGTAAATCCTTGGAGAGTTGGCTTCTTAGCTACATCTCCTTTTTTTATATTTTATTATTTCCTAAAATGTGGTTGTATGAAATGATATTTTCTGTTTGGTTTCAGTACAGTTGCACTTCTCTTTAATTTTGGTCTTATTAGCCACTGGATATATTGTTGATGCCTTACTTTTGCTTGCCTTGTGATTGCAAAATGTATTTTTGTCTATTAGCCTGCTCATCTGTTTTTGTTTTCAGTATGAAGTGTTTCTCATGGCCAGTTTCATGTATAGAAATACAGTTGTATACCTGATTTTTTGTGTAATGGAGTAGTTTGTAGTTATTGACTCTACAATTATAGAAATATTTCATGTCATGTGTGATGTTTTGTTCATTTTTCAGTTAACATGAATTCACAATTTAGTAATATTTGATGGGTACAGAGCTTCTTAGTTTATTTGCAGATATTGTTATTATTATGTTCAAACTTCTTTGCTTTATAAAGCAATAATGTTTGGCATTTTTGTGTATTTGGTTAGTCTTTTTTGTGGTGGTGATCTATTTTTTTAACTTACTGGGATTCATGTCTTGCTAATTTTTGTGACATCCTTAACTGACTATGGTTTCTAACTATGATGGCAGGATGAAGAAGATTATGGTGCAGGATATTTGGTTCAACCAGTGGGGCAGGCTGAAGTGCATGATGCTGGAGGTAGTGACATGGAAGCAAATGAAGAAGATGATCACGAGGGGGAGGAAGAAGTTGAAGATGATGAAGTTCAGGTGTTGCCATCATCCTCATCATCACACAATAAGAGGAAGAAAGATGAGGATTTGGATTTAGATGAAGATGATGATTTTGTTGAGTATAGCAAGTCATCAAAGAAGAAGCGTTAGCTGCTATCAATCTGTCGGGTAAAAAGGGAAAAAGAGAAAAAAAAAAAAAAAAGGTTTCTGTTATGGCTTGAAGCTTGGAAATAGAGGAAAACTTATTAGATAGATTGTTTGAATAGGAGGGTAGGAGTGATTTTGGGAAGTGTTGGGTGGACAAATGTTGAGGGAAAGGGCATTGTATGTGTTGGGTGGAATGATGTTAGTTCAAAAAGTCGTTAGCATCTTTGTCCCGCTAGCCTGTCTTATATAGCCGTTAGTGATGGTTAATTCAAAAGGCAGTTATGAGTTCACCGCCTATTTTATACGCCCTCCTCTCGCGGCCCCTTCGCGTGTATGGTGTAAAGTCGAGCAATTGAAGGGACAAGAAGTGGGGTGGAAATTTTTTTTTAAAAAATAGCCTTTGGTTTTCTTCGAATCGGCCGAGCTGTTTTGAAAGTGGAAAGGGGGGAAAACTAGTAAAGGCTTGTTTTTTGTGGGGTTGGATCCAGTGAAGAGTTGAAGTGGGCTTCATGAACTTAGGCCTTTCAAGTGGAGTAACAAAAAAGTGGCTGGTTTCTTTTCTCCATTGAGCCGGAAGAGAAACCTCCCAAAAGTTTTGAGTCCACATGGGGTGGGGCCTCGTTTCTTCCAGTAATATAATTATTGTGAAATTTGATATAGATTGGGTTCCAGTGAAGGCTATCCCCACCTTTTCAAGCACCAAGTTGAAACAGTACTTTCAAATAGGGGAGAACGGTAATAACTCCATTTTAAATCCTTTTCACTGTTAAAATTTCTGTATTAGGAGCAGTAGGAATTGGGATGGACACTTCAGTATATGTAAAAATTTTCCTTTTCATATTCAATTTTTAAAAGAATTTGAAAGGGAAAAAAATATATGTGGTTAGATATAGCTTTTTGTGTTTTTCACAAAAAAAAAAAAGATTTTAAGGTTCAAGAGAAATGAAAATTATATTTTTATCAAAAAAGATATAAATTATTTTTAAAGAAAATTAATCTCATTTCCTGAATTTTAAAAAAATTATTAATTATAAAATTTTTTATATATAAATATGCTAACATTTTTATTTTTAATGTTGTAGATTGGAAAAAAAATGTTGTTCACATAAATTAAGAAACTCACAACTTGATTATAATGTTGTAATTTCATACAAAAAATGGTCGAATTATCTAAGTTATATTCAGGATTATTTTCAAACTTGGATACCAAAAATTATTTGAAATGATCTGCAACGCATTTATATCAAATTTCAAAATTTATAATTTTTTTAAAAATGTTTTAAAATTGAAAATATTTATTTCAAAAAGAAATGAAAATATTAAAAGCGCTGTACTAGTTAAAACTTTACTCGGCCAAATCTTGCAACTAAGAAAGACATGAGAAATATGTTGCTACTATCACCGCCAGCAACAACCTCGCTATTCCCAACACGACATCGCAGTTTCAATGTGGCGAACGCCCAGACGAGGTTCCATCAGCGACTCCTGAAGGTCAGAAGCATGGCAGAGGAGAGCAGAGAAGAAGGAAACAAGGCGTTGGAGATCGCTGGAATCGGAGGTGGATTAATTGCAACACCAGTAATAGCGTGGTCTCTTTACACGCTGAAGACGACAGGGTGTGGGCTTCCACCAGGACCTGGAGGGTCATTAGGAGCAGTGGAAGGGGTGAGTTACCTTATAGTTGTGGGGATTATAGGTTGGTCATTGTACACCAAAGCCAAAACTGGATCTGGTCTGCCCAACGGTCCATTTGGATTGCTGGGAGCTGTAGAAGGACTATCTTACTTGTCATTGCTTGCCATTTTGGTTGTGTTTGGATTGCAGTTCCTTGACAAAGGTTACATTCCAGGGCCTGTTCCTGGTGATCAGTGTTTCGGCTGAGATTTCTTTGCGTATTGCAGATGGATAAGGTGGGCCATGCCACCATTATTATATATCTTCAATTTGTGGCCATGCTTTATCCTGTTTTCTCTTGTTCAATGTGTTCCTACTTTTCCAGGTTATATCCTGTCTTCGATTCTCAACTAGTCGAATGGATAACAATTTTTTTTTATTTAATTAAATAAATAAAATGTTAACAAATTAACCAATAATTTTAATAAAAAAAGTCCTAAAATGTTTTTAAAAATGTCTATTGAAATTTGGTAGAAACTTAAAATTGATTTTCCAACTTCGATTTCGTTAATAACTCTACGTAATTTCATTTAAGTTGAATAAAAATTACCTAGTCATATAAATTTCAAAATAACCCTAGTTAATTGAATAAATTACTATTCAATTTTTGAAGTTAATAACAGAGCTAGTCGATCAATTATACATTCTTAAATCGAATTAATTTATTTCTGCATTTTCATATATGATTATAATATACATGAGTTTTATTGGTTGATAAAACTGTAATGAAATAGTACTAAATCTTTTATATAATTGTAAAATTTCAAATTTTAACTCCCATTTAAATTCAATGAAAATAAAATTCTAACGAATGTTCTGTGCATTAAATTATTTTCAAATTGAATTTATTTAATTTGATTGAATTTTTAATTTTTTATAAAATGTTATTTTTTCATAGTTTAATATTTTTAAATACTTCATTTAATCAGAAAAAGTGTCGACTTAAATTATATTCTTTTATAAAACTAGTTTTACTTATTTTCTATTTAGCACTTAACTCTTTAAATTTCCATCCAATAGAAGATTAAATCCTTTTAATAGAGATATGTAAAAAAATATGAGTTTTTTTTTTCATATAATTATATATTTATATATAGATTTTATTTAGTTCAATATTTTATTTTTTAAAAAGTCATTTAAAAAAAAAAACTTATTACGTCCTGATGATCTGAGATCCAATAGAATAGGGTTTTACAAGGGTTTTGGTATTGAAAAATAAAACCTATCTTTCTGGGGAGGGGGTTCCCCTTTTATCCATTTCGCTATACTTGCTGGTGACGTGTAAAGGCCTCTCCATGATTGGGACACGCGTCTCTGACATACAGATTCGGGCGTACGAGGGTATCAGTCGCCTGCTCCATGCGTAACGGCCTCTGATTCTCCTCGTGCGTACGCTCGAGCGGATTTGCTAGGCTGTCTGAGTATGGCTCTGGATACTGGGCTGGGCCGAGAGTCGGGCCGGACGTTGAGCCTGAGAGGAGAGGGCCTGCTGGTCGCGGACTGAGCCGATCTGAGTGAAGAAGCTTGGTTGAGCCCGGCCTTGAAGGTTGAATGAGCCAGGCTTGATTTGCATATCGGGTGCGTGGGCCTCTACGTTATGGGCCTTTGGCTGTGGTAAAGCCCCTGATCCGGGCTGAAGAAATCCAGCGGTCATCAATTGCCCCTTCACCTTCTCGGTAGTTATTGCTCCCACTGCCGAGGGGGTGAATATCAAGAACCATTATGACCGCGCTTGTTCGTGTTCAGGTGCCTTAATAACATCCTTTCATCTTTCTGTCGTTGTGCAGTTTCCGAATCCTATCTGCTCTTTCCCCTTTCTGGCTTTTCTCCATTCTTCGTGTTCTTTGCTGTCTTTGCTTTCCTGTCATCATTATCTGGACATGTCCTTTCTTTCCTTTTCCATGAATATCTTTTAAAATTCTGACACCGTTAGCTTAAAGTCTAGCATAGCTCTGCCCCGTGCTAAGGCCTCAGGCTCCGGGTATATATCAACGCTAACTTTTCTTCATTCTCAAATCCTCTGCTGGAACAAGAGGTTCTTCCTTTTCGTTTCTCTGTTTGCTTTTTTCTCCAGCGAGATTGTTCTGTTTTATCTGCAAAGGATCCATTTGACGCCTTCTTCGAACGGAATGAGGTGAGCTTGAGTTTGTATTGCTTTGTTGCCCCAGAGGTTTGTTTTAATCTTGCTTTTATCATCTTGATGGAGAATTGTTTCTGACTTGTCTCTGTTTTGAAACTTTTTGCAGTACCTGAGATAAGAATGGGTCAGTTCAAAATTCTTAAAAATTTGATGTTACCTCTAAGGAGTCTGGACGGTGCTTTGGAGATCCTTCTGGTAGGGCGGCCGATGGGTGGGACTATTCGGCAAGCTGCTGAGACTGCTTTACCCAGGTCGTCTGGCCGGCCTCCTCCTCTGCTTGTTGTTCGGGCTCCAAAGAGGTTCTGGGCTGTTGGGGAGTTTGCTCTAACTTTGCCTTCCCTCAAGAGGGAGAAAGAAATTTCTCCGATGCCCCTGTTATCTTCTTTTGATATAAATGGAAGTGGCGAGAAAGATCAGCTTATTGTTTCCTTCAGTGTGGGGTGCTTACGTTATGAGGGACTGAGATCAGCTGCACTCAGTCAAGTCTCCAGCGATTTCTTCGAATGTATGCTTTGTGATCTCTTCGGTGCCGTAACTCGAAGACTTATGTTTTTCATGTGTGGTGTACGGCCGACATATAATATCTGAGCTTGTCCGAATGTACCGTGCATCACACTTGGGTAACCGAACGTTTGCCTAGGGGAACAGTGAGAAATGCTTATGGGAATCAACTTGTTCAGTTCCCCTATAATAACGAGACAGAGCTCAGCCGACCTGTAGAGCTCGCTTTCCGTACTAGGATAGTCCCCGGAATTAAGACTAAGATAGTAGAGCAGATGTCAGTGATGTAAACGTAGATGATGATGTATGTGGTTATGTAAATCCTTTAAGGATAGTCTTTCATCCCGTAGTGCAGGCCTTTGTAACGTGCTGTAATGTACTTTTCTTTTAATGAAATTCTTGTTTTTTACTCATACTTGTTCTTTCTCTGTCATGGATGAAGTACTGATACTGCTTTTCTTCGTAGCTTTAGCCAACTAAATTTTGTTTCGTTTTTTCCGAGCTGAACTGATCATATTTCGTGAACTCTTGCTTTTAGTCGATGAGCCGAGCTCCGGGCCTACTTAACCAACTGGACGGTCGGTTTACTTTTCCGAGCTTGACTAACCGACCTGTGAGCTCGGTCTTTACTTGATGGATTGAGCTTTGAGCCTCCTTTAGTCGACCGAGCTCTCAAGTTATGTTTTTCGAGCTGGACTAATCCGACCTGTGAGCTCGGTCTTTAATCCTTGAGTTGATTTCTGAGCTCTCAGCTCTGTATGATTCCGAGGTGCCCTTATCGCCTCTTTCCGATCTCGCAGCCTTTGTTCAATAACGATAAGTCAAATCTTATAACTTTTTAAGCGATGAGCAAGTCTGACCTTTATCATGCTCCCATTTGCTTGTACTTTTGAGTCTTTTCATGACTTGCCCCTCTGTTTCCTTGGTATTTACCATGGAGGTGGTGAAGTGGTAAATTTTGCAGGTTGAGTTGTTCTTGCGGGCTAGGTTGCTCTGACTGGCGAGTTGGGCTTGTATTATGTAGGTGACGAATGGGCTTTTGATTGATGGGCTGTAATCACGGATCTGGCCCTTGACGGATGTGGAGAAGCCCAGCGGTCATCTTTTTGCCCCTTTACCTTCTCACCAGTTATTTATCTAACCGTTGAGAGGGTAAACTTCGAGAGTAATTAATGATCACGCTGCTCTAAGACAAAACTTGTTCAGATCAACGTTTCGTCTCATTATTTCCTTTCATCTCGAATTCCTTCTGTCTTCTGAAGAAACTACCTCTTTTCTGCTCTCTGTCTTCCTGCAACTCCTTCTGCATTTTTCACCCCATTGTGTTCTCAGGTACGCTTCCTTGTTCTTCCATGGCAAGTTCAAAGCTTCCTGATATTGTTAACCTTGAGTTGCATATTACACCCTCCAACATAACTAAGTATATTTCCCAGAGACTTTTAGATGCTCCGTTGTATCTCATTCGAGCACCTCTTTCAAATGAAAGGATAGTCCTTCCTTACCCTCCCCCTCCGGGTTTGGTGGATCCCCAAGAGGGTCGTCGTATAGTGTTTTTCTTGAAGCAGAGAGAATTCGGTCTACCGTTTCCTTTTACCCCTTTCTTTATTGAGGTCTTTGAATACTTCGGGGTAACTCCTCGGATGTTATCCCCAAACTCCATTTTGTTCATGTCCTGTTTTGAGTCTATCTGCCTGAGTTGGGGTTTTACATCCACGGCCTGTCTGTTTGTCACTTTTTTCTGTCTGGTTAGGGCGGTTCAAAATTTCTATTATTTTTCCCCCCGTAGTGGGTTATCTCTTTTCACGGGGTACAAGGACTCCATAAAGGGATGGGTGGAGAACTTCCTTGTGGCGGAGTTAAAATTAGGGTCCGCCCGAACGTGGGAGGTGGATCTAAGTTGGGGGGAGATCTATCTGGGTTGCAACGAGCTGCCCCAATTTAGTCTTATTGAGCAGGTCGGGCTGCTTCGACTGACTTCCGTTGAGAGGAAGTATGACGTTGAGAAGTGTATGTTCGCGTCCAATCTTAGGGATATCCGGGACACGGGTATAATGCCTTGTCCGACTATTCTGTTTCTTCTTTGCTCATAATATCGGAAAGTATGCTGATTCTCTATAATTTCGTTTCTTTTGCAGCTTTTGAGGTAAAAATGGATGACATCAAGTTCCCTAAGAACTTTGTCCTGTCTCGGGATAATATGCATGCCATTTTCGATGCCTTTGGGGATGGGCGTTCAGTGACTGAGATTGCTGCGGAGATGGTTCAAGCTGCTTCCTCCAAGAAGGTTAGCCGACCTCCCGCCAAAGCTTCTTCTAGAGCTTCGAAGCCGAGCTCTCACAACACCAAGTCATCTCGGCTGTCTAGCCGGGGTGGATCGAGCTCAACTTCGAAGCCTGCTGAAGGGTCTAGATCTGCTCCAGCCTCCTCAGAGGTCGTGAGGGAAGCCTCCCTAGCTATTGTGGAGCAGACCCAAGGTGTTGAACAAGTGGAGCAGGGTATTGCCCATTCTCCTGGAGGGGTGTCAGGGGGAAAATCTAAGTCCCCTGCTACTGAAGACAAGGAGGCCTCTGGGATAGGGATGGAGATCATCCTCCTAGATGACCAAATCTCAGAGGTTTCACCTCAAGATGCCCCTGCCCCTGTGAGGACTGGGCCTGAGGGATCTGAGGGCGTTCCACCAAAGACCGGGGATAAGCGCCCAGCCCCATCCGGAACATCTGCCCCATCTCCTGCTCGGAAAAAATCTAGGGCTGCCACAGGACCTTCTCCAGCTCTTCCTCCCATTGGGAAGGAGAAAGGTGTTCCTGCTGTGCCTTCGTTGCCTCCTTCTGGCAACGTTCTGAACACATCGGACATTACCTCCGAGTCTCCGGCCAGTGCTGTCGCCGAACTTCTCAGAGAGCGAATGTTCGGCGGAATTACAGAGGCTTCGGATCCTCGTCTTCTTGCCCTGACTGGTCTTTTAGCCGGTTCTACCAAGGAGCAAGCATCCTTCCGATCTCGCTCTCGTGAAGAGCTCGGATCCACAATCAGGGAAATGCTTCTGATGGTAAATTATTTTTCCATTTCTTTTCAGTTTGCTTTGTTTCTTTTTCTTGACAGTTGTTCTTCCGTACTAGGTGACGGGCCTCTTTATGGAGGTGGATGTCCGTGATCGCTCCCTCCAGGAGTCTGTAAACCGCCGGATTGAAGAGGCGCGTTTGGAGGAGAACTTATCTGCAACCAATGACGCGAGGGGTAATCTGGTAGCCGCTCAGGAGCAGATCCAGTCCCTCCAGGTGGAGTTGCATTCTGCGCTGGAGGCCCTTAAAAAGGCTGATGAGAAGGCGGCTGAGTCAGCAGAGCATACCAAGTCTTTAGAAGCAGAGCTGTCTCAGACTCGCAGGGTTCTCAAAGCGTCTGATGAGAGGGCAGCTGCAGTGGAGGTTCGTTGTAAAGAAGTTGTGAAGCAGCTGTCCTCTATGACGGAGGCCCTTAGCGAAAGGGATGAGGCCGTGAGGCAAAAAGCTAAGGTCCAGCATCATTATGAGGCCTTAAAGGCTGATTTTGAAGAGCTTCAAGTTCATCTGAGGGAGGTGAAAGCTCAGAAGGAAGGGGCCCTAGCTCGGGTGGAGGTCCTTGAGCAGGAATTGAGTACGAGCTCTGATCGTATCAGAGACCTGGCTTCATCGGCTGAAGAGTTCAACCTTCGCCACCAACAACTCAACCATGAAGTCAGGACCCTGGAACGTAAGTGTTTAGCCCTACTCAAGGTAGTAAAACATGTTGAGGATAAGGCTCAGCTAAAGCGTGAGCAATGTATAGCGGAGTATCAGAAGTCTGACGAGCTGAAGAGGAAAATTGAGCAGGCCTGTGAGGCTCATCTTCAGGACTACAAAGACTCTTCTGAGTTTAAGGAATTTGTAGCTGAGGCCTATGAGGAACATCTCGATGAATATAAAGCTTCTGGTGAAATGAAATTGGCTATTCTTGAGAAAGCCTTCCGTATGTATGTAACCGGCTTCAATTGCGGTTTAAGAGAAGCTAGACACGCTCCTGATACTCCTTTGGCCGAGCTTCGCAAGCACGAAGTGGACTCAGATGGCGAGCCAGTGCTATATGGGGAGGATGATTTCCCTATGCCCCGAGGAGATTGCCGGAGGGGCAGAGGCCGGCCAGCTGGGTCTTCCTCAGAGGGATCCGAGCTAGAGGGGGAGGACGTGGAAGTCCTTGGGTCAAAGGAAGATGACCCTGATTCTGAGGAGGAGGACCTCCACTTTGGGTCAGAGGTTGCCCCTGTTGTTAATGTTGAGAGCTCTGATCCAAAGGATACCGAGCTTTCTTCAGATGTGGCTGTAAATAGAAATAATGTAGGCGAGGATGTTCCTACTAATGTAAGTCCTTTAAGGACTATTTATCCTCCCACCTCGCCAGAGAGATAAATTGTAACACCTATTTTAATGAAATATCAGTTTTCTTTCTTCTTAAACTGCTCTTATTTTTCATATATCTTGGAATTTATCTCTACTTTTCATATTTGTAATGTACAGTACGTGTCCTCATTCATAAGCTCCGAATTGATCTTAAGTTGCGAGCTCAGCTCTTAGCTAATAGTCTTGAGAGATCAAATCTCATACCTTTTAATGGCGACTAGCATGTCTGTTTTTTGCTTTTAGCCTTTCCTTCTTGGTTGTGAATTTGGATGTCTGTTCCCGATAAACTGATTTTGGAGTATAGCCTTTTTCTCATTCATTTATCCTCTTACAGGTTTCTTTGTTTATGAGCCTTTTGAAAGAGGGAGCTCGGCCTTTTGTTTTGGCCTTCATACCTTGGGCTTTTGAGTCTATCCGAGCTGGGAGCTCGACCTTGAGCTTAATATAGGTCTATCCGAGCTGGGAGCTCGGCATTTTGCCCGATAGCCAAACTTTTAGCGTTAGCGTCTGTTTCGAGGTCGGCGCTTCTTGGCTATTGTGCCCCGAACCTCTTCAGGAGGTCGGAACCTGATTTTGCCTTGGTAGCTCTGGGCTCCTCTCTTTTTTTGTGAGGTCGGAACTGTATTTTATAAGTTGTCCCTGCATATGATATGGGAAATTTTCATTTTGGGAGGCTCTTAAGTCCTTCTCTGACCATTTTTGTTTTCAGGAGATCTTTATGAGACCCTGGCTGTTTTTGTTCCGGGGTGACCTCGGGGCCCCACCGGCAGTTTTTTGTTTTGTTTTCCCGGGAGTTCTAGGGGATCCCGGTCTTCATGCTCCGGGAGGCATCTTTAAGATCCTCACCGGCCGTTCCGGGGTGACCTCGGGGCCCCGCCGGCAGTTTTTTGTTTTGTTTTCCCGGGAGTTCTAGGGGATCCCGGTCTTCATGCTCCGGGAGGCATCTTTAAGATCCTCACCGGCCGTTCCGGGTAGGGGTGAGCAGAATCCGGTTCAAACCGAAAAAACCGACCGAACCGAACCGATTTGAAAATTTGGTTCGGTTTTTTATACATTTCGGTTCGGTTTGGTTTTAAATTTCAGAAATTTTGGTTATTTTGGTTCGGTTCGGTTTTGATCAGAAAAAACCGAAAAAACCGAACCGAACCGATTAGGGATAATAATATGTTTTTTCAATAATATAGAGAAATTAAATTATATTAAAATTAAAATATTTTAATTAAATTTTAAAATACTAAAAATAAAGTGTAAAAAATTAAAAAAATATTAAAAATCGAAACCGATCAAACCGAACCGAATCGAACCGAATCAGACCGGTTCGGTTCAATTCGATTTCTGACCAAAATCGGTTC
This sequence comes from Manihot esculenta, assembly GCF_001659605.2. NCBI lineage: Eukaryota > Viridiplantae > Streptophyta > Magnoliopsida > Malpighiales > Euphorbiaceae > Manihot > Manihot esculenta. The sequence goes on from NC_035161.2 coordinate 32,708,873, forward strand.
GGTTCGGTTTTCATAAAAACTAAAATTTCGGTTTTCGGTTTATTCGGTTCGGTTCGGTTTTGAACCGAACCGACCGAATGCTCACCCCTAGTTCTGGGGTGACCTCGGGGCCCTGCCGGCAGTTTTTTGTTTTGTTTTCCCGGGAGTTCTAGGGGATCCCGGTCTTCATGCTCCGGGAGGCATCTTTAAGATCCTCACTGGCCGTTCCGGGGTGACCTCGGGGCCCCGCCGGCAGTTTTTTGTTTTGTTTTCTCGGGAGTTCTAGGGGATCCCGGTCTTCATGCTCCGGGAGGCATCTTTAAGATCCTCACCGGCCGTTCCGGGGTGACCTTGGGGCCCCGCCGGCAGTTTTTTGTGCCTTCTTGAGGTTTTTGCACAAGATTCAGGCTCATTGGCCTTACTGTCGCTTCGTCATCTCAGCTGGTTTTGCGCCTAACTGAGGTCTTGTTTCAAGGGATCTTTATGAGCCCTGTTCTTTCTTTTTCATGGAGGAATGTTTATTCATAAAGATAATTCATATTGTATAAATAATTTTTATTTACTCATATTTGTCAAAATACAATGTTTTTCTTTACAAATATTTTAAGGGAAATACCTTTTTAGGTGCTGGATGTTCCAAGCGTGGGGCTCGGGGTTTCCTTGCATATCTTCGATTCGGTATACCCCTAGCTTGACCACTTTTGTCACCTTGAAAGGGCCTTCCCAGGTCGGTGCTAACTTGCCCGCGGCCGCTCTTTTTCCTGTAGCTTCCAGGTTTCTTAAGGTCAGGTCTCCCACTTTTAAACTTCTTTCTCTGACCTTTTGGTTGTAATATCTCGCTGCTCGTTGTTGATAAGCGGCAGTTCGGACTTGGGCTTCTTCCCTGACTTCCTCAAGAGCATCCAGGTTGCTTCTTAACTTATCCTCATTAGTATTCTCACTAACGAATTGGACTCGATGAGTGGGGATCTGCAATTCAACTGGGACTACGGCTTCTGTGCCATAAGCAAGTGCAAACGGTGTTTCTTTAGTGGGCGCTCTGGGAGTGGTTCGGAGTGCCCATAGTATGCTATTGAGTTCTTCTGCCCAATTCTCCTTTGCGCCATCCAGCCGTTTCTTTAATCCTTAAAGGATAGCTCTGTTAGTGACTTCTGTTTGGCCATTAGTCTGAGGATGAGCCACGGAGGAGAACTTATGCCATATGCCCATGTTCGTCGTGAAGGCTTTGAAAATGCTGCAGTCAAATTGTCTGCCGTTGTCTGAGATAAGTACTCTAGGTATGCCAAATCTGCAGATGATATGTCCCCATACGAAATCTATCATCTTGCGAGCTGTGATTGTGGCTATTGCTTCTGCCTCTGGCCATTTCGAGAAGTATTCCACAGCCACCACTACGAATTTCCTTTGCCCCGTAGTCTTGGGGAAAGGTCCCAGGATGTCGATTCCCCATTGTGGGAAAGGCCATGGACTGGATATGCTTGCTTGAGGAGTGGCAGGGGTTCTGATGGCGTTAGCAAATCTCTGACATACGTCGCACCTCCGGACAAACTCTTCTGCTTCTTTTTTAACAGTGGGCCAGTAGTACCCTTGCCTGAATATTTTATTGGCTAATGTCCCTGCTCCCTCGTGAGCCCCACATAGGCCTCTATGTATTTCCTCCATTACCTTTGCAGCTTCTTCCGGACTCACACACCGGAGCCATGGGCTGGACTTCCCTTTTCTGTATAAGGTTCCCCTTATTGCTTGGTAGTTGGCAGCACGAGCTGCTATCTTTCTGGCTTCATCTTTATCTTCGGGGAGCTCACCCTCCTCCAAGTATCTCAGGTATGGGGTCATCCAAGTTGGGCTCTGCTCTACCTGCAGTACCGTGTTTGTCTTTTTAAAAGCGGGTGTACGGACATGCTGTATATATACTTCATCGGGAAGCTGTTCTAACTCCTCTTTGGTCAATCGACTAAGCAGGTCTGCTTCCTCATTTTCATCCCGAGGTATTCTTTGAAATCTGACGATAACTCCCCGACCCGTGAGCTCGGCTTCTATAGTTTTTACTTTATCAAGATAGTTCTGCATGATGGGGTCCCTAGCCTGATATACTCCCGTCATCTGGTTGATCACCAACTGAGAGTCGCTATTCACCTCGAGGTCGGTTACCCCTACCTCCGAAGCTACCAACATTCCATTTACCAGGGCTTCATATTCGGCCATATTGTTAGAAGCCGTAAATTCTAGACGCAAGGCATAACATACTTTAAAACCTTCTGGCCCCTTAAGCATTATCCCAGCGCCACTACCCTCAGCACCTGATGCTCCGTCTACATACAACTTCCAGCTAAATTCTTGGGGGGGGCTCTCTCTCTTCCCCCTTTCTTGATATCTCTGAGGATGATTCTCCTTTCTCCTCATTGAATGCGCACTCCGCTATGAAGTCAGCCAGAGCTTGGGATTTTATGGCTGTTCGAGGTCGGTACTCTAGACAGTAAGGGCTAATTTCTACAGACCATGCCAACATCCGCCCTGAAGTTTCCGGCCTATGTAGAATCTTCTTTAAGGGTTGGTCTGTCATCACGACTCCTTGGTGGCCTTCTAGATAAACTCTGAATTTCCGGACTGCTAGCAATAAGGCGTAAGCCAATTTTTCAATGTTCGAATATCTGACCTCAGTGTCTCTGAGTACCTTGCTAATGTAGAAAACAGGTTTCTGTTCTTCTTCTTCCACCCTTACTAGCACTGCGCTGACTGCTTGTTTTGAGGCCGCCAGATATATAAGAAGTTCTTCTCCTTTTATGGGACTGCTGAGCACATGAGGCGAGCTAAGATACTTCTTAAGCTCTATGAAGGCCTTTTGGCAATCTTCTGTCCATTCGAAATTCGGTACTTTCCTCAATTTTTTGAAGAATGGCAAGCACTTTTCTGCCGACCTCGACATGAATCGGTTAAGCGCTACTACTCTCCCGGTTAGTCTCTGAACATCTCTTACACAGGTCGGTTCTGGCATATTCAGTATGGCTTCCACTTTCTCCGGATTAGGCTCAATGCCTTTACCACTCACCATGTACCCCAAAAATTTTCCTCCCCTAATGAAGAAGGCACATTTTGCTGGGTTCAACTTTATTCTGTATTGATCTAACACCCCAAATATCTCCCTCAAATCTGCTATGTGTTGTTGGAAAGTTGAACTTTTGACCACCATATCGTCCACATACGCTTCCAGATTTCTACCGATCTGGTTTTTGAAGATTTTATTCATCAACCTCTGGTAAGTTGCCCCGACATTTCTCAATCCAAAGGGCATAGCCCTATAACAGTAAGTTCCATCTTCAGTTATAAATGAGGTCTTTTCCTCATCCGACCTTTCCATTGGGATTTGATGATAACCCGACATAGCATCCAAAGAAGACATATAATCAAAACCGGCCGTTGAGTCGACCATTTTATTAATATCAGGGAGGGGGTAACAATCTTTAGGGCAGGCCTTATTTAGGTCGGTAAAATCTATACACATCCTGTATTTGCCATTGGCTTTTTTGACTAACACAGAATTTGCCAACCACTGTGGGTACATGACTTTCCTAATAAAGCTTGCCTCTTCTAGCTTCTGCACTTCTTCCCGGGTGGCCTGCTGCTTCTCTCTTCCCACTACTCTCTTCTTTTGCTTTACTGGTCTGGCCTCGGGGAGGACATTCAATCGGTGTGTCATCACTTTGGGGTCAATTCCCGGCATGTCTGAAGGCTTCCATGCGAAGGTCGGCACGTGACCTCGGATCAGGGCCATGACTTCACCTTTTTGTTCTTTGGTGAGGCTGGCATTAAGACTGAAGACCTTGTTTGCATCTGCTTCTGATAAGGGGAAGGTTTCCAACTCTCCAACTGGCTCTGTCCGGGCTTCTTTTGTTTCATCTCTGACCTCCAGAACTTCCGAGTCGAGTGCTTCTCCAGTTGAGCTCGGCTCTGTTACTGTGGCCAAGTATACCGCCCTTGCTTCTTCCTGACTGCCCCGGACCATTCCTACTCCTTCTTCCGTTGGGAACTTGAGTGCCAAATACCTGATGCTAGTGACAGCTTCAAAGTCGAACAACGCCGGTCTCCCCAAAATCGCATTGTAGCTCAGTGGGAGTTTGACCACCAAAAACACCTCATGATGGGTGCGAGCTCTGGGTGCTTCTCCCAAGGTAAGAGCCAGCTTCACCTTTCCTTCTACAAGTACCGGTGCTCCTCTGATCCCCTTGATTGGTGACTGGTCCCGAACCAGCTGTTCTTCTGGAATTCCCATCTGCTGAAACACTCGGTATGGCAGCAAGTTGACTTTACTCCCATCATCCACTAAGACCTTCTTTACCCGATAATTATGAATGACGGCTTCAATGACAAGCGCGTCATCATGGGGCATTTGAATACCCTGAGCATCTTCTGAGGAGAAAGTGATGATCATGGGAGAGTGGTCAACGATTTGCATGACTTCACTATTGCTGGTCTCTCCTTTCCGGTTTCTCTTCTTTCCTCGACGGCTCATCCGTCCTCCCGTTCCTCCAACAATCATGTTGATGGTCCCACTGGACCCATCATTCACTGGTCCAGCTCCTATTCTCCTAGGCGTCTGAGTTGTCGGACCAGGCTGAGGCCTCTGTCCCTCTAGTTTCTTCACAAAATTTTTGAGGTGCCCCCTTTTTATCAGCCTCTCAATCTCTGCGATTAACTGAAAATAGTTATTCGTATCGTGGCCATGTGTCCGGTGGTACTAGCAATACTTGTCAGGATTTATTTGATCTGCTTCCGACTTCATGGGTTTGGGCCACTGGAGGAACTCCTTATCCTGGACTGCCATGAGCACTTCGGCTCTGGAAGCGTTGAGGGGGGTTGGTTTCTCGGGAACCCAAGGAGGGAGCACTCTTGGTTCAAGAGCCCGAGGAGGAGGAGGAGGCCTTTGATCCCTTCTCTCCCAGGCCTGTTTGTACGGCTCAGGCCTCTTTCCATGTTTCTTCTCGTGTCTCTCCGGCCTCCTCTCCTCCGAGGCTTTCTCTTTTCCTGCCATCCCTTTAGCAAATCTACTCGTCACTAAGGCGTCATCCTGCCTTATATACTTCTCCGCCCTCTTCATCAACTCAGCCAGTGAGGTCGGAGGTTTCCTGCTCAAAGAACCAAAGAACTCGGCAGAGGTTGTTCCCTTTTGCATGGCCTCCACCGCCCTTCCTTCATCCAGCTCGGGAATCTGCAGGGCCTCCGTATTGAAGCGGGCGACATACTCTCTGAGTGATTCACCTTCTTTCTGTTTCACTGTTTCCAGATAGCTCGTCTTCCTATCTGCTGGCACACCGGCTATGAACCGGCTAATGAAGCGGGTGGCAAGATCTCCAAAACTTTTAATGCTTCCGGCCTCCAGGTTGTTGAACCACGCCCGCGCTGGTCCCGAGTGTAACGACCCGAAAATCCGACCCGTTACCGGCGCTAGGATCCAGATCGGCTTAAGGCCGCCGGGACCCGTAGCAAGCCTACATACCTCCTGTAAACCTGTGGAATCCCATACATAACAACATATACATGATCTGTAAAAATTTTTCTTTTCTCTTATCCAAGCAAAACTTGTGCATGCACAAAATCATACATAAACCCCACACTGGAGTCCTCATCAAATATTCCAATGGGGTATCATCATCATACCTATCAGCTTGGATAATCATGGTCATTAACATCATTACTCATTAAACACTCTGTACATAATGGGGATTCACACACCTCTAGGTCAAGCACTACTATAATCCTCAATACATCATCAAATCATTCATTACATTACATGGTCATAAATACTCATTACATCATGTTCATGTCCACTACTATCTATTACAACATACATGACTGAACTTCACTCTAGCCGACTTCCTGATCTATCCTGTACCTGCAACTCTGGGGATAAAGGGAGTGGGGTGAGCTACTAGAGCCCAGTGAGCAGAATAATAAAACATCAATTTAAATCATGCTTTCATGTATGCGCCATAACACAAACATTTCACAACAAGGATGAACTTGTCACCATTTAGCCCCTATCTTTCTTACTTATACATGCCGGGGGCGTAGAGCCGTAGCAGGCACACCCGGACTTCCATAATCTGTCATAGTGCCAGGGGCGTAGAGCCGTAGCAGGCACACCTGGACTCACATAGGCTATCATGACATACAAGGGCTAATGGATCATTCAACATTCATCCACATCAACAACAAGGTATGCAATGCAACATATTCGTGAATTCTAATGCAAACAACCTAATATATCTCATGGCATTCATGATGCGTGAATCATGCTAAAACATTTCATTAATTTGCTTTAAAACTTAAAGTTTATTCCACTCACCTCTGGCTAGCTCTGAAGAGGCTCTGAAGCAGCTGGCTCACTGCTGGGGGTCTCGGTTCCTGGGGTCTCGGTTCCTCGGGTCCGAACCTACACAGGTGGACTCAAATGAGGGACCGAACATACATGAATATGACTCTAAAATACTCCCCCAAAACCCCCTAAAACATCCTGAAAACATCACATGAAATCATGCAAAAAAATGGCTGAACAGGGCACTTTCGGCGGCAGGTTCGGCGGCCGAAAGTCCCTCTGCAGCCGAAAGTCATGCAGGTTCGGCGGCACTTTCGGCGGCCGAACCTCCCAGACAGAGACGAAACTTGAGTTTCGGGGGCAGGCTTCGGCAGCCGAAACTGCCTCCACAAGGGGGTTCGGCGGCCGAAAGTCACTTCGGCGGCCGAACCTGAGTTTCTGCCGAAGGGCAGAAACTTGGCTCCCTTGTGTCCACAGCCTCCAAAACGCCTCAAAACATGCATAAACTTGTTTCTACACATGCATACACATCATACATCACACCTAGGGGTCTCAAACTATAATATACCCCAACTACAACACTTCAAACAACACATTTCCAACATACATTGTTCAAATCACAACATAAACCCATAAACCTAACAACAAGCCTAAACATGCATTCTACCCCATCAACTTGCATAAAACTTTCATAAAACATAAAAGAAGCATAGATCGAAGCTTACCTCTTGAAGATCGAGAGGAAGAACGACCCTAGCTCGGAAAATGGAGGGATTTAGCTCCAAGACTTCCAAGCTCCAAACTTGCTTAAAAACACTCAAAAACTTTTGTGGAACCTTAAAACTCAAAGAAAATGGTGGGGATTGAAGGAAAAACACAAGATTTGGGAGAGGGAGGTCGGAAGATTGCTGTGGCTGAAAATGGGAGAAAACTCTCCCATTTCGGCTAAGTGCCCCTTTTATAGGTGGCTGGCCAGGCCACGTTCGGGGGCCGAAAGTGCCTCCGCATGCATGCAAGGTTCGGCGGCCGAACTTGGAGTTCGGCGGCCGAACCTGCATTTCCCTCACTCAAAATTTTCGGGCGCCTAAAGTCCCTCTGAAAGCATGCATGTTCGGCGGCCGAACTTCGGAGTTCGGCGGCCGAACCTGGGTTTTCCTCCAAAGATTTTTCATGCAAAAACTCATTTAATTTCTTACTTAAAAACATGAAATACATGAAAACATTTCATAAAATCATAGTTTTACCCTTCTAGAGGTTTCCGACATCCGAGGTCCCACCGGACGGTAGGGATTCCGATACCGGAGTCTAGCCGGGTATTATATTCTCCCCCCCTTAAGAACATTCGTCCCCGAATGTTCCTCAACTAACATACAAAGCATGGCATCAATCATAACATACAACATAGCATACAATATATCATACATGCAACACATAGAACAACTAACACTCACCTCAAAACAGATGGGGGTATTGCTGGAGCATGGACTCCCGTGTCTCCCAGGTGCATTCTTCAATATTGTGGTGGTTCCAAAGGACTTTCACCATCGGGATTTCCTTGTTCCTCAGCTTTCTGATCTGAGTGTCTAGGATCTGCACTGGCTGTTCTACATAGGTGAGATCCTCATGGATCTCCATATCAGGCTCACTAAGAACCTTTTCAGGATCCGACACGAACTTCCGTAACAGAGAAACATGGAAAACCGGATGGATTCTCTCCATCGAAGCAGGCAAGTCTAGCTTGTACGACACATTACCGACCCTCTGAAGCACCTCGAAAGGACCGATGTACCGTGGAGCTAACTTACCCTTCTTCCCGAACCGAACCACTCCTTTCATAGGAGACACCTTGAGCAAAACCAAATCCCCCTCCTGAAACTCTAGCTGTCTTCTGCGGATATCTGCATAACTCTTCTGCCGACTAGCAGCAGTCTTGATCCTCTCTCTGATTATGGGTACCACCCTGCTGGTAAGCTCTACTAACTCCGGACCCGCAAGAGTCCTCTCTCCTACTTCCTCCCAGCAGATAGGTGATCTGCACTTCCTCCCATACAAAGCTTCATATGGAGCCATCCCTATGCTAGCATGATAGCTGTTATTGTAGGCAAACTCCACCAAAGGTAGATGCTGCCTCCAAGAACCGCCAAAATCTAGCACACACATTCTGAGCATATCCTCTATTGTCTGGATGGTTCTCTCTGACTGTCCGTCTGTCTGTGGGTGGAAGGCAGTACTGAAGTCTAATCTGGTACCCATAGCGTTCTGCAGACTCCGCCAAAACCTGGAGGTGAACTGGGGCCCTCTATCTGACACTATAGATACCGGGACCCCATGCAGTCTGACAATCTCATCTACGTACACCTGCGCCAACTTGTCCACAGAGTAACCACTCCTGACAGGGATGAAGTGAGCAGATTTGGTGAGTCTGTCCACAATCACCCATATGGAGTCCAATCTGTTGGACGTCGCCGGTAACCCCACTACGAAGTCCATAGCTATATTCTCCCATTTCCACTCTGGAATCGGTAGTGGATTCAACATTCCAGCCGGCTTCTGATGCTCTAGTTTCACCCTCTGACACACATCGCAGGCTGACACGAACAGTGCCACGTCCTTCTTCATAGCTGGCCACCAATACACTCTCTTCAGATCCTGATACATCTTGGTGGCTCCAGGGTGAACACTATACCTGGTATTATGGGCTTCCCCCATAATATCTCCCTTCAGACCAATGTCATCTGGCACACATAATCTGTTCCCGTAGCGGAGGATCCCCTTATCATCAAACTTGAACTCATTACTCTGGCCTGACTGAACCGTTCTGGCTATCCTGACCAACTCTGGGTCCTCATGCTGTTTCTGAGCTACCTGCTCCAGAAACACGGGTGTCACTCTCATCTGAGCCACTAAGGCACCTGTGCCAGACAACTCCAACTGTAATCCCTCACTCATAAGTCTGTGGAACTCCTTCACCACCGGCCTCCTCTCTGCTGAAATGTGGGATAGACTGCCGAGTGATTTCCGGCTTAGGGCGTCTGCCACAACATTCGCCTTACCCGGATGGTACTGAATCTTGCAATCATAGTCACTCAACAGCTCTACCCATCTCCTCTGCCTCAAGTTCAGTTCTCTCTGACTCAGGATGTACTGCAGGCTCTTATGATCTGTGAAGATCTCACACTTTACCCCATAAAGGTAATGCCTCCACATCTTGAGTGCAAAGATCACTGCTGCCATCTCTAGGTCATGTGTGGGGTAATTCAGCTCATGCTTCTTCAGCTGCCTAGAAGCATAAGCGATCACCCTCTCATTCTGCATTAGCACACAACCCAGTCCCACACGGGACGCATCACAATATACTGAGAAGTCATCATCACTTTTTGGCAGAGCTAACACCGGTGCTGAAGTCAACCTCCTCTTAAGCTCCTCAAAGCTTTCCTCACACTGATCGGTCCATATGAACTTCTGATTCTTCTTTGTCAATTTGGTCATAGGAGCAGCAATCCTTGAGAAGTCCTGAACGAACCTCCTGTAGTAACCTGCTAAACCCAGAAAACTCTTGATCTCGGTCACTGTGGTGGGTCTAGGCCAGTTAGCTACAGCCTCTACCTTCTTGGGGTCTACTTCAATACCCTGTTCTGACACAATGTGCCCCAAGAATGAAATGCTCCTAAGCCAAAACTCACACTTGGAGAACTTGGCATACAAGCCATGCTCTCTCAAGGTCTGCAAAACTGTCCTCAGGTGATGGGCGTGCTCCTCTGCATTTCTGGAATACACTAAGATATCATCTATGAAGACAATAACGAAGTGATCCAGATACTGACTGAATACTCTGTTCATGAGGTCCATGAATGCTGCAGGGGCGTTGGTCAACCCAAACGGCATCACAAGGAACTCATAGTGCCCATACCTGGTCCTGAAAGCTGTCTTCGGTACATCTTCATTCCTTATCCTCAACTGATGGTACCCTGATCTCAGATCTATTTTGGAGAAACAACCTGCTCCTGCTAGCTGGTCGAATAGATCGTCGATCCTCGGCAAAGGGTACTTGTTCTTGGTAGTGACCTTGTTCAACTGTCTGTAGTCGATACAAAGTCTGAGGGATCCATCCTTCTTCCTCACAAACAAAACCGGAGCACCCCAAGGTGAAGTACTCGGTCGGATGAAACCCTTATCTACCAGCTCTTGCAACTGTTCCTTCAGTTCTTTCAATTCAGCTGGTGCCATCCTGTAGGGGGGGATAGAGATTGGTCTGGTACCAGGCATTAACTCAATCTCGAACTCTATCTCCCTAGCAGGTGGTGTAACAGCCCGGAAACCGAACTGCTACCGGCACTAGGATCCAGATCGGCTTAAGGCCGCCTAGACCCGTAGTAAGCCTACTGTGAACTCTGTGTATCTGTGAAATCCCATACATGATCATACATTTTCTGTAAACATGTAAAACTTTTCTTTCTCCACGGCTTACCCTGTGCATACTCTATCTCTCTACTGTAAAAACTTGCCAGAGCTCTCATCTTAGCTCAAGGCAGCTCTAACTCATACTATGTTAAGCCGGGCTTTTCATACATAAACATAAATCATTTACATAAGATCATGTACAAACTTACAACTCTTAACAATCAAGCACTATCTATACACTGTACATTTCCTTATCTCTTACATTTACATGTCCACATGTCCATACTATCTATTACATACATCTCTTTACGTTCTTCCTGTACTCTTCTTACATCTTTCTGTACTCTGAACCTGCACAACTGGGGATAGGGGAGAGGGGTGAGCTTCTATAGCCCAGTGAGCAGGAGCTATATTAAACAGTTTATAAAACAGATGTCTTTATGCCATGCAGCACATCACAACCATATACATCAAGGAAGAAGTTGTCACCTATAGCCCTCCACATAACTGACTCACATATAGTACTAGCACAGTGCCTGGGGCGATTAGGCCTCCTCCAGGACTTACTTTTCTGCAAAGGTTTTGTCAGGGCGATTAGGCCTTCTCTGACTGTTTTCTGAAAACGTTTTGCCAGGGCAATGAGGCCTCCTGGCTATCTACCTTTACTAACAGGGGCGGTTAGGCCTCCCTGCTCACACTTATCATGCACTTAATTCATATCATGTCATAGCATACCAAACTGAGGGCTAAAGGATCATCCAACATTCATCCGCATACTCATCAAATTATGCAATGCAACACCTTCGTGAATACTAATGCAACAACCTAATATCTCATGCTCATCCATTATTATCTTTTATTTTAACCATCCTAACATTATGGCAATTATGATGCATGAATCATGCTAAAACATTCTTGAATTTAAAATATGCATAGTCCCACTCACCTCTGGCTGACTGTAGACTGACTTTGCAGGTTTCGGAGCAGTGCTCACTGCTGATCTCCCTGGTTTCTCTGGTCCGTTCCTACACAAGTGGACTCAGATGAGGGACCAAACTCACTCCATAACAGTTCTAAGAACTCCCCCAAAAGCCCTCTAACTATCACATAACACATGCCAAAGCCAACTGGACAGGGCACTTTCGGCGGCAAGTTCGGCGGCCGAAACTCCCTTCCAGAAACGAAACTCACCTACTTTCGGCGGCCGAACCTCTACTTTCGGCGGCCGAAAGTCCTATACCTACACCTTCGGGTGTACCTTCGGCGCCCGAACGTCTCGTCCAGAGACGAAACTCAACCTTCGGCGGCACTTTCGGCGGCCGAATGTGCATGACAGATCCGAAAGTCCAGCTTTCGGAAGCAGCCTTCGGCAGCCGAAGCCACCTCCTCAAGGCTTTCGGCGGCCGAACCTCCCTTCGGCGGCCGAACCTGGTTTCGCCCGAAGGGCAGAAACCTGCTCTGCTTCATGCACACCTCCTCCTATCCCTCTCCCAACATGCACACACAACTCCTCAACATGCATATACTCTTGTACATGCTCAAAGGGGTCTAAAACTAGCCTATGACCCCAACAAACACAACATCTAACACATAAACATGCTTGAACATCAAAAACTCTAAAAATCTCCTAGAACCCTACTCATGCGTACTACCCCATAATCTTCCATAAAACCTTAAAAAAACATAGTAAAAGCTTCGGATCTATCCCTTACCTCTTGGAACACTTGAGGTT